>NC_054754.1:21326315-21695757 GCF_018143015.1 Lytechinus variegatus
CCAATATTTCGAGAGATTGTTTTGCAAATATTTTCAATATGTAACTTCCAGGAGAGCTTGCTATCAACCGAAATACCTAAAAATTTTGTATGAGAAACCTGCTTAAGTGGGGTATTGTCAAACATAATTTGAGTCGGTAATGAAGCTAAGGAGTTACTAAATAATATGTAATTTGTCTTCAAAAGATTTAATGACAGTTTATTGGTTGTTATCCATTCTAAAACATTTCGCAACTCTGCATTGACGACATCAACAAGAACATCTGGATCTCTGTGTGAAAAAAACAAGTTAGTATCATCTGCAAATAATATGAATGACAGTATATTTGACGATTTATGAAAATCATTTATATAAAGAATAAACAACAAAGGGCCTAAAAGACTCCCTTGTGGAACACCACAAGTAATATTTCTAAAATCAGATTCTTGCTCATTTAAATAAACAAATTGTTTTCTGTTAGAGAGGTAACTCCTGAACCACTCCAAGGCCCTTCCACGGACACCGATATGATTGAGTTTATAAAGTAAAATGTCATGATTTATCGTATCAAAGACCTTGGAGAAGTCCAGGAATATACCAACTGTGTGAGAAGAAGAGTCATTTAAATGGGCAACCTTTTCTACAAAAGTCATTAAAGCATGAACAGTACCATGTTTCTCCCTAAAACCAAATTGGAAGTTTGAAAAGATATTATTTTTCTTTTAAAAAGTTATCATTCGAGTGAACACTATTTTTTCTAAAAATTTTGGAAAAAGAAGACAGTAACGAGATTGGCCGATAGTTACCTACTTCAAGTGTGTCATCCTTCTTAAATAATGGTATGATTTTAGCAAGTTTCATGGAATTTGGAAATTCACCAATTTTCTTTTTAAATTTTATTCCATTTTTAGGACAAACGCATGGATTCAATAGCTTATCTCTAGGTTTGGCTTATTGTATTCACTGTAAGCAGATCGACAAGCATGATAATTCATGCAAAACCAAGGTTAAGAAAAAAAATCGATTTATGCTTGTTTCTCGACCAGAAATACCGTTTAGTTTTATCATCTGATATACATGATATATAATGAGGAAGTGAATCACAACCGTAGAGATGTATATATCTCTATGATCACAACAGAAATATTATGGCACGATGCAAGTATGCTGGGTGCGGCCTTGCAGGGTACACGATTGTCTATGATTGGCTAGACATGTCACGTGACGTCTATAACCAATCAAAATCTGGTCTGGATGGAATTCCCCGTAATATTGTGTCACTACCATTTGTAACCTCTCTGAATGGATATATATATATAGGATATGACGAATCACATTTTCAGCCAATCATCATCGTCTGACAGCATAACTGTAATGACGTATTGACACCCCCCCCCCCATGCAGAGCTGCTGCTCGCGCAGTGCGCATTGTAGTGCTTTACCATTTCAACGTGTCGCTTTCTCGAGAGAACATTGTACTGCTCAGTCATTATAATCATTATCTCAATCATATTGATCATAGAGAAATATTTAGAGTTTTTCTTGTGATATAAAGATACAGTTGTAAATGGAGAGCTTGTAATAATCATATTCGGAGCACCGTTGAGGAAGATTTATGTTAAATCATACATCTTTTCACCCTTCAAAAATAGACGGGAAAAAGCGTTTCATCGATTTGGCGGAGTTTCGTTTGCAACGCTTTCTGCTATCGGTCCCAGAATATGATTTCACGGGGCAGCTTTACATTTCAGGTTTTCTGGCACGCTTGAGAATAACAATTACTATAGTCGTTGTATCGCGCATATGCCTAACAGTAATATTTTGGAAAATAAAGTTCGTCATATACGTAGCAAATTTCAAATTGATTTTGGATCGAGGAGGATGTTACATTGGAGTAGAAGGACCGATTTGAAATACTTTCATCTTTGTGATGATCAGATGGAGTGCAATGATTCCTCAACCAATTTGATATACGATGTGGGGTCTTATTCGATGCCACTTTGAAACATGCCGTTAGTTTGCCTGCTTTAGATTTAAAAACATATTTCTGTATATTCTTGGTTGCGTTTGATTAATCCTTGACAAAGGTGGATAGAATGTTGGTACATCTGTACATGATGGATCAATGATCAACTCAGTTTCGAACATGTGAGTAGAAACTTCTGGTGTATAATTTTTGTTAAAAATCAAAGTATAAAACATGAACTAATATAATTAGGCCCATTTCACGTGTCCTGTTATGTACGCACAATAAATCGCGTGCTGCATATATATTTTTTTTCTTGCGAACGAACGTGTGATCTGTATCAATACTTCTTTGAATTTCCTGTCTCCCCTCTTTAGCTGTTCCTAGCATGAAAATAATTTATTATTGGTAGATAGTATCCTCCGATAATTATAGGGCATACCATGCGATGTTTTTATTTTTGGACTGTAAATGTTGTCTAACTTCTTTCATTATTACACTTGTGGAAGACCAGGCCTATTGGCCGTAGGGCATCTGAAAACTATAATACAACCGTCATGAAATGGACCTCTCGACAAGCTATGCTCTCTTTATGATCATGTTTGTATTCCCTAAGTTAAAGAACTCATGAAACTCGAAAATGTCAATTACTGTGCAAGCCTACTCTTTGAAATTTCAATTTTATCATACTTTGAGTAATGGAGAATAGACTGGATTACATAATTATTTTTGACAAAATTCCTTACCATCCCCTCTTTCGGTCTTACACCACCCCCCCCCCCCCCCTCCGTCCCGCTACAACCCCGCCCTTATGGATTCATACCAACCAATAAATTAGGACTCTTAGCATTAACCCTTATTAAAATGGGAGGGGGGCAAATATATAGACCCTGACAAATTTCGTCACTACACCATCGCGTGATTTTTTTTTACCGCTCCACTCGCGGACGTCTTTAAGTCTTGGGCATCTTTTGAGACCAAATTTCCGACGCCCGGGCACATCTATAAATGAATAATCTGAAAATGTAATTGTACATGTACAGTTGTCATGAGAATGACCTATATATCTCGACAAAGTATACTCTCTTTATCACCGTAACCCATAAGTTATAGAACTCATGTAACTCGTTACTGTGCAAGCCTACTCTTTGAAATTTCAATTTATCTTACTTTGATTAGTAGAGAATTTGATAGACTGCATTACAAAATGGCGCCCAATAATTCATGGTTGCTAGGTCGGAGCGATAGATCATAGAGAAATATTTCTAGTTTTCTTGTGAAATAAAGATACAGCTGTAATGGAGAGCCTGTAATAATCATCTTTGGAGCACCGTTGCGGAAGAGTTACGTTCAATCATACATCTTTTTATCCTTCAAAAATAGATGAAAAAAATCGTGATTTCTTGGAGTAGGGTTTGATTGCATCGCTTTCTGCGATCGGTCCATACTTTCATCTTTGTGATGATCAGATGTGTAATGATTCCTCAACCACATTGATTTACGGTGTGGAACTTCCGGGGGAACTTATTCGATGTCACTTTGAAACATGCGGTTAGTTTTCCTGCTTTAGAATTTAGATTTAAAAATACATTTCTGTGTATTCTTGGTTGCGTTTGAATAATCATGGACATGTTTAGGTGGATGGAATGTTAGTACATCTGAACATCATGCATGGATTGATGATTAACTCAATTTCGGACATGTGAGTAGAAACTGCTTGTGTATAATTTTGATTAAAACTTATGATCTCTTCACAACGTAAAATAGCGGTAGAATGTCATAGTTTTCTGCTATGTACACACAGTAAATCGCGTGTTGTATTTTATTTTCCATTGTTTTCTTGTGAACGAAGTTATTATTTGCTTTACTGCTCATGATTTTTAACTTTTAATTAGTGCACTTGTTGTAGAACGCCTAGCCATTAGCCATAGAACTAGATAAATAATCTGAAAATTGTAATTATACAATCATCATGAAAAGGACCTATAATTATATATCAACAAGCTATGCTCTCTTTATGATCATTTTCGTATCCCCTTAATTTAGTAGACCAAAAGCTTCGGTCTCTGTTTAATTGGTTGTTCCCCTGATCTCCGTTGGCTCCACCTAATAATTAGAGACCGAAGTTTTAACTCGATCTGTACAGGAGCTCAATGGTCATGTTTATGTATTAAGTTCGGATAAACCAGGGAAGTTGGAGTTGCGCGACAGCCGAAGTAAGTCATTGTTTTGTCCTTTTAAGCCCCCCCCCCTGTTTTGGTTCATCTTAGGCCAAAACGGAATAACAATCTTTATTTTTGTCGAGTTCTTTTCATATATTTTTATAAAATAAAGACAAATTTCGATGAGCCCCGTCGGGGGGGGGGGGGATTTTGCATTATTAACCGCTCTAATGGCGACCCGTCTGTGTACGAGGAGAAATATAAAATGATAATGTTTAAAAACTCATCGAAACATACGTCTAGTTGTCTTATTAAGTTGCTAAAGAAACTCATGAAAATGTGCAAACCTATTATTTAAATTTTTGATTTATCATACTTGTTAAGTATTTGATTAGTAGAGAATTTAATACATTGATAATTTATTTTTTGCCAACATTCCTTTACCATCTTTCGGTCTTATACCCCACTACTTCCTGATTCATGCCCACCAATACAAGTCAAGACTCTTGACAATTACTTTGATAAGAAGGTATTTCTTGTAAAATTCAAAAATTGTAATCTCGGGTTAACCCCAAATCACACAATAAAGTTGATGCGATGGGACAGGTTCGATTCCTGTGAGATTCCGATAATATCAATATCGATCAAGAAGAATCTTCATTGGTGTCCATTCATCGTCATTATTGTGTTGAACATAACATAATCATAAAATCATTCTAAATGTACTGGAGTATTAAGTGTCATTTACATGGGAAGGGGGATATATTCTATTTTTTACTGATATTTTCACAATAATATTCGTGTAATAAATTATTTGACCGTAGAAGTATAGGTAATTGCAGGGTTTCATGTCTTAATCAGATACCTAACTAATATTTTGTAAATGAAATTCCATTTTGGATGCAATAATAGAGGACGACATGCATGGCATTGCATAATTATCATTGATGTTTTCAGATTTTTGACTTGGTAAGAAATTGAGAATGAAACGTAATTTGCTTTTATCATGCCGTATGTTTAATTGCATTGTTAAAATAAAGATTATAGTATATTATCACAGGGGAAGCTGGGTTCAAACTTCAATCTAGATCCAGAACAATTTTGATTCCTCATACATTTTAAGAGAATAGTTTTATAAAAATTCCACATTTTAGCAAGTCAGTTATGATTTAAATATTTAGCTTTTCCTAATTTTCTTTAAATTATTTTATTTTTATTTCATTTTTCACACCATATAACCCTCAGAGTTCTTACTTGTCTTTCTGTAGCTTTCACATGCCACTCCTGATTCCGAGATTCAGATCATACCCTTTCACTTCCCCCTCCCCCATTCTCACCGTCTCTCCCCCCCCCCCTCATTCTCATCCATCTCTCCGCTCTCTCTCCCCTCTTTTATCCATCTCCGAGTGCAGCAGCTAAACCAATAGTTTCATCTCCAATTTTACATTCTATCTTGTATGACACTGTATGAGATTTGTTTGTATTATTATTATTACTTTGATTTTAGATGGAAGTAAGATATCAATATGAGCTCATCAAACATGTTAATGCAAGGACACGAGTTTACGAGTGTCGCTTAAAGGCATGTAGGAAACTATAACAAATCCGTCAATTCGCAAATACCGCCTTCAGATAAAAAGAAATTATGAAACACATTGAATAAGATAGAGAAACGGGAATGAAAAGTTTGAAAGTTGAAATGAGTTGAGAAAGAGAGAGAGAGAAAAGGAGAGATAGAGAAATACAATTTTATTATTTTGCCATTTTCTGTCCTTTTTCTTGCTGACAAATAGTTGCTTACAATTTCAGGAAGAGGAATGAAAAAGACGAAGAAGAAGAAAAGGAAGAAAAAGAAGAAGGAAGAGGAAGACAAAGTAAACCGTCATGAATATCTTTAAGATCATTTCACTACCACCGTCATTATCACCAATTTTATCACTACCACCACCACCACCATCATCATCATCATCTTTATTGCCATCATCATCATCACCATCATTATCTCTATTGTCATCATCAGCTCATCCCCAACATCATTTTCATCACAACCATTCTTATCTCCGTTAACTGTAATTATCTACATTTTCACCTCAATCATCTTTAGCATCATCATTGTAATCATCATAGTCATCATCATCATCATCATCATCACCACCACCATCACCCTCATCATCATAATCATCATCATCTAACAACCGTCATCACCACCCTCATCATCATCATCGCCATCTTAACTATCATTTTAATCGCCATCATCATCATCTAACAACCCTCATCAATACCCTCATCATCATCATCTTAACTATCATAATCATCATCATCTAACAACCCTCATCCCCATCCTCATCATCATCATCTTAACTATCATTATAATCATCATCTAACAACCGTCATCAATACCCTCATCATCATCACCTTAACTATCATCATCATCATCATCTAACAACCGTCATCACCACCCTCATCATCATCATCTTAACTATCATTATAATCATCATCATCTAACAACCCTCATCCCCATCCTCCTCATCATCATCATCATCTTAACTATCATCATCATCATCATCATCTAACAACCATCATCACCATTCTCATCATCATCATCTTAACTATCATTATAATCATCATTATCTAACAACCGTCATCATCTTAACTATCATTATAATCATCATCATCTAACAACCGTCATCACCACCCTCATCATCATCATCTTAACTATCATTATAATCATCATCATCTAACAACCCTCATCCCCATCCTCCTCATCATCATCATCATCTTAACTATCATCATCATCTAACAACCATCATCACCACCCTCATCATCATCACCTTAACTATCATTATAATCATCATCATCTAACAACCGTCATCACCACCCTCATCATCATCATCTTAACTATCATCATCATCATCATCATCATCTAACAACCGTCATCACCACCCTCATCATCATCATCTTAACTATCATCATCATCATCATCATCTAACAACCCTCATCCCCATCCTCCTCATCATCATCATCATCTTAACTATCATCATCATCTAACAACCCTCATCCCCACCCTCATCATCATCACCTTAACTATCATCATCATCTAACAACCGTCATCACCACCCTCATCATCATCATCTTAACTATCATTATAATCATCATCATCTAACAACCATCATCACCACCCTCATCATCATCATCTTAACTATCATTATAATCATCATCATCTAACAACCGTCATCAATACCCTCATCATCATCATCTTAACTATCATCATCATCATCATCATCTAACAACCGTCATCAATACCCTCATCATCATCATCTTAACTATCATTATCATCATCATCATCTAACAACCCTCATCCCCATCCTCCTCATCATCATCATCATCTTAACTATCATCATCATCATCATCATCTAACAACCATCATCACCACCCTCATCATCATCACCTTAACTATCATCATCATCATCATCAAACAACCCTCATCCCCACCCTCATCATCATCATCTTAACTATCATTATAATCATCATCATCATCTAACAACCGTCATCACCACCCTCATCATCATCATCTTAACTATCATTATAATCATCATCATCTAACAACCCTCATCCCCATCCTCATCATCATCATCATCTTAACTATCATCATCATCATCATCTAACAACCGTCATCACCACCCTCATCATCATCATCTTAACTATCATTATAATCATCATCATCTAACAACCATCATCACCACCCTCATTATCATTGTCATCACCATTATCTTAACTATCACTATCATCATCATCTAACAGTCGTCATCATCATCATATTTCTGGTTGTCAGCCACGATTAAGCTCGACTACCAATAGTTGATACCCAATCATACCCCAATACAAACGACAGCTGTCAGGGCATTTAGCATAATAATGATTTAGCAGAATATTGCTTCATAATTACACATGTAATACACTTTGTATTTATTGATCACTCGATGAAAACATGAATTTATTGTTTGAATTATGCTAGTCATTGTTATAGAATTACCAATCGCGACACCGCAATCATGACAATGAAAAATAGCATTGGGACAATTACCATGCTACCACCAGATTAAAGCTAAATCAATTGCATTTCAACCCATATTGATTCCATTTTATTTATTTCTACAATAAAAGCAAAATGAATTTTCGCACCTAAAAAATATTATAAAAAAATACACTTCGAATTGCATATGAAATATAACAATTCAATACACGTATCAAAGGGGTTGAAAATCATGAATCTTAACAGCAGTACTATTGAAAAAATGACCCCCCCCCCTCCCCTTACAAATCATGTGAATCAGAATTGTATCAATTGGTATCACATCAATCGAACACCGGAGAAAATCCGTCGGGAGGGGGGGGGGGGTAATTATAGTTTACCCCATCCCATCGACTCCTTATTTCTAATGGAAAATAATGAATCTGACAGGTGTTATCTACATCATACTACTCTTAGATAGCTATCCTACCCACCCCCACCCCACCCCCGCTTCTCTTTAATCTAAGAATTCTGACATCACACAAATTAATTAGTTCTAGAAAAGGCCTCTTGTATGTCCAGAGTATATACAGAAATACGACAAAGATATATTCTTAATTAATAAAAAGCCTCTCAACTGTCTATACGCGAATATGAACAAAATATTTTTATGTGCATTACAGATATACTTAGCGAATAATATGGAACAGAATATACCCTGCAGGCAAGTTACCCTCTGAAAATCGAAGAAAAAAATGGGTTCAATGAACAAAAATTCGATTACCACAATTTAGTACTTTAAAATAAAAGTGTACATTAAAACGATCACAGATATTTTCCTTTCTTTTTAGCTGATGGATCTTTTGTCCTTGTTTTTGCTCTCTTTGCCAAGCAGTCAATCATAAATGCATTTGTTTCTTTTCTGGGTCCACATTATCATTACCATACACACTATGCTGTTTGGTAGATCCCCTTATTTCCTCAGATATTACATCTAAATATACAAGATGTATGATTAATGAAGTTATTCATAAACAAACGAGAAATATATATTTGTAAATTCATCTTGTTCTCAGTTTGAAATGCAAACAAACACATTTGATTGCTTCGTATATTTTCTGTTAGATATCTTTTTTAAAATGTGGTCAAACGCAGTATAGGGAGATTAGTAAAGTATTTCAGAAATTGTGGATTGTCTAGACACTGTTAAAAAACCTCTGATTTTACAGAAAAAACAAAGAAGATTTTGCAGAAAGCAATAACAGAATCATTCTGTAAATTCATGTAACATGAATTTTTCTGCAATTTAACAGAAGAGATCTGTTTAAAAAGGGGGAAAGGGTGTTTTATTAAAGGAAATTTGTAAGGTTGCATACACCAAATATCAATTTCCTGTATGATTAAGCAATCTGGTAAGATTACAGGTGTTCTCGAGACTCTGCTGCAGGAACTTCTTTTTATTTTAAGGATAAATTTTCTAACAGTGTAGCCAGCCACCCACCCCCTCCTGCCCCAGCTAATTATGATCCGTGATCTCTCCTCTGGCAATCCCAGGGAAACTTGTCTTCCTTCATCAGATCTAATATCTTGCCATTCACTCTACCCCCCCCCCCTATACTGCCCCCTCCCCTCTCCTCTCCGAGCTAATTATTATCTGCGATCACTCTTCTGGCATTTCCAGAGAAACTTACCTTCCTTCATCCGATCGATTGTCTTACCATTAACTCTACCCCCCCCCCACTGTCCCCTCCCCTCTCCAAGCTAATTATGATTCGTGATCACTCCTCTGGTAATCCCAGAGAAACTTGCCTCCCTTCATCCGATCTGTTGTCTTACCATTCACTCTACCTCCCCCCCCCCCCTCCTCTCTCCAAGAGAATTATGATCCGTGATCACTCCTCTGGCAATCCCAGTGAAACTTGCCTCCCTTCATCCGATCTATAGTCTTACCATTTACTCTACCCCCCCTCCTCTCTCCAAGAGAATTATGATTCGTGATCACTCTTCTGGCAATCCCAGAGAAACTTGCCTCCCTTCATCCGATCTATTGTTACCCTTCACTCTACCCCCACCCCACCTCCCCTCCCCCTTGCTCTCCCCTCCCTCTCCAAGCTAATTATGATCCATAATCACTCCTCTGGCAATCCCAGAGAAACATGCCTTCCGCCATCAGATCGCAGTGGTCCCTATAATAATTGAGAAATGAGACAAATATTTGGGTAAATATATAATAAGATTTATGCAATGCAGTACAAGTGACAGCATATTTTCATTACCAGTGTGTATAATTTGACATGAAATATCATCGAATTGACTATTATAAATATAGAGGAACAAATATCTATCAATTTTTCCCCAAAATAATCTCGAAAATTGAGGTTTATAACATTATTTGGACAAAGTGTCACATGCATATTTACATGGACTTGTATATGTCCACGCTAACGTTGTCTAAAATTGGCTAACCCCATCCCCAAAACACACACATACACGCCGTGGAGAAGAAGACAGGGATGGGGCGCTAATAGAAGAAACAAGCATTGTATACTTACAATTTCAGACATTATATCGTCATCGTGTGTCTCCGACCCCGAAGTTTCGGGAGCAGTGTCTAGTCCTACTCCGATGTTTCTTTCGTCCTGAGGCTGTACACCGATTGTCAAGACCTCTTTTTCTTCCTTTAGAAGTGTGGGGGAATTACAAAATAAATGGTGAAGTGGAGAGAAAAGTATTTCATATTGAGAAAAGGTCGACATTTACTTATTTATTTTCTTTCTCCCTTCATTTAGCCTTGAAAACGGATAAAAGTGAGAGAAGTGATAAGGCCTATTAATAGTTGATCGCTTCTGACAGTTTTTTATTTGTTTGTTTTTGCTTTTTTTGCTGATAAACGCAAAACTGGTACATAATCAATTACATGGCGATCATTTTACTTCGAAATTAATCAGGCTCAGTGGCTAACCTAGACGACAGAGGATTCTCGGGTCTTTTTAGAAATCAAATTTGATACAATCCGAATGGCAGAACGGGGATTTGAACCCACAACTTTACGATGCTCTAACCACTAGACCACACGACCCGTTAATGTCATGACATAATTTAGCACCCAGATGATTTATACTTATTAAGGTTTGCATACGAGGAGTGAATGACTTAAAATGAATATGAAAATGAAAATTCGATAAGTTTATTCTGTGCAGCACTTGTCTGATTATGTGAGTTGGTCAAAGTCTTAGAACGGCATATAGAGGGCAGCATTCACATTAATCAATTTAAAATTGATTAATGTGAATGGTTTTACTTGCATCCATAGCTTTATTCATATTGCTTGATTTGCTCAAATTTGCATCATTATACTGTATGACATTATTTGTTTAAACAATATTTTGAATAATATCATAGTGAATTTTACCATTTTTATTGATATACTCACTTTGATTTTCAGCACGATTTCTACTTCATTTTTATCAATGGAGCAGGAGAATTTGGTCTGGCGAGTTGAATAAATTTCAAGACGAAAACCTTGGACCTGTATCGATATCTAACAAAATAAAAACGAAGAAAAAACTAAAGATAAAAAGACTGATAAAATACAAACTGATAGAGACGATAATCTCACATAAAAACAAAAGTAAATGAACTTTATTTGAGTGAATTTCTACCACTTAGATTTAAGCTTATGAAAATATCTCCAAACCAGTTTGCCCAAAATGACTTTTGACAACTAAATATATCTGGTATACCAATACTTTATTTCACTACCGTATACTCTCTCAATGCCTGATTAAACAGTACTATTTTCTCACCTTATTTTCGGCGTTGTCTCTGTCACTTGGGTATGTTTCACAATGCTGAGTTGCCATTTCTTTTGATACTCGTTCTAGAAGCAAAAATATATTGCAAAATGATACACTTAAAATGACTAGTTAATAGGGTCAGCTGGATGCAACTGTCATTCTAGTCGTATTCTCACATTTCTCGTCGTATTTTACTTAGATTGTTTTTCTGACTAGAATATAATTATGTCAGAAATGTGACTATCAGTGATTGCCATATCAGTTGCACCCATTTGACTTCTGGGGAGCGTTTCATAAAAGGACTTGTCAGACGTTTTATCCGACAGGTCCTATTTTATCCGACAGTTACTATAGTAACAGTGCCTCTCAGCCAATGGGAATCAAGAAAAGATGTCAGACCTGACCAGTGGCGTAACTACGGGGGCACGTGCCCCCCCCCCCAAAAAAAAAAAACGGGGAAAAGGAGAAAAAGAGGGAGAAAGAAAGAGAAACGTAGTGGGGAAAGAAGAAATCATTATTCATTTTAATGGTATATTACATTTTAATCATGTTATGTTATATTTCATAGGAAACATTTTTATCATAACTTAATGAAACATAATTTGCTCAGGGCCTATGTTGTCATTGTTCCTGGTGCTCGCATTGTCTGTTTAGAGAAATATATATATCTGGACCTCTAGGAAGAACAGAGCCATTAAATCAATGGCTCTGAATAGAGTGATCCATCCGTATATTTTTATGTGCATGCTTATATTTTTATATTTAATATCATATCTTGTGCAATGTATTTTATTGTGATTTTTATGCGGTAAATAAAACCAAACCAAACCAAAATAAACCTGTTGTACGAAAAACTCCCGTTTCAAGTCAATATACACCAAATATATTATTGTTTTATGTAGTGACATATGCTTCTTTTTTAATGACTACTTACAATGATTGCCCCATGTTAAGTTCTTAATGTCAAAGAAATGTTTCAGAAGCAAATGTAAGGAAATCAGCTAACTCCTTAAAAAAAATCAATGAAATAATGCTAAAATGAAATATGTACTTGAAGAACAATGAAGAGTGTATTCACGCTGAATAACATCGATACATGAGATAAAATGGTCAGGCGGTGGAATTATGCATTTTTTGTTTTAAATGATATGTATCCATTGGGGCATTTTTTTCTTTATTTTAAAGTTGCTACATGATCAAAATGGTGTGTTAATGGATAACTAAGACGGCAAAATTTTGTAGATTATAAAACATGAAATTAGTATTTATTGAAAGAAAGTGATGGAAGATAGGTAAAGCTGCTTGTCACTTTTCCTTTTCTTTATATTCATAAACAACTTTAAGGTTTGTGAAATCCCCCCCCCCCAGAATTGGCTGTAACTAAAGTTGTAACATATAATCATTACCTTTAAAACGGCAAGTAATTAGAGAGAAATGAGAAACGAAGGGTTTTTTTGCTTTCTTTTAAAGTTGCTACATGATCAAAATGGAGATTTCAATGGATAACTAAGACGGCAAAACTTTGCTGATTATAAAAATATGAAATTAGTATTTATTGAGAGAAAGTGATGGAAGATAAGGTGAAGCTGCTTGTCACTTTTCCTTTTCCTTATATTTATAAACAACTAAGGTTTGTGAAATCCCTAAAAAGGTTGTAACTAAAGTTGAAACATGTAATCATTGGATTTAAAACGGAGAAATGAGGGGTTTTGATGTCCTTCTGGGTTTTTTTTGTCCCCCTTATTTTATTTAATGAACAAATACTATGAAAAATATTTAACATCGTTTGACTTGTGTATGTATAATGAGAACAAATGCTAATAAGCATCTAACAACAAGCCATTAAATAGGAATGTTGAACAACGATGAAATTATAGAATACAATGTAACAGAATGATGAATATTTTTTTTTAATTCAATTTGAAAATGCCTTTCACTTTTTTTCTCTATTTTTTTACAGAAGTAGGGTGAACAAAAAATAATTATAAAGTGAAAAATTGGCATCAAAATTAGTTTTGAATCAAATAATTGAATTTGGCAGCATGTCCTTAAAAAAAAGAAGCAATAGACAGGTTACGAAGGATTGAATAAGTTGAAATAGAATAAAAAAAAACACATTTTTTTAACTGAATGTCCTTTACCTTATATCACGAACATTTTAATGAATATTATAGAATGTGGTTCCAGTGTACATATATCGTTGCTGCAAATCACCGTTGGATAGGAAATGTTTAAAAGGAAGTGATTGAAAGATTTAAATGAAGAAAGGGCAGAATGATATGAAACAGAATGAGAATACTTTTAGATTCTCCAAATGGAAAGTCCTTCACGTTTCTTCTTTTCTTTAAAAATATCATCATTAAATCATTACCTGTATGTGTAGTAAAATGGTTGCATTGGTATAGTTATTTTTCTTTTTTTTTGAGCAAATAATCAATAGTATTCAACCGAAAGATCATGTTAGAAAGAAATGATAGAAAGATGACGGAGTGAGAAGAAGGTCTTTTATTTGTTGTCTTTGTTTTTGTTTTTTCGATTTAAAGACCTTCAATTTCTTGTAGGTTTTCTTTCCTCTTTTTCTTTTGTAAAAGAGGGAAAGAAAATGTTAAAAGACGTTTACAATGACTGATTAGAATACTCAAAGCTGAACCAAAGTATTATAAAAGTATGACAGCAAGTCTTGGATGGAATGAAATTTAGAAAAAAATTATGACAAAAAAATGCTTAATTACAGCTGTTTTGATATTAAGTCATCTTTAGAAAGAAGTGTTGAAAAGATAGAGAAAGGATTTTATTGACTGAAGAATTAAAAAATCACTTCACATAATCTCCTTACATATAAATATAAAATTACAAAAGAATTATTTAGGTCTTAATTCCTATACTTGTATTTGTATAGATAATGGGGTATGATTTCGTCTAACAGCTTCAAACGCATGCATAAATAATCTCTTTTCTTCTCTTAATGCAACTAATAATTTCAAATAAGGAATACTCACTTGTTAAATGTATCTGATAAATGTACATGCATAACATCTTGCGTGTCAATTTTTTGGTCTTCTATTTCCATGAAAGGTTGTTGAGGTCAACTGTAAATAAATTATTTTTTATGTTGGAGTGCCTTTCCTCAAATGGAAAAAAATTGAAAAAGCTGGAGCTGTTATTTGTGTATTGCGTTCCTCTTGCATTTGTAACAAAAAATATAGACATTTTAAACGATTCTACAAAATCTGATGTAGAAGTTTAATGTCTCGGACACGAGTCCATTATTTTTTTGTTATTCCATCAACAAGGATATGCTTGACGTATATAGAAAATGCATTTAAAAAAATGTTATATGACGGTATCGAGAGAGTTGAGATACATAGATTTCATTCAATTCTTTTTTCATATTATATAATTTTGTTTACATCAGATATAAAATTATTAAAAAAAAATATATAAGGCACACTCATTTGTATATATGTGTATATATACATGTTTATAATGTATTCGCATGACACTTGCATGTCTATTTTTCAAGTCCTTGAAAGGTTTGCGAGGCCAAGTGTAAAGGATTTTTTTTTTCGTTTACCTATGTTTCAGTGTCTTTCCTCTGATTAAAAACAAGGTCTAGTGGCATGAATAACGGTTTTCAATGGCTTTCAATAACTTGGAGTAGCTTGACCTTTATTTAAACTGCTCAGTTCATCATTGACCTGCTCTAATATGCAATGTTCTTTGTCACAAATATCTATGAATAATCATGATAATGATAATGGCAAATTGCAGTTTAGAGGATAATGGAAAATAAAACCATAAATTCTTAGATGTTTTATTATCAAGGCTTGTTTAAATAATTTTATTAATCAATGAAAAAAAAGGTTAATCAGCAGGAGTTTTTGTAAATCACATCCTTAGACATGTTAGAGGGGGAAAAAGAAGCTAATTCAATGTTAAATTGAGTTTGAATAAATTATTTCTTATATAAAGTTTGCATATGTCATAAACCTGTAAAGCATTTTTATTCATAGTGTTGCTAATTTAAGCAAGATGAATAATTTGTACATACACCAAATGCGAAATTACGTAGACCATGTACCAGTTTGATTTTAGATTAAGAATATTGTTGCAAAATTCGAACATTGACTCTTTTCACCTCCATTCACTTTACTGGAAAGTCTGCCCTGAATTGTTTGTATCAATGACTATGCCACTTTAAGTATTGTTATAGGGAGGCTTCCCATCTTCGTTATTATCTATGGGAGCTCACCCATGTTCGTTATGCATCTGTTCAGAACGCAAAGGTTAATATTTAGTAGACATTGTTTATATGTAAATGTTAACCTGTTGAATCTTTGTTTGTTTGTATATTTTTTCTTGTTCTCTATGTGCGTAACCAGTTTTTCTTCATCGAATTCTTCTTCTCTCCAGGTCTTTGCCTCGTCCACACTCACGTGCAAGCGGTATCCATGGTCTCCACAGGAAGCGCTGTTTTTCATTTCGTGTTATTCTCACAAAATTCCCGGTCATTGAAAATCAACCTTTTGCAATGTTGAATGATGATGAGTTATACCATTTGTTTAGGCCGAATACTGAAACCCAACAGAAAAATTGCAACCTGCCGTATTTTGAAAACCTTGTATCCAAGGAAATGAATTTAGCTGTAGACTTAAACGATAATAATGACAATAATTATCACAGTTCAAATTACTTTACCATAAATCAATTTAAATCTCCGGAAAAGTCAGCGAATACATTTTCAATCATGCACATGAACATAAGGAGCCTGAGCTGCAACTTCGATAATTTACGTCTTTTAACGGATACATCTCCACAAACGAATTTGTCTGTAATCGCGTTAACCGAGACATGGTTATCTCAGGAATCTAATACTTTATACTCACTTCCTGGTTATACCTTTGTAGAAAATAATAGAGCTAATAGGAGAGGAGGAGGGGTGGGTCTCTATATTAATGAAAAATTAGAATATTTCATACATACAGATCTTAATTGTATGAATGAATTTGCTGAATCTATCGTTATTGAAATTCAAATCCAAAAATCTAAAAACATTATTATAGCGGTATTTTATAGACCTCCCAACTCCAACACACATATTTTTTTTAGAATACTTACAAGATTTTCTACGAAATCCAGTTTTTATAAATAAAGATTGTTATATAGCAGGAGATTTCAACATAGACATATCTAATACTAACCATAATGCCTCACAAGAATTTTTGGACATAATGATATCCTCATCTTTTTTACCATTAATTACAAAACCAACCCGGGTTACTAACCAATCTGCAACCCTTATTGATAATATTTTTTGTAATGTTACTCCTTTACCCGAGTCGGGAATTATTTTATCTGATATCTCAGACCATTTTCCGATATTTTCAAGAGTCCCGTTTAGGTTAACAAAAAATCATTCCCCGCAGCATAAGTTCCGAAAAGTAACGCCAAATAATATAGCGAGGTTGAAAGAAGGTCTAGAAGACACCGACTGGTCTGAGGTGTTCGGTTCGCAAGATACCAATACTGCATATAATATATTCATTAAAAATTTAACCACACACTTAGATAGACACGTACCACTAGTCAATAAATGCTACAATTATAAAAAGAGTCCAAGACTTCCTTGGATATCGAAATCAATATTACGGTCAATAAATCGTAAAAACAACTTATACTATGCCGACAAAATAAATCGTTCAGAGAAGTCGCATCGCAAATACACCATGTATAAAAATACCCTCACAAAAATTTTGCGCAGCGAAAAACGAAAACACTTCACAAACCAATTAATTCATTTCAAGCATGATATAAGAAAAACATGGCAAACTATAAACAATGCCTTGAATAAGTATAGCGTAAAATCGAACATAAAAACAATAAAACACAATGATATCGAAATTCATGATTCTGCCCGGATAGCTGACATATTCAATCAATATTTTTCACAGATCGGAAAAAATCTAGCCGACAATATACCACTAACACAAAAGAAATTTACCGATTTCACTCACCGACCAAATCCTAATTCTCTTTTTCTATTACCAGTACATAGGAATGAAATAATAGATACAGTGAATAACTTAAAAAACAAAAAGAGTTGTGGTCATGATGGTATTGATAATATTTTATTAAAAAATGTCATTGAATATATTGTTGATCCTTTAGTACACATATTTAATCTATCCTTAATTAATGGCGTCGTGCCCGACAATATGAAAATATCTAAGGTAATACCAGTGTACAAAAAAGGAGATAAGAATAATGTATGTAACTATAGACCGATATCTTTATTGCCTACTCTATCAAAGATTCTAGAAAGAGTGTTATATACAAGACTATTAGAATTTTTGAATAAATATAACATAATTTCTGATTTTCAATTTGGATTCCGCCAAAAGCATAGTACTTCTCATGCCACTCTTTCATTTGTTGAAAAAATCACAAAAGCTATTGATAACTTTGAACATACAGTAGGTGTTTTTCTGGACCTCTCCAAGGCCTTTGACACTATAAATCATGAAATACTACTATACAAACTTGAAAATTACGGAATCCGAGGAAAGGCCTAGGAGTGATTCAGGAATTACCTAATAAACCATAAACAGTTTGTTAACATCAACGAACAAAATTCTTCTCCACTAAAGGTTAATTGGGGTGTTCCTCAAGGCAGCATACTGGGCCCACTTTTATTTTCGATCTATATAAATGACATTCACAATTCTTCGACAATGTTATCTTATATTCTTTTTGCAGATGATTCAAATGTACTTTATTCTCATCCTAATCCCGATATTTTAGTCAATATATTGAACATTGAACTGGAGAAGCTAGTACAATGGATAAGATCTAATAAATTGTCAATCAATGTAAAAAAACGAAATGTATGCTTTTCAGCAATTCTTTAGATAAATTACCATACGATATTAAATTGGACAACGCTGACATTGAAGTGGTCACTACAACAAAATTTTTAGGTCTGATAGTAGACAATAATTTATCTTGGAAAACACACATTGATTTTATATGCCGTACAATTTCACGCAATATTGGTGTTATAAATAAGGTCAAGTTTTTTCTTCCAACTTCCTCCCTAAAAATGCTTTATTCAACATTAATTTTACCCTATCTAAACTACGGGATAATTGTCTGGGGAAATACACATACATCATATCTAGAACGAATATTACTTTTACAGAAAAAGGCATTGCGTGTTATTTTTAATATGTCCTGGAGATCCCACACAGACCAATTGTTTATTGACAATAAAATCTTAAAAGTAAAAACATTATATCAATATAACTTGGGTCAATTTATGTATCAATTAAATAATAATATGCTACCATCAATCTTTGATTCTTCATTTAATAAAAACAAAACTATTCATAAATATCCTACACGTCAATCCGAGGAATTTCATTTTCCTCTACCCCGGACAATTCTTGCCAAATCCATCTTCACTTTCGAAGGCCCTCGACTTTGGGGCACTCTTGATAATACTATCAAAGATTCCCCAAGCCTAAATTCTTTTAAATTTAAGTTGAAAAAGTTTCTCCAAGATACTCGTTAGTTTTTTTAACTCTTCATCACTCATACATTATACTTTTCATATATACTCAGCACTACGAGCTGTGAAATATGATATTTTTCGTTTTCCTGTTGATCCGTAAATTCGCTGTGAGTGTTGGGGCAAGAATCTGGAGACCACTGATCTTGCTATTTTCTCTCATTTCTATTTCTTTCTTTTTATTCTTTTAAACTATTCATTCAGATAGTTTTACGTTCAAATTTCTACCATGTTGTGTTTGTGTTTTGTTTATATTCTTCATACGTATGTTATAGGAGGCTGCATCCTACAAGCTTCGCTTTTTAGCAGCCTCCTCCGTTTCCGACCTGTTATCTTGAGTATTATACATAATAAGTTTCTTTTTTTTATTGATTATAATTATATCAAGATGTATGTAACAAAACTATTGTAAATGTAATGATTGTTGGAAATGGAAAAAATAAATGAAATGAAATGAAATATAAAACATTTCCTGTCGTATCGTATTAGTGGATTGGTGAGATAAGTCTGCTCTCCGTGAATTCCTAAAATAAGTCCTCAAAATGTCCCTTTTTCTGCATGATCTAAATATACAAAATTTTCAGCTTGCGCTTCGCGCTCGCATCATTTGCTTAATGAAATACGTTTGGCCTTAGTGAATTCCTACAAGCAAGTCTTAGAATGCCCGCTTCAGGTCTGAATTATCTAAATTTTATTAGTGAGATGCGTATGGTAATCATTATTACAATGACTACACAAGTGCTTCATGTGTTCAGATATAATTCTAACAAAATCAGCAAGCGCTTGGCACTCGCATTAGATGACTATGGTGAGATATGTATACTATTAAGAGATTCCTAAAATATAGTCCTTAAGATCTCCCTGTTTTGGGACAATATATACAAAAATTTCGGCTCGCGCTTCGCGCTCGCATTGTTTATCGAGACACGTAAGTATCATGATAACAAAATCGATTATAATGTCCCTTTTTAGGTCTGAATATCAAAAATGTTCAGCTCGCGCTTCTCTCTTGCATTATTTGACTGTTGAGATGCGTCTTTTTATTTATGATTACAATGACTACAAGTGCTTCCTTAAAATGTCTCTATTAGGTCAGTATACCTGACAATTGAAAGCGCTTTGCGCGCTCACTAAGTGACTCAAATTTTTTGCTGGTGCCCCCCCCCATACCGTGATCCACGGTAAGCCACTGGACCTGACAACTGGTCAGACAAAAATTTTGATGAAACTGTCCCCTGGTCTAGTCAATTTGACTGAAGAGTGATGAGGTGACATTTCTTTGCATGAAATGGAGAAAAAAAATGTTTCCTTCAATGGGGTTCTTTATTCTCGGGCTCCAAAATAAATACATGATAAAATATCAAATGAATCGTAAAAATACTTTTCTGCCATATAATCATGATTTGTCCTGACAAATTTATTATCTTTCTTCTCGCCACATCATAGGTAAATTTCTACTAAACGCTTTTTGTTTTTGTTTTAAAGAGTTATTAATTAGCCATCCAACCAGTTACACCGTGTAATATTGTATTACCAGTTACACCGTGTAATACCAGTTACACCGTGTAATATTGTTATACCAGTTTTATTATTTTCTTGCCGATTTGTCTCTTCTCTAATCTTTCCTAATTTGCATTAAAAAAATAAACAAAAAGTTAGTCTAACAATAATTACAAACTCCATCAGTGGATCCCGCGATTTGATTTTCTCTTTTGCCGAATCAGAGTCGATGGGGGCGAATCATTTCTGAATTGTATCGCATTTGATTTTTCATTGTTACGAGGGTATACGATGATCAAAGTCCATTACAATACACTAGCATGACTAGCGGAAGAAATTGTGCTGTACATACCATGCAGTTCTTTAGTATATACTGTATATACATGTATAAAAATCATAACGGGATCATTTTCACAGCAAGCAAATTGTTGGTAAAATATAATGTACAATTTCCTCATTTATTGGAGTCATCATACATTGGAATAAAATCAATATGAAGGTAATATGATGTGTTTTGTTTTAGTATACATTTTGTAGATTATTATCAAATGATTTCGCCTTAATATATCTGGTTATGTTGATAATAAAATGGTTACATTCAGTCGTCTTCCCCTTACAATCTCACTGTGATTTGCATGGTAATAATTTTCATTGTACTGTAAATAGATTACATAGACCAAGTGAACAATCATGAATTCATGGACTTGACTAACTGAACGAATGCATCTCCATCAAAACAAAAATTACAATCGCAATCATAATACATATATTTCAAAGGAAATTGTTCTTTATTGAAGAAAATTTCATTAATCGCATACACCCTGCATGTTTTAGCAGTGGTGTATTGAGTAGCACATTTTTCTTTTTTGGGGAGGAGGGGCAAGACATGGCGTATGATGCAAAATCTCTCTCTCTAAAAAAACAACAACTGCGAGAGGGCGAAGCGAGAGAGAAAAAAAACGTTAACACTTTTTAATACAAAAATCAAAGTTTGTGATGTTTGTGATAGATTTTATGATAAAAAATTAATACAGAAGATGGCCCCTATTGGTTTCTCTTCCTTTCCATTTCTCCATTTTACCCCTTCGTTGTGTATCTTTTTTTTTGGGGGGGGGGGCGACGCCCCTCATTATGAATTCAATTCTGTTATTCTAAACACTTATTGAAACTGTTAAAACAACAAAATGTGTTGTATAAACTTAAACAAGGTTTTGTTTGTACTCTGTATACTAAAGGCACTCTATATTGAGACAAAAGAAACTATCTTCATGCACGACTAGCAAGTTTACAATTAGCAGACCATGGTTTGATATTCTTTTTTTATTAAGTGTTGGTTTTTCTTTTAGAGTGGTGCGTATGAGAAGTAGACCACCGTTCTTACGCTCAATTACTATTCCAATACATCAGCACATTTCCTTTCGCGAAAAAAATATCGCAATGATCACCGTTCAAAAACTTTTTTTCGTCGCCTCTTCGTTCTAATTCGTTTCTTCTTTTCTTCATGTATGTGAATTCGGTTGACACGCTGCACGCTCGGACGCACGCATCGAAGTCCGTATTAGCCCCCACATAGATGTACTATAATAATAGAGATGTGATGCAATCTATGATTATAATGGGGGGGGGGGCTACATGACTATATGATTCACCCCTACCATGCCTATTCGCACTAAGCGCGCAAGAGTCGGTCGGTCAGCAGTGTACATCATGTACATCGCCAGTTTACAGAGGCCATCGTTGTCACCAAATTCATAAACAGTTTGCATAGTTCCGAAGACCGTCTTTTTCACGATTAGTCAGTCTCAATGCTGGCTCCCTGTTTAGTTTTTTTTTTGCCCGCAACGTATACCTACCAATTGTGGGGCCAAGCCCCCGGCCTGGCTACCATCTTCATGTATTATGACTAGCGACCCTTCGCTGAATTATGACTAGTTGTTTTTCTTTTTCCTATCATGACTTTTGGACAGGTCAGTATGACTATAGCATCTGGACTCCGAGGATAGAAGGAGATCCAGAGTATTTTTTTTTCATCTATTTTCTGTCCGAACCGAGAGAGTGAAGCGAACGAATCCATTTACCTGTTTTCTTTTGAACTCTGTCTCTTTTTCTTCAACCCTTTCTACTCTTTTTTTCCAATCTGCATGCTCTTTCATTATTTGCCATAAAATTTTTCTTCTTTCTACATTGAAATTGAAGAGTTGACAATTCGTTGTAATAACTATGGCAAGAAAATCTACGTAATGTTTGAAAGGAGACGTTAATTTCAACCAGTATTCGTTATAAAAACTGAACAAGAAAGTTCCATTTTCACTGTAGATATTTTGCACCGGCTACCCCTCTCCCCATCCCACGTATGAGAAAACAAAAATCGTGAAGTTGCCGTGACCAAGTGGTTATATCGCCTGACAAAACATAAAACATTCAGGATTCGAATCCTTGTCATTGCACCTACATGCACTTCTTTTCTATTATACAAGAAAAAAGACCCCAAATGTTTAGTGTATATATTATTGACACATAAAATTGGTGCACGAAATTTTTAGATAATAAACATATACAACATTTTATATTTCGCTTAATCTTTTTATTCTAACATGTCTACATGATCTAAGCGGTGAATTTTTTATAACCCCTAGCACAGCTACTATTAGCACGACCGCTCGAGCGTTCAAGGAATTTCTACCTACCTGGCACCCTTTTACTACACTTGGGTGGAGAGAGACAAATGCAGATAAACGCCTTGCCAAAGGACGAGAGTACCGCGGCTTGATTCGAACCCGGACCTTTTGGTTCAAAGTCCAGAGACTTATCCACAACACCCTTTTGCGGGTTTTTAATATTGTCAAATTTTTAATGATCGATTACAATCATATGAATAATCAATAAACCGTTGGTTGATTTCTATTGTAACATGCACAATGGCTTGCATAATTAAAAATGTTCGAATTTAATGAATACTATTATGAAACGAAATACTATTCTTCAAGCACTCTCTTGAATCTATTGGAAAAATACATAAGAGGATTAAAAAAAAATCAATTTTTCTATATAAATAATTAACCTTTGAAAATGCCTCATTATATCTTCATATTCAATAGTGCAAAAGGACGCTAGTCATGCGGTGGGGTACGTTATATGTAGCTGGTCAAACGTGTTTGAGAAATAACAATTTTTTGAGCTTGTAATCTGCACATTTCAATCTTTGGCTAAACCAAAAATCACACAATAAAGTTGATGAGATGGGACAGGTTCGATTCCTGTGAGATTCCGATCATATCAATATCGATCACATAGAATCTTCATTGGTGTCCATTCATCATCAATATTGTGTTCAATATATTAATACAATCATTCTAAATGTCATGGAATATAAATTGTCCCTATGGAAGGATATTTTCGTAATATTTGACCTCAATGGAATTCATTTTTTTTTATTCATATACCTACCTAATATTGAATGTAAATGAAATCTAATTTTAGAAACGAAATGATAATACCGGCAAGGCTTGGCATTGATATTGTATTTTATTATTGTTTTCAGAGTTTTCTCTGTGATGAAACATAATGTACATTCATCATAAAGTCTATAACCAATCAAAATGTAGATTCTGCTTCACACCGCTCTTGAGGGTATTCCCTGTAATGTTATGTCGCAACCATTTAGAACCATCTCTGATTGGATAGAGACGAATCACATTTTCAGCCAATTATCATCTTACGTCACCGTACTAACACCAGATTACAGAGCTCGCGATGTGCATTGCAGTGGTTCACTATTTCGACGTTTGGCTTCATCGAGTGAACATTGAATAGGTGTCCAGTCAATAATCATTGATTAACATCATAATCAGATAGATCATAGAGAAATATTTCTAGTTTTCTCGTGACATAAAGATACAGCTGTAAATGGAGAGCTTGTAATAATCATCTTCAGAGCACCGTTGCGGAAGAGTTATGTTCAATCATACATCTTTTCACCCTTCAAAAATAGTCGAAAAAGGCGTGATTTGTTGGAGTTTCGTTTGATTGCAACGCTTTCTGCGATCGGTCCTTACTTTCATCTTTGTGATGATCAGATGTGTAATGATTCCACAACCAAATTGATATACGGTGTGGAACTTCCGGGGGAACTTATTCGATGTCACTTTGAAACATGCGGTTAGTTTTCCTGCTTTAGAATTTAGATTTAAAAATACATTTCTGTGTATTCTTGGTTGCGTTTGAATAATCATGGACATGTTAAGGTGGATGGAATGTTGGTACATCTGAACATCATGCATGGATTGATGATCAACTCAATCTGCTTGTGTATAATTTTGATTAAAACTTATGATCTCTTCACAACATAAAATAGCGGTAGAATGTCATAGTTTTCTGCTATGTACACACAGTAAATCGCGTGTTGTATTTTATTTTCCATTGTTTTCTTGTGACCAAAGTTATTATTTGCTTTACTGTTTTTTTTTTCTTTTAATTATTGCACTTGTTTTAGAAGGCCTAGCCATTAGCCATAGAACTATATAAATAATTTGAAAAGTGTAATTATACAATCATCATGAAAAGGACCTATAATTATATATCAACAAGCTATGCTCTCTTTATGATCATTTTCGTATCCCCTTAGTTTAGTAGACTAAAAGCTTCGGTCTCTGTTTTATTGGTTGTTCCCCTGATCTCCGTTGGCTCCACTTAATAATTACAGAGACCGAAGTTTTAACTCGATCTGTACAGGAACTCAATGATCATATGTTTATGTATTAAGTTCGGATAAACCAGGGAAGTTGGAGTTGCGCGACAGCCGAAGTAAGTCATTGTTTTGTCCTTTTAAGCCCCCCTCCCCTGTTTTGGTTCATCTTAGGCCAAAACGGAATAACAATCTTTATTTTTGTCGAGTTCTTTTTATATATTTTTATAAAATAAAGACAAATTTCGATGAGCCCCGTCGGGGGGGATTTTGCACGATCGCGACCCGTCTGTGTACGAGGAGAAATATAAAATGATAATGTTTAAAAACTCCTCGAAACATACGTCTAGTTGTCTTCTTAAGTTGCTAAAGAAACTCATGAAAATGTGCAAACCTATTATTTAAATTTTTGATTTATCATACTTGTTAAGTATTTGATTAGTAGAAGATTTAATAGACTGGATAATTTAATTTTTTTGCCAACATTCTTTTACCATTGCCTCTTTCGGTCTTACACCCCACTATTTCCTGATTCATGCCCACCAATTCAAGTCAAGACTCTTGGCTATTACATTTGATAAGAATGTATTTATTGTAAAATTCCAAAATTGTAATCTCGGGTTAACCTCCAAATCACACAATAAAGTTCCTGCCCAATCACACAATAAAGTTGATGCGATGGGACAGGTTCGATTCCTGTGAGATTCCGATAATATCAATATCGATCAAGAAGAATCTTCATTGGTGTCCATTAATCATCATTATTGTGTTGAACATAACATAATCATAAAATCATTCTAAATGTACTGGAGTATTCAGTGTCCTTACATGGGAAGGGGGATATATTCTATTTATTACTGATATTTTCACAATAATATTCGTGTAATAAATTATTTGACCGTAGAAGTATAGGTAACTGCAGGGTTTCACGTCTTAATCAGAAACCTAACTAATATTTTGTAAATGAAATTCCATTTTGGATGCAATAATAGAGGACGACATGACATGGCATTGCATAATTATCATTGATGTTTTCAGATTTTTGACTTGGTAAGAAATTGAGAATGAAACGTAATTTGCTTTTATCATGCCAAATGTTTAATTGTATTGTTAAAATAAAGATTATAGTATATTATCACAGGGGAAGCTGGGTTCAAACTTCAAATCTAGATCCAGAACAATTTTGATTCCTCATACATTTTAAGAGAATTATTTTTTTTTTTAAATTCCACATTTTAGCAAGTCAGTTATGATTTAGATATTTAGCTTTTCCTAATTTCTTTAAATTATTTAATATTTATTTAATTTTTCACACCATATAACCCTCAGATTTTTTTCTGGCCTTTCTGTAGCTTTCACATGCCACTCCTGATTCCGAGTTTCAGATCATTCCCTTTCAACCCCTCCCCCATTCTCACCGTCTCCCCCCTCTCAGCCTCTCCCCCCTCATTCTCATCCATCTCTCCTTCTCTCTCCCCTTCTTTTATCCCTCTCCGATTGTAACAGCTAAACCAATAGTTTCATCTCCAATTTTACATTCTATCTTGTATGACACTGTATGAGATTTGTTTGTATTATTATTATTACTTTGATTTTAATAGTTGTAACTAAGATATCAATTATATGAGCTCATCAAACCTTTTATGAGTACACGAGTGTCGCTTAAAGGCATGTAGGAAACTATGACAAATCTGTCAAATCGCAAATACCGCCTTCAGATAAAAAGAAATTATGAGATACATTGAATAAGATAATAGAGAGAAATGGGAATGAAAAGTTTGAAAGTCGAAATGAGTTGAGAGAGAGAGAGGGGGAGAGATATAGATAGAGAAATACAATTTTATTATTTTGCCATTTCCTGTCCTTTTGCTTGCTGACAAACAGTTGTTAGATTATTACAATTTCAGAAGAAGGAGGAAGAGGAGGGGAAAAGACGCAGAAGACGAAGCATCGTCATTACCATGCACCCTCATCATCACCATCACCACCATCATTATCATCACCACCATCATCATCATCATCTTAGCAATCATCATCACTTTCGCCATCTTCATCATCATCGTCATTACCACCCTCATCATCACCATCACCACCATCATTATCATCACCACCATCATCATCATCATCTTAGCAATCATCATCATCATCACCACCATCATCATCATCACCATCGTCATCATCACCACCACCATCATCATCATCATCATCTTAGCAATCATCATCATCATCACCACCATCATCATCATCACCATCATCATCATCACCACCACCATCATCATCATCATCATCTTAGCAATCAATCACTGTCACCATCATCACCATCGTCATTACCACCCTCATCATCACCATCATCATTATCATCCTCTTAACTATCATCATAAACATCATCATTATCATCATCACCATCATCATCATCTTCAAAATCATCACCATCACCACCCTCACCATCATCATCTTAGCAATCATCACTTTCACCATCATCGTCATCATCATCATCATGCACATTTCTGGTTGTCAGCCATGATTGCAGCTCGACTATTTTGATATACAAACATTATAAACGACAGCTGTCAGGACATTCAGCATTATAATACAACATAATATTTCTTCAAAATTTAACATTAAATACAAAGAGGATTGAATTAATAACAACTTTATGTTTATTGATTACTAACTGAAAACATTATTTCATTGTTATCATTTCAGTCATTGTAATAAAATATGATTTCATTTCAGGCATTGTTATGCAAAACAATTTCATTTCAGTCGTTTTTATATAATATTAGTCGCGACACACAAATGAGGGATAATAACCATGCTCCAACCAAATTAAGCCTAAATCAATTTCACTTTATTTCATTTAATTTTAATTTTATTTATTTCCACAATAAAAGCACAAATAATTGTAGCATCTATCAAAGTAATTATTTGAAACTCCACATTAAATTGCATATGAAATGTGACAATTCAATACACATATCAGAGTAGTTGAATAATTATGAATAATCATGTTTTTGACAGCTGTATTGGGATGGAATACTGACCCCTCCCCCTCAAAAATCATGTGAATCAGAATCATATCAATTGATATCGCATCAATCGAACACCGGCGAAAATCCGTGGGGGGGGGGGGGGTAAATTATAGTTTACCCCATCCCATTGACTCCTTATTTCTTATGGAAAATAATGAATTGGTATCATCTACATCATACCCCTCTTTAGGTAGCGACCCTACCCCTCCCCTTCCCCTGCTTCTCCTTAATCTAAGAATTCTGGCACCACCTTGAATCTTTCCTAACCAAACATAAACATGATAAAAATTAACCAGTGTACACAAAAATCCTTTTAATGTCTAGAGTATATGTAGAAATACGACAAAGATAATTCATAATTTATAAAGAGTATCTTAACTGTCTCCTCGCGAATATGAGAAAGATATATTTACATAAAGAATGATATTGAACAGGTAACCCGAAAAGCACAGATACAAATGAATGAGTTCTATGAAAGACCTATCGATTAACACAGTACTTACAAAGCAAAGATTTAGGTACAACGGTCTCAGATTTTTTTTTTATTTCAGCTGATAATTTATTTTTGCCCTTGTTTTTGCTCTCTTTACCAAGCAGTTCATAAAAACACGTGTTTCTATTCTGGGTCCACATTATCATGCACACTATGCTGTTTTGTGAATTCCCGTATATCATCAGATATTACGTCATGCATTTTGGAAAGTACGGGGTTGTTTTATCCTTCACCCCTATCCCCCCGGCCCCCGCCCCCCTCTATGCTTATTATGATCTGTGGTCACTGCTCTAGCAGTCCCAGAGAACCTAGTCTCCTTTCATCAGATCTATTGTCTTACCATTTGCCCCTACAACCCCTCTCCCAACTAAAGAATGTGATCACGATCACTCCTCTGGTAATCCAAGAGAACCTTGTCTCCCTTCATCGGATCGCAGAGGTCCCTGTGGAAAATGAGAAATGAGAAAAATATTTAGGTAAATAATGAGATTCATACAATACAAATGAAAACGTATTTCCATTACCAATGTTTTAATTTTTGACATGAAATATCAATGAATTGACTAATAGAGGAACAAATATCTACTAATTTTTCCAAAAAAGAAATCTTGAAAATTGAGGTTTATAACATTCTCTGAACATAATGTCACATGCACACATACACATGGATTTGTATTTCTCTACGCTAACGTTTGCTAAAATTGGCTCCCCCATCCCCCAAAACACACACACCACAGAGAAGAAGACAAGGGGGGGGGGGGGCAAATAGAAAAATAAGCGCTGTATACTTACAATTTCAGACATTATATCGTCATCCTGTGTGTCAAACCCCGAAGTTTCCGGAGCAGTGTCTAGTCCCGCTCCGGTGTTTCTTTCGTCCTGAGGCTGTACACCCACGTTCAAGACCTCCTTTTCTTCCTTTAAAAGTGTGGGGGAATTACAAAATAAATGATGAGATGGAGAGAAAACTATTTCATAGTGAGAAAATGTCAGAATTTACTTTATTTTCCTTTTCCCGTCTATATAGCACGCCTATACGAAAAGGTGAAATGAGAAAAGTGATAGCATTTATGAATAGGGTCTATATTGAGTTGATCACTTCTGACAGCTTTATTTTATTTTCATTTTTTGCTGATAAATGCAAAGCTGGTATATAACCTATTACATAGGGAACATGTTACTTCGAAATTAATCAGGCACAGTGGCTGACCTTTAGCATGTTTAGACGACAGAGGACTCTTGGGTATTTTGTTTTTCGAATTGGTAGAACGGGGTTTCGAACTCACAACTTTACGATCTTCTAACCACTAGACCACACGACCCGTCAATGTCGTGACAAAATTTAGCACCAAGAGGATTTATACTTATTAAGGTTTGCATACGAGGAGTGAATGACTTAAAATGAATATGGAATTGAAAATTCGATAAGTTTATTGTGTGCAGTACTTGTCTGGCTAGTTGAGTTGGTCAAAGTCTTAGAACGGCACATAGAGGGCAGCATTCACATTTATCAATTTTGTACTTCAAGTTTTACTTGCATCCGTAGCTTTATTCATATTGCTTGATTTGCTCAAATTTGCATCATTATACTGTATGAAATCATTTATTTAAACAATATTTTGAAAAATATCACAGTGAATTTTACCGTTTTTATTGATCTACTCACCTTGATTTTCAACACGATTTCTACTTCATTTTTATCAATGGAGCAGGAGAATTTGGTCTGGCGAGTTGAATAAATTTCAAGACGTAAACCTTGGAGATTTATTGATATCTAACAAAATAAAAGCAAAGAAAAATAATAAAAAAAAAATATTTAAAAAATTTGATGAAATACAAACTGTGAATTTATAGTGAATTCCTGCAAACAAGCCTTAGAATACCCCCTCTTCAAGTCTGAATTTCCTAAATTTTCAGCTCGCGCTTCGCGCTTATTTGATTAGTGAGATACCTATGTTACTCATGATTACAACGACTACAAGTGCTTCATGTGTTTACACCAATTCTAACAAAACCAGCAAGCGCTTGGCAATCACATTAGATGACTATGGTGAGAGATGCATACTTTTAATTGATTCCTAAAATATAGTCCGTAAAATGTCTCTGTTTCTGGTCTATACAAAAATTTCATCTCGCGCTTCGCGCTCGTATTGTTTTTTGAAGCGAGACAAGTACGTATCATGATTACAAAACTTTGCTTTTAATGTCCCTTTTAGTTCTGAATATAAAAGATTTTCAGCTCGCGCTTCGCGCTCGCATTATTTGATCAGTGATATACATATCTGTTTAATGGCACTGTCCTTAAAATTAGGTCAGTATACCTGGCAACTGAGTGCACTTTGCTAAGTGACTCGATTTTTTGCTGATGCACCCCCCCCCCCATGCCGCGACCCACGGTACGCCAAAGTAGACCATAGTCTCACATGAAAGCAAAAGTTAATGAACATTATTTTAGTGAATTACTACAAAATTAGATTTAAGTTCTTGAAAATATCTCCAAATTAGTATTCCCAAAATGACTTTTGACAACTAAACAATTCTATCGGGTGGACCAATATCAATATCACATACTCTCTTATTCTATGTTTTATAAACTTCCTATTTTCTTACCTTATTTTCAGCGTTGTCTCTGTCACTGGGGTATGTTTCACGATACTGAGTTGCCATGTCTTTTGATACTCGTTCTAGAAACCAAATATATATTGCAAAACATACACTTAAAATGACTTGTTATGATAGGGTAAGCTGGGTGCAACTGTTATTCTAGTCGTATTTAACTATTTTCTAATCGTATTTTACTAGAAAAGGGTTATTTCTGACTAGAATATGTGTCAAAATGTGACTATGAGTGATTGCCAAATCAGTTGCACCCATCTGACTACTGGTTTAGTCAATTTGACTGATTTGACTAAGAGTGATGAGTTGACATTTCTATGCATGAAATGGAGAAAAAAAAATCACTTTTCCTTCCTTCTTATTCTAAGGCGCCAAAAAAATACATTATAAAACATCAAATAACTCGTAAAAATACTTTTCTGTCGTATATTTATGATCAGTCCTTTATAACAAATTTATTCTCTTTCTTCTCACTTAGCTTAATTTCTAGTAAACGGGTCTTTTTTAGTTATGAGCCCTCTGACCAGTGCAATATTGTTATATCAATCTGATTTTTTTTTCTCGTCGATTTGTCTCTCCTCTAATCTTTCCTAATTTTCATTAAAAAAAGATAAACCTAATCTTAGTTACAAATTCCATCGATATCCCGTGATATGATTTTTCTCTTTTGCCGAATCAGGGGCCGCGATAGCGGGGGGTTTCACCCCCCCCCCGACTTTTTTTTCCAAAACTGTACAAAAACGTAAAAATGACCATAGGATTGTGATTTTTTGCATGGTCACCCCCCCCCCTTGAAAACCGTTCCGCAGCCCCTGCTACATCGTATGGCATTTGATTTTTCTTTGTTTAGAGGGTTATATGCGATGATCAAAGTCCAAAGCAAAAGCGGAAGAAATTATGATATACATACAACTGTAAAACACAGCTCTACAATACATGCTGTATATACATGTATAATAATCATAACGGGAGCATTTCCACTGCAAGCAAATTGTTGATAAAATATAATGTACAATTTCTTCATTTATTGGAGTCATCATACATTGGAATAAAGTCAATATGAAGGTAATATGATGTGTTTTGTTTTAGTAGACATTTTATAGAATTTTATCAAACGATTTCGCCTTAATCTATCTGGTTATGTTGATAATAAAATGGTTACATTCAGTCGTCTTTCCCGTACAATCTCACTGTGATTTGCATGGTGATTTTCATTGCACTGTATATATGTCTAAACTGATTACATAGACCAATCGAACAATCATGAATTCATTGGCTTGACTGACTGAGTGAAGGGCAGGAAATTGTTTCGTCGAAGCATCCCCCCTCAAAACAAAAATTACAGTAATAATTATAATCATAATTTATATATTTTAAATGAAATTGCTTATTACGTTATTGAAGAGAATCTCTCTCGTCGCATACACCCAGCAAGTTACAGCAATGGTGTATTGAGTAACACATTTTTTTGTGGGGGGGGGGGGGCAAGACATGACGTATGAGGTAAAATCTCTCTCACCCTGACAAATAAAAACCAACAATTGGGAGAGAGCGAAGCCGGAGAAAAAAGACGCTGTTTAATACAAAAATCAAAATTGTGATAGATTTTGAGATTAAGATAAAAGATGACACCCTTTTTTTCCTCCTTAGTCGTGTATTTTTTTCGGAGGGGGGGGGGGAGGGTCCAAGGCCAGACGCCCCTCATAATGAACTCAAGTCGGTTATTCTAAACACTTGTTTAAACTATTAAAAAACTATAAAGAATGTTGTATGAAACTTAACAAGGTTTTATGTTTACTCTGTATACTAAAGGCACTCTATATTGGGACAAACGAAAATATCTTCATGCACGACCAGCAAGTTTATAATTAGCAGACCCTGGTTTGATGATAACTAAAGATATTCTTTTTTATTGAGTGGTGGTTTTTATTTTAGAGTGGTGCGTATATAAAAGAAGCAGACCAACGTTCTTCTCAAATTACTATTCCAAAGCATAGCACATTTCTCTTCGCAAAAAAAACCCCGATCACAATGATCACCGTTCGAAAACTTTTATTTTTTCGTCGCCTCTTCGTTAAAGAGCTTCCCCTTTTCGGCATGTATGTGAATTCGGTTCGCACGCTGCACGCTTGCATGCACGCGCGCATCGAAGTCCGTAGCCTATAGATGTGATAAAATCTATGACTATATTGAAAGGTGGGGTGGGCCTTTTTTTGTATTTAGTATATAATCAAGAACAAATTACAATATTTATGATTCACCCCTACCATGCTTTCGCACTACGCGCGCCCGAGCCGGTCGGTCAGCAGTGTACATCGTTACTTTACAGAGCCGCTATCGTTGTCACTAAAATTATAAACAGTTTGCATAGTTCCGAAGACCGTATTTTTTTACGATTTGTCAGTCTCAATGCGCCCCCGGTTAATTTTATTTTAAATTCACCTTTGCCCGCAACGCATACCTACCTCGCGGCTGAAACTATCTTTTTTCACCGCAATTCCGGAGATCAATATGAATATTCATAACTTTCGTCTTCAAAATAAGACTGCACAAGTCCACGCTCATGCGTACTCTTATTCCGAAGACGAAAGTCATGAATATTCATACTGATGTCTGCAACTGGTAGACTCCGAGGAAGTGTGGGGTTCCAAAGTATTACTGGTCAAGCCATTTTCTGTCAGAAGCGCACAACAGAGGGAGTTCTTTTCTTCTGTCTATCTCTTCTCTTTCTTCCACTCTGCTTTTTAGTTGCCCATATTTTTTTTTCTTCTCATGACATTCACTCAGAATTGATAACCATTCTATTTCCACAGGACTACCCTGTTTTAAAATAAAACTGAATAAGTAACTCTTTGTAATAACTGAAAGAAAAATTGAAGTTGCTGTGACCTAGAGATTTAATGCGCCGCACAAAACGAAATATTCAGGATTGGAATCCTTGTCATGGCGCCTACATAGCGAGGCACTAATCTGCACTTCTCTTTTATCATACATGAACAAAGATAAACATGTTTTATGAGTAATATATTACATGGTGCACGAAATTATGAATGTTAATAATATGCAACATTATGTGGTGCTTAATGCATTGTTTCTAAGCGCGGCATACTATTAACCCTTAATACAGTCAGTCGGCAAGCCCCTGTGTTAATGAGCAAATTGGCCAGATTTATCCAAGTCCTCTCGTGGCTGAATTCATGTCCCTGCAAAATCTCGTGAATTGTGAGATTTTCTTTCTCGAAGAATTTAACCACTTTCTCCTGGAGTAAAATTGATTATTTTTGTACCAATGGGAAGAGTAAATGTTACTCTTTCATACTGGTTATTTCTTTTGGATAAGATATTTTGATAAATAAGTTATTTTTTTACGAGAAAAGATGCATCAAACAGAAATTTCTTCCTCTGTTTTCACTTGCAATTTGTGCAACATTTTGTGTTTTAGGTACCAACATTATTTATATCATCAGAAAGCTCAAACTCTATACTTTCTTACAATGTCACTCTTGATATGTGGCATCTTTTAGATGGGTCAGCAGCCAGCTTTTTCCATCAAGATGCAAGACGAGATTTCTAAAATTTCTGAGTAACATAAAATCCAGAGTTCTGATTGGCTGAATAATGTTTTCAGAACAGCAGGCGCGGGTTATTTGAAGAGATTACCACATGGTGAGTGTGATCTTGCAAAGGCCCAGTGTGGGGAACATTGGAATTTGCCTGGGTGTGTGGTCTCGACCAATCAGAGTGCAGTATCCTTGTTTTTGAACTGCTAAATGTACTTGGCCTATGAAAAGCTGGCTGCTGACCCATCTAAGATACATCTTCTTATACAAATTATATCATATTAAAGCGTAGATCTTCAGTTTTATTATGATCTGAAAATCATTTGTACTCAAACAGAATTCAAGTGTGAAAACAACAACATTTGTTGCATGAAAAAAATCATTTTGTTTCATGTTTTATATCGAAAATTTTCCCTATACTACAACATTTTTAAAGAATTCCAAACACATGACCTGAAAGAATGATTCTTCTTCTTTACAAAGATACCAAACACATGAAATTTGGTTAATATTTAGAGCAGCAATGGCAGAATAAAAAGAGGTGTTTTGGTTCGCACCAAGTTCATTAACTATGCAAAAACCCTATAGTCATGAATATCACTTGGATAAAAGAAGCTACTTTTTCAGGGCTTGCCGACTGACTGTAATAGCACAGCTAGTGTTAGCACTTCTACTCTTAAAGGTTACTCGACCATTCAATGAATTTCTTCCCACCTGGTACACATTTACTACACATGGGTGGAGAGTGGCAAATGCAGATAAACGCCTCGCAAAAGGACGCGAGTACCGTGGTTAGATTCGAATCCCGGCCCTTTTGGTCCAAAATCCAGAGATTTATCCACTGATCAACAACACCTTTTCTGTGGGTCTTTAATCGATGTATTGTATGATCGATTATAATCATATGATAATTACCTGTCTTTATAAAGAGTGTTGGTTGATTTAAATTGTAACATGCACCATGGCTCGTAGGACTTCAAAATGAATGAATTTAATGAATGCTATTCCAGACGAAATACTTTTCTGTAATCACTCTCTTGAATCAAAAAAAAAAAAATTCGAAGCGGATAAAAAGAGCCCACTTTCTCCATACATAATCAACCCTTGAAAATACCTCATATTTTCATATTCAATATGTAGGGCGCTAATAATTAGTGATGTAAATAAACTATAAATATGAGATGAATTCATTTATAAAGGGGATAATTTTGTGTGAATCTCTCAAACATTTATTGCATACCTATATCTATTTCACACGTATAAATGTTTTTAAACAAATTAAATTTATGATCACGGTTAAGATTTTTATTTTTTTTTGTTGATTCACTGAGATCAGTTCCTCGATATCTTTCTATTTTTTTTTTATAAGCGAACGGAAACTTGAAATGTTTGCAATTTTCAGCAAACATTTCTTCTACAAACGTGAAATATTTCCTTGGCAACTGATAATCGTGATATCACACTGATAATATATGATACATAAATAGAAAATGAAAAAAAAAATGAATTTAAGACAAGCTTTAACTTGCTTGATTTTCCAACAAATTTCCAAAATACATCACAGAGAGTAACTTAAGAATATTATCTTTAAGTTTCATCAGAATCATTAAATAGAGACCCAGCATATTTCTAGACTAACATGCTTATTGGTAAAAAATTGTCTTGATGAAATTAATGGTAAAAGTAGAAGTAAGGCGTACTTACGTGAAATATTTCCTTGGCAACTGATAATCGTGATATCTCACTGATAATATATGATAAAAAAAGATGAACCTAATCCTGCCAAAGACTTTGTTCAAATGAAATATTGTAGGTCGAGGAAATTTACAACGAAAGGAAAGAAAAAAAAACCCAAAAAACATATCCATCCATGCTCTGTTAAGATTTGAAGTGAAGCGAAGGAAAGAAAAAAAATACCCAAAAACGTCTGCACCCATGCTCTGGTAGGTTTGAAGTGAATCGGGTTGGCTTCGAGACCCTTCGACAACAAACTACATCTCGTAGCCTCACTAATGACCATGTTTAAATATATAGTGTACCCATAATAAAATACAGCCTGTACTGGTTAATATTTTTATGTAAAAGTAAATGGAATTTTTCTAAAAGCCATATTTATTTTGACTAATTTTGCTTTAATAACTGAAACAGTTTGATAGAATCAGATTATTTATTTGAAATTGATTTGGTTTACCTAGTATATCCCGTCAACTATGACGATGTAGTTCCAGAAAATTTCGATTTAGTTGCAAAATGATTTATAATCGATCTATGGCACAGCGAATAATGTGGATTAAAAGACTTTTAAATAAAGATGAAGATATGAAATGGAAACGGTACTTTAATTTTGCCACTAAACATTTGGGTGGAGATTTGTTATTTTCATGTGACTATATACCAGGTTTATTGAAAGTAACAGCTTCCAAATTTTACATGGACTTATTAGAAGAGTGGGTAAATATAAGACATACTAGAAGTACAGAGTTTGGGAAAGTGGTGATTTTTAATAATAAGCTTGTTCGATATAAAGGGAGTTGTATATTTGATAAGATTCTATACGATAAAGGGGTTTATAGACTGCATCATATTTTGGACAATAACGGTAAACTAAAATGTGATACACATTTTCTTAATTTGAATTTAGATGCAAATGATGTTGAAAAGATTAAGCATATTTATGCCTATTTACCTGTTAGTTGGAAGAACAATAGTGAAATGAATGCAAAGCATAACTCTGGAATCGATTTCAATTTGGGTAAGAAAATGACTAATTTGATGTTTTTAAAATCAAAAGAAATATACGAACAGCTGTTATATAAAAATGAAATTAAACCTTCCATTTTTGACAGAATTAGAACGAATTATGATCTTACCAATAAGGAAATAGAAAGTATATTTTTAAGACTAAGATATTGCACACTGAATAGTCGATTAAGGGAGTTCCAGTATAAACTCTTGCATAATATTTTATACACTAATCACCAACCTTTTCCGTTTTGGTCTTATTTCGACCAATTTATGCTCATTTTGTGAAAGGGAAGAAGAAACATATGAACATCTATTTTATACTTGTGAATTTTCAAAATCACTTTGGGATCTATGTGCAAGAAGTTTAAATTTTGAAATAGATAAATTTAGTTGGCAGGAAATTCTTTTCGGGAAGCAGGAGAAAAGTAAAGGTAAATATCAATTAATTAATCATGTCTTGATTTTAGTTAAATATCTTATTTACAAAAACCGAGACTTAAAAAAACCTCCTTCATTGATTGAAATAAAAAATAGTATTAGGGGGGATCAAAGAGAAGAAAAGAAATTAGCAACAAAGAGGGGGACTCTTACAATCCATTTCTGTAAATGGGAAAACTTAAATTATATTAGACCATATACTGGAGCCCAGAGCCAGTTCTCCACCGGATAGGGGATGGGGTGTTCAAGGGAGGGTTGGGGGGATGACAAGGGCTGAGAAAAAACGAAAAAAAATCATAATCCTTTTTATCTTTTATCCTTTTTTCTCTCTGATCATGTCATATTTTGTTAATATTTCATAATTTCATAATTGCTGAAACGCATTAGTATATTAATTTCTAGTATTTTTGAAGTTTGATGTATAAGTTGTATAATTATATTGTAATGGATTTATTGTATAATTTATAATTATGTTTTAAATAGTTTGTACAAAGTATGTATGTTGATTTGAGAGAATATAATAAAACATCCTTTAAAACAAAGAATCCAAACCGAGGCAGGGAACATTTAATATAAAGATCGGGAGGGGGTCAGGGGTGGATGTGTACCTTATCTTAAACGAGATAAATATTTAAAATGTGTCCTGGTCTAACCTAAACACGGTCTGGAAAAGAGACTACACTAGCACTACGAATGGATGCATAATTACAATGCTAAACACATACTGGAGCCCTGTAACATTACGCTAAGCAATTGATTCTAGAGCTGGTTTCTGCAATAATTTGCATTGCTTGTTGTGTATGATCAATTGTAACATAATGCTCACAATCAAGTGCAGATCCTTTGTGTTACCGGGCCTTGGCCACATTTCTATGATTTTTTTTGTCTATTATAATCTTTTTCATAGTTTATACATACTTTATCTGATGAATTGTGAAAAGTGTGATGACAGTTTTAGATTAAGTAAGGATAAAAAAATGCGCTGGCCTAAAACAGAGTAGGCACTTGATTTTCATCCCAGTTTTAATATTTGTTTGTTTGAAAAAATGGAAAAATTACGTAAACATTGTCGATTTTATAGGTCTACACAAATTAAATCGAACTTATGGTGATAGGACTTTAGAACTCAGAAAACGTGTTTGAATTTTGTTAAGCTTTACTATGATTTCCATACATTTCCCTGTTAATTAATCCTTTCTGTGTTTTATCTTCATTTGTATTAACAGTGGATCGTTTTTTGTTATCATAAACAGTACCTGAGTAAAATGGTAATACATTACATACATTCCTGAAAACCGCAGGATGTATCTAAGTTGGAGATAACAATCATAGTGTATGTGAGTATCTGTCTATGACCATTTTTAAAGTAATATTTAGCCTACACATGTTTATTTGAGATATGGTAAGGCCCTTATCATGCCTATCATTGTGAGACAAATGAGCACAACTTGTATATTGCAATACGGACCTTTTAAATAAAAACGAGTACACCTAGTTACCAGTAATGCATATAGCATTTCCATTTATTTGAAAGCAGGATAAAAGAGCATTTCAGTTTAAATGCCTTGCTCACGGGCATAGGTGCCGCGGCCGGGGATAGAACCCCTGACTTTCCATAGCCAGGCGCCTAGACCACTCGGCCATGGCACCTCTACCTTATGTTTGTAGCTCGATTTCTTCAGCCTTAAGCCGTTATATTTTTTTTTTCAAATATTATTCCATTCTTATAACAAACGCATGGATTCAATAGCTTATCTCTAGGTTTGGCTTTTTGTATTCACTGTAAGCAGATCAACAAGCGTGATAATTCATGCGTAAACAAGGTTAAGAAAAAAAATCAATTTATGCTTGTTTCTCGACCAGAAATACCGTTTAGTTTTATCATCTGATATACATGATATATTGAATGAGGAAGTGAATCACAACCGTAGAGATGTCTCTATGATCACAACAGAAATATTATGGCATGATGCGAGTATGCTGGGTGAGGCCTTGCAGGGTACACGATTGTCTATGATTGGCTAGACATGTCACGTGACGTCTATAACCAATCAAAATGTGTCCATCTGGTCTGGATGGAATTTCCCGTAATATTCTAACACTACCATTTGTAACCTCTCTGAAGGGATATATATATAAGGTATGACGAATCACATTTTCAGCCAATCATCATCGTCTGACAACATAACTGTAATACCGTATTGACACAACCCCCCATGCAGAGCTGCTGCTCTCGCGGTGTGCATTGTAGTGCTTTACCATTTCAACATGTCGCTTTCTCGAGTGAATATTGTACTGCTCAGTCATCATAATCATTGATTAATATCTTAATCAGATTGATCATCGAGAAATATTTCTAGTTTTCTTGTGAAATAAAGATACAGCTGTAAATGGAGACCATGTAATAATCATATTCGGAGAACTGCGGCGGGAAAAGTTATGTTCAATCATACATTTTTTTTCAATCTTCAAAATAGACGGAAAACGGCGTTTCATCGATTTGTCGGAGTTTCGTTTAATTGCAACGCTTTCTGCTATCGGTCCCAGAATATGATTTCACGGGGCAGCTTTACATTCCATGTTTTGTGGCACTCTTGAGAAGAACAATTACTATAGTCGTTGTATTGCTCGTATCCCTAACAGTAATATTTTTGGAAATAAAGTTCGTCAAATACGTATAGCAAATTTCAAACTGATTTTGGATCAAGGAGGATGTGACATTGGAGTAGAAGGACCGATTTGAAATACCTTCATCTTTGTGATGATCAGATGGAGTGCAATGATTCCTCAACCAAATTGATATACGGTGTGGGAACTTATTCGTCATTTTGAAACGTGTTTGCCGGCCTGTTTCAGATTAAGAATACTTATATATATATATATATACATATATATATATATATATATATATATATATATATATATATATATATATATATATATATATATATATATATATATATATATATATATATTCTTGGTTGCGTTTGATTAATCATCGACAAGGTGGATGGAATGTTGGTACATCTGTACATGATGGATTAATGATCAACTCAATTTCGAACATGTAAGTATAGACACTGCTTGTGATTTTTTTTATTATGATCTCTTAGCAACTTATAGAAGAGTGGTAGAATGCCAGTTTCCTTCTATTTACGCACAGTAAATCGCGTGCTGTATATATGTTTCTTTTCTTGCGAACGAACGTGTGTTCTGTAGTTGTTTGAATTTCCTTTCTCCCCCTTTTTAGCTTTTATTTGCAAGCAAATAATTTTTTTCTTGGTAGATAGTTATTGATATAACTATAATGCGTTTCATGCGTTTTTTAAACTATAAATGGCGTTTCACCTTTTCATTGTTGCACTTGTAGAAGTCTCTGCCTAGTCATTGGCCACAGGACATCTACGAATACACAATATGAAAACTGTAATTATACAATCGTCATGCGAAGGAGCTATAATTACATGTATATCTAAACAAGCTTTGCTCTCTTCATGATCATGCTCGTATCCTCTTAAATTGATAAAGAACCAATGCAACTCGGGCTCGATAATGTGCAAGCCTACCACTTGTAATTTATCATACTTGTAAATATATTTGATTGGTAGTGAATTTGATAGATTTGATGAGATTATTATTTTTGCCAACATTCCCTTCTCGCCCCCGCCCCCTTCAGTCTACCCCCCCCCCACACACACACAGACACACCTTTACGGATTACAAGTAAGGACACATGCAATAGTGGTAAATATAGATAAAGGTCTTGCCAGTGGATGCTAGTCCTGCAGTGGGGTATGTGTAGCTGGTCAAACATGTTTAGGAAATAACGACTAAATGAACTGGTAATACTGCACATTTCAATCTTCGGCTAATCCCAAATCACACAATAAAGTTGATGAGATGGAACAGGTTCGATTCCTGTGAGATTCCGATCATATTAATATCGATCACAAAGAATCTTCATCGGTGTCCAAATATCATCAATATTGTGTTCAATATATTGATACAATCATTCTAATTGTCATTGAATATAAATTATCCCTATGGAAGGATGTTCAATTTATCACTTTGATAAAGTTCACTACATTTTTTTCGTAATATTTTACCTTAATTGAATTCATTTTTTATTCAAATACCTAATATTGAATGTAAATAAAATCTAATTTTAGAAATGAAATGTTAACACCGGCAAGGCTTGGCATTGATATTGTATTTTAGTATTGTTTTCAGAGTTTTCTCTGGGATGAAACCTATAATGTACATTCATTATAAAGTTTATAACCAAGCAATATGTACATTCTGCTTCACACCGCTCTTGAGGGTATTCCCTGTAATGTTATGTCGCAACCATTTAGAACCATCTCTGATTGGATAGAGAGGATATGACGATTCACGTCTTCAGCCAATCATCATCTTGCTTCACCGTACTAACACCAGATTACAGAGCTCGCGATGTGCATTGCAGTGGTTCACTATTTCGACGTTTGGCTTCATCGAGTGAACATTGAATAGGTGTCCAGTCAATAATCATTGATTAACATCATAATCAGATAGATCATAGAGAAATGTTTCTGGTTTTCTTGTGAAATAAAGATACAGCTGTAAATGGAGAGCCTGTAATAATCATCTTCGGAGCACCGTTGCGGAAGAGTTACGTTCAATCATACATCTTTTCACCCTTCAAAAATAGACGAAAGAGGCGTGATTTGTTGGAGTTTCGTTTGATTGCAACGCTTTCTGCGATCGGTCCTTACTTTCATCTTTGTGATGATCAGATGTGTAATGATTCCACAACCAAATTGATATACGGTGTGGAACTTCCGGGGGAACTTATTCGATGTCACTTTGAAACATGCGGTTAGTTTTCCTGCTTTAGAATTTAGATTTAAAAATACATTTCTGTGTATTCTTGGTTGCGTTTGAATAATCATGGACATGTTAAGGTGGATGGAATGTTGGTACATCTGAACATGATGCATGGATTAAAGATCAACTCAATTTCGAACATGTGAGTAGAAACTGCTTGTGTATAATTTGGATTAAAACTTATGATCTCTTCACAACATAAAATAGCGGTAGAATGTCATAGTTTTCTGCTATGTACACACAGTAAATCGCGTGTTGTATTTTATTTTCCATTGTTTTCTTGTGAACGAAGTTATTCATCTTCACCATTTCACCATCATCTTCATCCTTATCATCTCCATCTTCATTGCTCAAATTACATTACTGCCGTTTTTCATGAAATGAACTGTTTATCGATTCTGCTGTATTAATGTATTATATTAATTAATGAGTTCTAACATGGGGTTGTCATTTTTTCAAGCAATCTGCTTATGATGACAATCCTTCTGCAAATTGTAAATGTTAACTAATTTGGTATGAGATCAGTTTTTGTTTGTAATGATAATTTTAGTACATTTAGTTATGATTCATGCCAAAAAAGTTCTCAATATACTATGTTTGTTATGTTATGGAAAATGTATTATATACGAATGATGTAATTGCAGAAGTAAACAATAAAATCAAATCAAATTAGTTGCTTTACTGCTCATGTTTTTTACCTTTTAATTAGTGCACTTGTTGTAGAACGCCTAGCCATTAGCCATAGAACTAGATAAATAATCTGAAAATTGTAATTTTACAATCATCATGAAAAGGACCTATAATTATATATCAACAAGCTATGCTCTCTTTATGATCATTTTCGTATCCCCTTAGTTTAGTAGACCAAAAGCTTCGGTCTCTGTTTTATTGGTTGTTCCCCTGATCTCCGTTGGCTCCACTTAATAATTACAGAGACCGAAGTTTTAACTCGATCTGTACAGGAACTCAATGGTTATATGTTTATGTATTAAGTTCGGATAAACCAGGGAAGTTGGAGTTGCGCGACAGCCGAAGTAAGTCATTGTTTTGTCCTTTTAAGCCCCCCCCCCTGTTTTGGTTCATCTTAGGCCAAAACGTAATAACAATCTTTATTTTTGTCGAGTTCTTTTTATATATTTTTATAAAATAAATACAAATTTTGATGAGCCCCGTCGGGGGGGATTTTGCATTATTAACCGCTCTAATGGCGACTGCACGATCGCGACCCGTCTGTGTACGAGGAGAAATATAAAATGATAATGTTTAAAAACTCCTCGAAACATACGTCTAATTGTCTTCTTAAGTTGCTAAAGAAACTCATGAAAATGTGCAAACCTATTATTTAAATTTTTGATTTATCATACTTGTTAAGTATTTGATTAGTAGAGAATTTTATACATTGATAATTAATTTTTTGCCAACATTCCTTTACCATCGCCTCTTTCGGTCTTATACCCCACTACTTCCTGATTCATGCCCACCAATACAAGTCAAGACTCTTGACAATTACTTTGATAAAAAGGTATTTCTTGTAAAATTCCAAAATTGTAATCTCGGGTTAACCCCCAAATCACACAATAAAGTTGATGCGATGGGACAGGTTCGATTCCTGTGAGATTCCGATCATATCAATATCGATCACGAAGAATCTTCATTGGTGTCCATTCATCGTCCTTATTGTGTTGAACATAACATAATCATAAACATCATTCTACATGTACTGGAGTATTATGTGTCCCTACATGGGAAGAGGGGGTGAGGGTATATTCTGTTTACTACTGATATGTTCACTATAATATTCGTGTAATAAATTGTTTGACCGTAGAATTAAAGGTAACTGCAGGGTTTCATGTCTTATTCAGAAACCTAACTAATATTATGTAAATATAATAGACTTACCAAATTTCATAACAGAATGGCAAGGATGATCTTGGGGGCCCATCCGCGAACTCACATTTGTGATTTATTTTCCGTTCTAAAATGGAAAGATCTCTTTTCCAGACGGCATTTCCATCGAATGTGTGAAGTATTTAAATGTGTTAATTGTATTTCTCCCCCATATTTAAGTGAACGGTTTATTAAACCTAATTATGATATAGGCACTAGATCAATGTTCACTGCCTCCCTGCAGGTAAACAGTGCTCATCTACATAATAACAGTGGGAAGAGGACTTTTCAGTACATCGGGACCACAGAATGGAATAATCTAAGAAAATATCAACGCCAGGCTATGTCCCTCAATTCATTCCGTGCCTCGTTTAACAAATGAATAAATGATAGGCCTTGCAACGAAGAGGAGTAATATTGCGTTATTCAATCATATTCATATTCTAATTTGGCAAACATTACAATCTCTACTCAAATTATTATCAATCAATGTGAACATAACTCTGTCACCAGTCATCCATCCTTCTCCCGTTAAATCGTATGCAGCAGCTTCCAATAGCCTTTTCTTTTTCATTTGTTTCTTGAAATTCAATGTTGATCTTTTATTAGATTGTATTTTTAATGTTTTTAATTGCTGTTTTAGTGTATGCCATTTCTATTTATGTATTCATTCTTTGTAAATATTGCACATATTGATTTTTATCCCAGGGCTCTCAAGGAGAGCAGTTTTTTAACTGATGAGGCCACCCTGATTAAATAAAACTGAAAATAAATAAAAATAAATAATTCCATTTTGGATGCAATAATAGAGGACGGCATGACATGGCATTGCACAGTTACTGTATCATTGGTTTTTTTTCAGATTTTTGACTTGGTAAGAAATTAAGGATGAAACGTAATTTGCTTTTATCATGCCGTATATGTAATTATATTGTTAAAATAATGATTGTAGTATGTTATCATAGGGGAAGCTGGGTTCAAACTTCAAATATAGATCCAGAACAATTTTGATTCCTCATACATTTTAAGAGAATATTTTTATAAACATTCCACATTTTAGCAAGTCAGTTATGATTCAGATATTTTGGCTTTTCCTAATTTCTTTAAATTATTTTATTTTTATTTCATTTTTTATTTGATTTGATTTATTGTTATCTTCTGCATACAAAACATTCGTTTAATACATTTTCATAACATAATAAACATAATTTGTTAGCATTTTCTGGCATGAATCATAAATAAAGAGTACTAAAAAGATAATTCCAGACAAAAATGATTAACTATATTATGTTCACAATTTGCAGAAGGATTGTCATCATAAGGAGATTGCTTGAAAAAGATGACAATCCCAAACTTATACTAATTGAATTAATACATTTATAAAGCAGAATGGGCATATATTTTCAAATACGAAACATGAATTCATGCAATATTTTAGTATGAAGACGGAGATGGAGATGGTTTTCTTTAAATTATTTTTATTATTTATTTAATTTTTCACACCATATAACCCTCAGATTTCTTACTTGTCTTTCTGTAGCTTTCACATGCCGCTCCTGATTCCGAGTTTCAGATCATACCCTTTCACTTCCCCCCCCCCATTCTCACCGCCTCTCTCCCCCCCCCCCTCCCTCATTCTCATCCATCTCTCCGCTCTCTCTCCCCTCTTTTATCCCTCTCCGAGTGTAACAGCTAAACCAATAGTTTCATCTCCAATTTTACATTCTATCTTGTATGACACTGTATGAGATTTGTTTGTATTAAAATTCATATTACTTTGATTTTAGTTTTAAGTAAGATATCAATTATATGAGCTCATCACACCCTTTTAATGTAAGTACATGAGTACACGAATGTCGCTTCAAGGCATGTAGGAAACTATAACAAATCCGTCAATTCGCAAATACCGCCTTCAGATAAAAGAAATTATGAGATACATAGAATAAGAGAATAGAGAGAAACGGGAATGAAAAGTACGAACGTCGAAATAGGTGGAGAGAGAGGGAGAGAAAGAGAAATACGATATTATTATTTTGCAATTTCCTGTCCCTTTCTTTGCTGACAAATACTTGCTTTTGATTATTACAATTTCAGAAGAGCAGGGGAAAAGACGAAGAGGGAGAAAAAGAAGAAGAAAAAATGAGGAGGAAGAGAAGTATACTGTTATGAATATCTTTCAGATCATAACCATCATCATTATTATCTTTATTGTCATCAGCATTATCATCATCATCATTAGTGTCATCCCCAACATCACTTTCATCACAACCATTCTTATCTCCGATATCTTAATGATCTATCTTTTCATCTCAATCATCTCTATCATCATCATTGTAAACATCTCAGCATCGTCATCACCACCCTCATCATCGTCATCCCCACCGTCATCATCATCATTATTAGTGTCATTCCCAACATTATCTTCATCGCAACCATTCTTATCTCCGTTCTCTTAATGATCTACATGTTCATCTTCAGCATCATCATTTTAATTATCGTAGTCATCACAATCATCATCGTCATCACCACCCTCATCATCGCCATCCCCACCGTCATCATCAGCATCATCGTCAGCACCACCCTCATCACCATCACCACCATCATTATCATCATCAATATCATCATCATCGTCATCATCATCATTATCATCTTAGAAATCATCATAATCATCATCATCTTAACTATCATCATAATCTTAGCAATCATCATCATCATCACTTTCATGATTATCATCATCGTCATCACCACCCACATCATCGTCATCCCCATCGTCATCATCGTCATCATCACCACCATCATCACCACCATCATCGTCATCAACATCATCACCATCATCACCACCCTCATCATCATCAACATCTTAACTATCATCATCGTCATCACATTTCTGGTTGTCAGCCACGATCAAGCTCGACTACCAATATTTGATATACAAACATACCGGCCTAGTGACAATATAAACGACAGCTGTCAGGGCATTTACCATAATATAACAGAATATTTCTTCATAATTTCACATGGAATACACAAGAGGATTGAAGTTACAATTACCTTATATTTATTGATCACTAACTGAAAATATTATTTCATTGTTATATCATTTCAGGGATTGTTATAAAATATGATTTCATTTCAGGCATTGTTATACAAAACCATTTTATTTCAGGCATTGTTATACAAAACAATTTCTTTCACTCATTGTTATATAATATCAGTCGCGACACCACAATGAGGGATAATAACCATGCTCCCACCAAATTAAACCTAAATCCATTTCACTTTATTTCATTTCATTTTCATTTATTTATTTCTACAATAAGAACAAAGATAATTGTAGCATCTATCAAAAGTAATTATTCAAAACTCCATTTTAAATTGCATATGAAATGTAACAATTCAATACACATATCAACATGATCAAAGTAGTTGAATAATTATGTATATTCATGTAATTTGACAAATGTGTTGTAGTGGAAAACTGATCCGCCCCCCCCCCCCCCACATAATTATCTTGTGAATCAAAATCGTATCAATTGGTATCACATCAATCAAACACCGGCGAAAATCCGTGATTATAGTTTACCCCATCCCATCGACTCCTTATTTCTAATGAAAAATAATGAATTTGGTATTATCTCCATCATATACTCCTCTTTATCTAGCGACCCTACCCCCCCCCCTTCCCCTGCTTCTCCTTAATCTAAGAATTCTATTCTGGCATCGCCCTTGAATCTTTCCAAACCAAACATAAACATGATAAAATTAATCAGCTTACAAAAATCATTTCATGTGTCTAGAGTATATATAGAAACACGACAAAGATAATTATATTCATAATTAATATAGAGCCTCTTAACTGTCGCTACGCGAATATGAAAAAAATATATATATATATATTATTATGTACATTACAAAAATGAATGATATACCTGGGGCCCATCTTACAAATAGTTGCGATCGATCCGATGATCAATCGCAACTATGGAAAGCCAGCAAGGTCAATATCTAAAATGAATGTTTGTTCAAAATATTTTCAAGATGTGATGTATATTCATAAATTCATTGTTTTCTTGGCAATTCAGTGTACTCCCCTTTATTTACAAAGGACATTTTGCAGATTTCCTGTGGAAAAATTATTTATGACACTGATGGATTTTCATAGAGTTACAATGATCGGATCAATCGTAACTCTTTGTAAGACGGGGCCCAGGCCTGGTATACCAGGCCTATACTATCGGCAGGTAGCCTGAATTTCGAAGATACAAATGAATGAGTTCTATGAAAGACTAATAACGATTAACACATAATTAAGTACAGTACTTTAAAATCAAAGATACATTTAGGTACAACGGTCTCAGATATTTTGTTATCAGCTGGTGGAGTCACCCCCCCCCCTCTTCTTGCTCTGAGTCAAGCAGTTCGGAAATGCCTTTATTTCTTTTCCACATTATCATACACACTATGTTGTTTTGTGGATCCCTTATTTCCTCAGATATTACATCTAAATATACAATGTGTATGATTAATGAAGTTATTCATAAACAAACGAGAAACATATTTGTAAGCTCATCTTGTTTTCAGTATCTCAATTGAGGATAATTAAAAAAAAAATCCCAGAGAAACTTGCCTCCCTTCATCAGATATATTGTCTTACCATTCCCTGTACCCCTAACTGTCCCCTCCCCTCCCCCTCCAAGCTAATTTTGATTCGCGATCACTCCTCTGGCAATCCCACAGAAATTTGCCTACCTTCATCAGATCACAGTGGTCCCTATGAGAAATGAGAAAAGTATTTAGGTTGAGAATAAGATTTTATTCAAGAGACAGCATATTTACACTATCGTTGTGTAGAATTTGATATGGAATATCTTGGAATAATGATATGCCATATTGCCATTATTATTTTAAAACCATGTTCTCGAAAATTAAGTTTTTAACATTCTCTGGACATAATTCCATATGCACATTTACAGGGATTTGCATTTCTCCACGCTAACGTTTGCTAAAGCTGGCTACTCTCATCCCAAACACGCACACACGCCGCAGAGAAGGGGGGGGGGGGGGGCTAATAGAAGAAATAAGCGCTGTATACTTACAATTTCGGACATTATATCGTCATCGTGTGTCTCCGACCCCGAAGTTTCGGGAGCAGTGTCCAGTCCCGCACCGATGTTTCATTCGTCCTGAGGCTGTACACCCACTTTCAAGACCTCTTTTTCTTCCTTTAAAAGTGTGGGGGAATTAATAAATAAATGATGAGGTTGAGGGAAAAGTATTTCATTGTGAGAAAATGTCGAAATTTACTTTATTTTCTTTCTCCTGTCTATGGCAGGCCAATACGAAAAGGTGAAATGAGAGAAGTGATAGCACTCATGCATAGGGCCTATATTAAGTTGATCACTTCTGACAGCCGTTTCTTTTTGGCTGATAAACACAAAGCTAGTATTTAACCATTTACGTAGGGAGCATTTACCTCGAAATAAATCAGGCATAGTGGCTGACCTTCTAGACGACAGAGAACTCTTGGGTCTTTTTTTTTTAAATCAAATTGGCAGAGCAGGGATTCGAGCTCACAACTTTACAATTTTCTAACCACTGGACCACACGACCCGTCAACGTCATTACAATATTTAGCAACAAGAGGATTTATTCTTATTAAGGTTTGCATACGAGGAGTGATTGACATAAAATGAATATGAAAATGAAAATTCCATAAGTTTATTCTGTGTAGCACTTGTCTGATTATTTCAGTTGGTCAAAGTCTTAGAACGGCATGTAGAGGGCAGCATTCACATTAATCAATTTTGCTCTTCAAGCTTTATTTGCATCCGTAGCTTCATATTGATTGATTTTTTTCAAATTAGCATTATCATACTGTATGAAATCATTTATTTAAACAATATTTTCAATAATATCACAGTTAATTCTACCGTTTTTATTGATCTACTCACCTTGATTTTTAACACGATTTCTACTTCATTTTTATCAATGGAGCAGGAGAATTTGGTCTGGCGAGTTGAATAAATTTCAAAACGTAAACCTTTGAGATTTATTGATATCTAACAAAATAAGAACAAAGAAAAAAAATAAAAATAAAAAAATCTGATGAAATACAAACTGTGAATTTATAGTTAATTCCTACAAAAAAGCCTTAGAATACCCTCTTGAAGTCTAAATTTCCTAAATTTTCAGCTCGCGCTTCGCGCTCACAATATTTTATTAGTGAGATACCTGTATACTCATAATTACAACGACTACAAGTGCTTCATGTGTTTGTATAACAAAATCAGCAAGCGCTTGGCAATCACATTAGATGACTATGGTGAGAAATGCATATTTTTAATGGATTCCTAAAAATATAGTCGGTAATATGTCCCTGTTTCGGATCTATACAAAAATTTCAACTCGCGCTCGTATTGTTTGTTGAAGCGAGACAGGTACGTATTATGATTACAAACATTTGCTTATATAAAAAATGTCCCTTTTTAGGTCTGAATATAAAAGATCTTCAGTAAGCGATTCGCGCTCGCATTATTTGATCAGTGAGATACAATGCTGTTTAATAGCACTGTCCATAAAATTAGGTCAGTATACCTGGCACTGTCCACTTATAAAATTAGGTCAGTATACCTGGCAACTGAGCGCTCTTTGCGCGCTCGCTAAATGACTGGAATTTTTGCTGATGCCCCCCCCTTGCCGCGACCCACGGTAACATCCTAAATGTTGGTAATCTTAACACCAGTGGCAGTAACTCCAACACCAAATGGTGTGGTCCTTTATTGATTAGGCTGATGTTCGATTTAACACCCGTGGTGTTAAATATAGCTAACGTTGCATAGTCTCCAATATTATATTTAATGGGATTATCAGTGATTCACCGTATGATTTCTACTTAATGGAAAATGAATTCTAGTTTGTTATTCCTATTTAATAAACCAGCCTTTTTCCTTCTGGATGTACAGCCGAAAGCAGCACACGATCCCGGCATGATTTCCTCAAAATTAACTGAAAGGAGGGGAAACTTCAGACCAAGCCCTGCCTCGCATGTTGTGTGAGTGGCCCTGATCTACATCATAGGTAATGCACGTACAGCAACCTATTTTTTGCCCCGAACATGGATTCACCTTGTTCATAGCAATTTGATGAAGTCCGCCCTCTAGTGTCAATAATATACATCTCTATGCCTTAATGAAAGCAAAAGTAAATGAACATTATTTTTTAGTGAATTACTACAAAATTAGATTTAAGCTCTTGAATATATCTCCAGATGAGTATGCCCAAAAGGACTTTTGACAACTAAATCATTCTATCAGGTAGACCAATATCAGTATCACGTACTTATACACTCTCATTCTCCGAATTATAAACTTCCTATTTTCTTACCTTATTTTTTTAGCGTTGTCTCTGTCACTGGGGTATGTTTCACGATGCTGAGTTGCCATGTCTTTTGATACTCGTTCTAGAAACCAAATATATATTGCAAAACATACACTTAAAATGACTAGTTTATAGGGTCAGCTGGGTGCAACTGTTATTCTAGTAGTATTTTACTATTTTCTAGTCGTATTTTACTAGAAAAGAGTTATTTCTGACTAGAATATATGTCAAAATGTGACTGTCAGTGATTGCCATATTAGTTGCACCAATATGACTACTGGTCTAGACAAGTTGACTGAATTGTTCTGAGAGTGATGAGTTGACATTTCTATGCATGAAATGGAGAAAGAAAATGATTTTTTCTTCCTTTTTTATTATTTTCCATTTTAACCGAAAAACAAAGTAATGTGCTCAAAATAGTTATAACGAACTTATACAGATAAAATAAATTTAGGCATATACAGTATATGACATTTATCTATTAAAAGAAGTAAAACAAAACAGAATATTATATATAAATAAATATCATAACCATTACCTCGGAGTGTTGTGGCCCAGTGGATAAGTCTACGGACTCTGAAACAGAAGGTCGTGGGTTCAAATCCCAGCCATGGCGTAATTTCCTTCAGCAAGAAATTGATCCACAATGTGCTGCACTCAACCCAGGTGAGGTAAATGGGTACCTGGCAGGAATTTATTCCTTGAAACGCAGCGCGCGTAACACCTGCACTGCTAAAGCCATCAGGGTAATTAAGCTGCATATACTGTAGAGCGCTTAGAGACTTCTGACAAAGTGAGTATTAAGCGCTATATAAGCAAGTAAAATTATTATTATTATAAAATAAAATTCTGTGAAAATGGAGAGATCCACTAAAAAGCAGTGCATGCTTGTATTGTGAAAAGCAGTGCTTGTATTGCATTCTCAGGCTCCAAATTAAATACATTATAAAACATCAAATAACTCGTAAAAATATTTTTCTGCTGTATAATTTTGATCTGTCCTTTATAACAAATTTATTCTCTTTCTTCTCACCACATCTCATTTAGCTTAATTTCTACTAAACGTTTTTTTTTTAGTTATGAGCCTTCTGACCAGTGTAATATTGTTATACCAGACTGTTTTTTTCTTGTCGATTTGTCTCTTATTTAATCTTTCATTATTTACATTTAAAAAAAGATAAACCAAATGTTAGTTACAAATTCCATCGATATTTGGTTATATGATTTTTCTCTTTTGCCGAATCAGAGTCGATGGGGGCGAATCAATACAACACAGGGACCGCGGAAGCAGGGGTCATGGGTTGGGAGGGGGTAGGGGGGCTTTAGCCCCCACTTTTTTCCAAAACTGTGTACTAAAACGTAAAAATGACCATAAGATTGTGTTTTTTGCATGGTCAGCCCCCCCCCCCCTTTGAAAACCGTTCCGCGGCCCCTGCTACATCGTATGACATTTGATTTTTCTTTGTTAAAGGACAAGTCCACTCCAACAAAAACTTGATTGGAATAAAAAAGAAAAAAATCAGACAAGCACAATTCTGAAAATTTCATCAAAATTGGATGTAAAATAAGAAAGTTATGACATTTCAAAGATTTGCTTTTTTTAACATAATAGTTATATGAACGAGCCAGTAACATTCAGATGAGAGAGTCGATGATGTCACTCACTCACTATTTCTTTTGTTTTTTATTGTTTGAATTATTCAATATTTCATTTTTTACGAATTTGACGATTAGGACCTCCTTGCCTGAAGCACAAAATGTTAAAATAATGGTATTCCATGTGTTCAAGGAGGAATGAAACTGCATTTCACATGACAATGACAAGAAAATCAAAATATTTCATATTTCGTATAATAAAATACAAAAGAAATAGTGAGTGAGTGATGTCATCAAATCCCTCATTTGCATACCGACCGAGATGTGCATATCACTGTTTTGTGAAATGAAGCGAAACTATAAAATGTCATAACTTTCTTATTTTACATCCGATTTTGATGAAATTTTCAGTGTTATGCTTGTTGATTTTTTCTCTTTTTATTTAAATCAAGTTTTTGTTGGGGTCGACTTGTCCTTTAAGAGCAAAGTTTATTTCCCGAGCCCCCTTTTTATGTTTTGGTGCGGCACAAAGGTATCATCTTATAATTTGAGTACCCCTCCTCCCCCGGGGCATTAACATGTATGAAGTGGTGATGGATCCTTATCAAATGATTGGCCGAAATCCATCACATGACCAGTCGTACATTTCAGCTGACGGGAAGATGTTTTAATGACCGATACTGATGACTCGTTCTATTGACCGGTAATGGTTTTGAGATGAGGATGGCGTATCAAATAAGGATCCACATCACTATCTTTTAAAACATATACACATCATTATGGTTGAGCACTGGAATAATTACCCACACTTCATGCGTGTACCCATAATTCTTCCTAATGTCCTCAATTAAGGGGGAAAAAATTAACAGGGGCGAAATCGCCCCGAGCCGAGGGTGAAAATGCTTTTTTTTGACGATTCCAAATGACCCAAGGTTAAATATTGAAATTAATCGATTCTACTAACTAGTTTGCAAATAGGTCATATTTTTTTGTACAGTAAAATAAGTACAAGAAATGGTGATGGGTGCAATATTGTAGAGTAGTGTTTGTGATATCTTTTCTGCTTCTGAAGTTAATTGTGTTAGACACCTTTGTGGATACTATGTATACCTGCCTCTTGATACAGAAAGTGTTTTAGAATCAGGACTGTTTAACAAGCTGGTATAATTCAATGCTTGAATATATATGGTATGGGTTGAACCCGGTCACAATGCGACTGTAAGTCTATTTAGTGTTAACCCCTAGTAACCATTCAGCTTGTATATAATAAAAGGAATTTGGGTGGTTGACTCTTGTCATAGTCCCAGAGTCAATCAACTGTATCTTTAAGTAAGTGATCAAACCCGCTGGGGTGTAAGGGCTAGGATTTTACTTTGACTTCTTGACAATCTTAGGTCATGAGCATTGGGTCATTTAACTTGATATATTTTGTTAAGTTCAATGGGTCTCTAAAATTCTATAGATGTTTGTTTTTATGTATGAGAGGAAAAGATTGTTGAGAATGTTTGAGATGGGAGTTTTGAATAGGTGAAATTAAAGCTTGGATAGTTAAGTAGTTTTAATTGGATATGTTCAGCGTGGAAGAGTAAAGCAGAGGAATATTGAGAATGTTAATGACTTTGTCTTTGTGAGAGTCAAGATGGAGTGGTGTTTGAGTAAAAGCAAATCAGAAATCGTTTGATTCTCGGGAGAGGAAGACCCTTCCACATTTGGTCTTAACTCGGAGTGTGAGGGTGTGGTTCTCGTAGGCCATTACTTTGGGTGAATGTTGCAGGCTGTGTAGTGCAGGCACAGCTGAGTCTTAATCCCCATCGTTGGCAGGCTGGATCCAGGCAGCACAGGCCAGGTAAAGCCACCACATCTGCCCTCATCTCACCAGGCACGACTGTTCCAAAGAACTGTAAGTTCACTATTCTATTGGTATAATTAATTATTGTAATTAAAAGCAAAACTTAGTGTTTTCAAAGAAAACAGAAATTCAGTAATTATTTTGCTTATGATTAATGTTGGAGTATTGAACACTAAAGTGCAAAGAATATTAAATGCTTTGTTGTATTGTATAGTAAATCATTTTTCATAAATGAAAGCTTTGTGAAATCAAACCAAGGAGAAACCAACTAAACATGAAGTAATGATATAAAGATGAAGTAATTAAATGTTATTAAATGAGACATTTTATTATGGAAGAATTGTTGGTTTATACGCTCAATGACAATGACGATTCCCATATATTTTAAACTGATACTTATGTGATATATGGCTTGTGAAATGAACAAGAGTAATAGCCAGGATCAGTTTATTGATGTTGTATATGATATAGTTGATGTAAATATTCATTGAACTGAGAAGTTATACTTCTATGAGAAGAGAGATTTCCTTTTGCTATTTAGGGATAAAAGATACCGTAGTTTGTTTTTACATTATTTTCCGTAAGTAGTTCAGTGAATTCAAGCTAGTATATCGTAACTGACTTGTGAAGAGTTATAGTGTTATTACTGGACCTTGTCTATTAGGAGATGGTTATTTATTTACTCTCTTTAGGGACGAGCTGGGCTCGTACTTCATCCTCGAACTCAGAGTTCGTGACTTGTGATTCATCGTAGCAATCTTCGTACTGTGGCTCTCAGCCCCCATCATTTCGTCCGCGAATCTGGACTGGCTTTTCGTCGAGAGTTCGCTCGCTTTACTTCGCGTCGTCGAAGCCACCGCAGCTCGCTCTTAGACGACTATATTCATCGGACCAACGATAGTCATTGACGATGTCGAAGGGGTCCTTATTCTGAACTATATAAATTATAACCAGATTAGATATACTACGGTCCAGTGTAGGTATTCATCCAAGTATAAACCCTCTTTTGATGAAACTTAATTGGTGGAATTAATAACCAAAAATATTGTCATGTTTGGATGCCAAATTATTAGGCCTTGATTAAATATAAATAAATCACTCTCATTAGATACATATTGCAACATATTCAGTATAGGTTAATTCATGCTGATGTTAACTGCTGAATACAGTTTGATGTTATGTTGATATGCATGTTATTCATGATTTAATTCTGATTATTCAATTTCTTTAACTATATGTACATTTATAGAGCTGGTCGCTCTGAATTAAATTTATGTTACATATAGATATTGAATGATTGTGTGATTATTGCAAGTGGTAACTACTTTCGTTTCAAGCAGAACCAAATCTATTACCAGACTGGGAATTTCAGTCCCAAGATCTGACACACACTAATATATAATGTTCATGTAATTTTAGAACATGTTAAACATAAGATCTCAACACAAGAAAAACATTTTTGGAGAGTAATTTTTTTTATTTTCAGCTACTGATTGCAGCTTTTCTCAGTAAGATTTCTTCTTGTGTTGAGATGAGATTAAAAAAAATAACAGTATAACATTTTCAACCAACTTAGAGGAATTTTCATGATTGTATGATGTAATTTATCAGGGAAATCTTGTTCATGGACTTGTATCGTAAGAAATTTAAAGGACAAGTCCACCCCAACAAAAGTTTGATTTGTATAAAAAGAGAAAAATCCAACAAGCATAACACTGAAAATTTCATCAAAATCGGATGTAAAATAAGAAAGTTATGACATTTAAAAATTCGCTTAAATTTCACAAAACAGTTATATGAATATCACTCACTCACTATTTCTTTTGTATTTTATTGTATGAAATATGAAGTATTCTAATTTTCTCCTCATCTTGTGAAACAAAGTTTTATTTCTCCCTGAACATGTTCATTTACCATTGCTTAACATTTTATGGTTCAGTCAAGTTGGTCTTTATTGTCAAATCTGCAAAATTGAAATAATGTGTAATTCGAACAATACAAAACAAAATAAATAGTGAGTGACATCATTGATTCTCTCGTTTGCATGTGACTTAATTGTGCAAATAACTATTTTGTAAAACATAAGCGAAACTTTAAAATGTCACAACTTTCTTATTTTACATCCTATTTTGATGAAACTTTCAGCATTATACTTGTCCGTTTTTTCTCTATTGATTCAAATCAATATTTTCATGAGGTGGACTTGTCCTTTAAGATTTAGAGATAAGAATTATGGGCCCATTTGCTGAACTCGGGTCTAACTCGGAGCGTGATCTAAATAATTTTTTCTTCTGACCGGGTAACTAATGGTAGGTCAATCACATTTCACACTGAAATTGGTGATAACTATACTGATAAGTAAGTTTCTTCGCCATCATGGAACAATAGTCTAGTATACACGAAATGAATACAATTTCAGTGAAATTTGACATAATGTTGTTCCATAATTTGAGAAAAGATTTAGACCAAACCTGACTTCAATACAGGATGTGAAGATTAACTTTTGACTAACTGAGGTGAGGCTGAAAGTAGGATAACTTTATTTTGAGGAAAGTACATTTTTCTAGTTCACCAATATCAGATTTCTATATATGACATGGAATGATTGGCACATATATCAAAAAGTTTTTGTATGATCCGACTTTATATTATTATCTAAAATTGAATTGGGAATAATGTAACATTATGCATCTGAATTTGCAAGAAATATTGAATACATTTAGATGTTTTTCACCGTGATGCTTGATATTATATATATGTGGTTTTCTACCCGTGTGTTGACTTATACAATGTGCCTTACTTATGCCTCAATTTTAGGCTTCCACCAACCTTGATTGTTTTGGCCGAGCTTTCGTCCTCTCCTGTAGACTTTCTCAAGCCGATTGATCAGTCACCAAGTTTGCTGCCTGTGGTTGGTTGAAGCTTGAAATTGTTGAATTTATCATCCCCAACTGATGAAAGTTTCCGTATTATGCCTTACATGTATGTTGATGTCGTAATGTATTCAAATTGTGTGTGTTTCTTATTTGTCATCGATAATGTAAATGTCCTCTAGGATCGTAGGAAGATATATTACTAATATGATTTGCTTAAAGCCTGTATTGAGTTTGTTACATATTCTTGAGGCCTGTCTAACGCTTTGATATATGGTCTGTTATCGGAAATTTAGTCTAGTATCATCTTGCATTCCAATATTACAAAAGTTTAATGGTGGATGGGTTTTGTGTCATTCATTATGTTGGAAGATATGAATTTATATTTTTTTAATGTATATCTTGTGCCTTCACATGTGACCATTCTCATTGTTCTTTAGACAGAATCTATGTATGGTCTAGTGGTTTAGAGCATTGGATTCAAGTCGCAAGGTTGTGAATTCAAATCCCCGCTCTGCCATTGCACTCCACTTTTTACAAAAGTCCAGAGAGTAATATCTGTCATCTGTAAGGTCAGCCAGTGTACCTGCATTCGACCCAGGTGAGGTGAATGGGTACCCGGCAGGATCAATTCCTTGAATGCATGAGCGCTGAAAGGCAGCTCGAGCCAAAGCCGGGGTAATAATAATAAAAAACGCTCCTCGGAATAGAATATTTCTTGAAAGCTGGCGCTATATAAAGGCCTGTTATTATTATTATTGAAAATGCCCATCATAACAAAGAACAACAAGGACAAGTCTTTGTCGTAATTTGGTGAATCTAGACAGCAGTTTATTCCTGGATTCTCTGCTTCGAAATATAGGACAAAATTGCTGTTCCGGTCCACTGATTTTAGACAAAGTCCTCCCAGCTGTTCTTTGTCATTTGACGGGCGTCTTTAATATGTTTTCTGTGTTCTGGAGTCCTATGTCGGCCACGGAGCAATAATCCCAGATGTGGCATCCGTTTCACTGTAAGTTCAGAGTGTAAGCTAGTTCGTAGTTCCTTTCTGCGCATGATCAGAGGAAGGTCATTGATACTAAAGTGACTTGGTGGTTTAAAATTTAATGAGATAGCACCAAATTTGATGTCTTGATTATTTATATATATTTCTTTAAATTGTGTTTTTCATTTACATCCACAAAAAACAATGCGTCCACGAACGACTGGTAATTTCACAGTCTGCCAAGTATATTGTGCAACATGCTATGATATGCATTCTAAGTAGAAATGCAACAAATACCTTCATAAAGTGTTCATTGAAGTGCTATTCTAGTCACCTGGTCTATTCAGTTTCTTCATCCTGCTATGTAAGGCATGCTTATGTAATATCTTGCTTTGAAATCTGCCTATTATAATGAAAGAAATGAAAGGTCATTTGACCAAAATTGTCTACGAAATAACTACAAACAGATCTATTGGCGAATAATTTGTCACCAGTTTGGATAACATGTATTCATTTTCAAGATTTGAATTCATTGTCAGATGAGACGAACAAAAAATAATGAATGAAACAATTGTGTGAAAATTGTGATCCAGTATCTGATACATACAGATAAAGGAACAAAATAGCAATTAAATGTTTTAGGCAAAAGAATTTGGTTTTCCAAATTTATTTTCTTTAATACTGCTTTATGGAACCTAGATTGTTTGAAAAGTGAATGGTTCATTCTTTATCTTTATGTTTTTGATGTCCAGCAACTAATGCTAGATATTTTTGTTGTAAGTAGTCACGAGAAGGCATTTATTATAATTGATGGTGAAATTAGTACTATTTTAAAATATTTGATGTTAGTTTATTAATCCCATGGAAACTATCATACAATTTACTGTACATGGGAATAAACGTAAAATATTCATGTAACATTACAACATAGTTATTATAAGGATGCAATCAATGATAAAGAATCAGTCACTGCACTTCCATTTGATTTAAATGACACATGTGAATAATAGTTTGATATAATTTGCAGTAATAAATTTTCAATTTCTGTAGACAGGCTTTATAATGCTTTGTATATAAATTCAAATCATTTGTGTATGCTGCATTTTGATGACTATGTAGCAGTTTCATGAATGAAATTTCATTTCTAAAGATTTCTTGTCATTCTGTAGTGGCATATGGATGTTGACATTGTGCCTTGAAGGAAAGTCTACCCCGGCCTTTTGTTGAACAACAAATTCAAATTGGGTATTGGCTTTAAAAAAATGTCATCGTGATATGTCTATTGCCTGGTGTGTGATTATCAATAGTTGTGGACCAAAATGGCCAATTCCAAACTTGTAGTACCGTACAAATGAAATATTCACTCTTTTAAACCTGAAATGATTATAGGTTTACAAACATATTCAATGTGATGGAAGTAAAGTCTAAGATGGGATGTATGATGAAGGTCAAGTCCATCAAATAAAAATGTTGATTGAATAAAAAGAGAAAAAATCAAACAAGCCTAACACTGAAAATGTCATCAAAATCGGATGTAAAATAAGAAAGTTATGGCATTTTAAAGTTTCGCTTCATTTCGCAAAACAGTTATACAGTGCGTCCCAGAATAAACGAAACCGAGATTTAGCGATCATTTATCATAACTTAATCATAAATAGAATAGACAAATGACCTACCAATTTAAAGCTTAGAATCTCTTCTTTCATCTGATATTACTTAGGTTATTTCTTATTCACGCATGAGTGAGCAAAAACAATTTGAAGAAAGGATACCAAAAACTCATTTGGAGGGGGGTATCTGGGTTTCAAAATGAAAACCACATTTCTGAAAAGTTTAATATCTGCTCTTTAATTCGGTACCTCAATTACAGAAAATGGTCAAGAAATAAAAAAAGTTCTGGTCATTTGAAATAAAGCTTGTATCTCCATAATTTCATGAAATAAACGAGTTTTCACTGGTTTCCTACAGAAGCTTTCGCATGGTGAACAAAAGATTTAATGCATGGCTGATCGTCAACAAAACGGAGTGTCGAGTGAGTTTGAAAGCCAGTCTGGAGAACATCTTCATTTTATGAAATTATTCATCAAATGTAGATGAATACCCAATCGGCTCTAATTCAATTGATTTTCTAAGATTATTGAACTTCATTACAAGGAATATAATGCGCAAATCGCTTCTGCGATTTATTGAAACTCTATATAAAAAAGCATGCCTATTTTTTTTTACTTATCCTGAAGCGCTTCATTTTGAATATAAAGAAACTTAAGTGTCATTCAAAATTTCAAAATGAGGGCGCATAACAGGACAGGAGATGAATGTATACAGGGAAATGACATGAAGTTTAATACAATTTGATAAAAAATATTGTACTTTATTTAATACGACACTAACGAAATTAGGAACCTGTTTGCCCCAAAATTATGGTTGTTTAGTAATGAGCTGAAAAGCGGGAGAAGTTGACTTTATGTAGGTGACGGCAGAAACTGATATAAAGATTTTACCCGCCCGGAGCCGACCAGACCAGAAGTTGCGCGATCAATTGAAAAAAAAAATAACTTCATATATTTACTTCGGTCTAACCTTACTCAAATTCATACAATACAATACAATTTTAACTGGCAAGAAGCACATAGCTGAGGTGGAAAAACAGGGTTAGAGAAAAGGTGGGGAAACAATGGAGAACTTCAATATTGCCATCTAACCGCGCGCAGCGCGGAAGCAAAATTCATATATAGATTTAGAGCAAGAAGAGTGAAGGAGTTTCTCTTTTGAGAAAAAAATAAAGAATAAAGAAAAACACAAAGCTACCTTCCCTTTCCTCCCTTCCCTTTTCCTTTTCTCCTCTCTTTTTTTTTCCTTTTCTTTTTTTTTGGGGGGGGGGGGGGGCGACCGCCCCCCTGGCTACGCGCCTGCATACAGGCCCTCTGGGGTCTGTTGCAGAAAGAGTTGCGTTTAAACGCAAGTCAAAAAATCAATCGCAAGTCCCAAATGCGCGCTGTTGATTGGTTGAAAATCAAGTTTCGCATCATTTTTAGAGTTGCGATTAATTGCAACTCTGTCTGCAACGGGCCCCTGATCAATTCCAACTGGCATCCCTAATGATGTTTGGTATGATTGGGTGTACGGGTGGTTGTCTTCAGTGTGTCTTTTTTTTTATCCAACTTGGATATTATTTCAGTCCAAAATATATATGTTTGTGAAACCAATAACAAAAAATAAAAATTTCTTGAATTCATTCATTAATCATTTTGTGTTATGCGATTTAATGTGCGCATTGTGCTGAATATTGATAAAGTTAATCGGAAGGGGTTTAAAGAAAAAAAGCCCAACAATTATCACCTGTACACCACAAACTTCATCCTCCTTATCATCGTCATCATCATCAGGGACATCGTCAACATCACTTTCATTACCAACATCGTCATTATCACTATCGTCATCAACACAACACCATTATCGTCATCATCATCATCATCAACACGATCATTAACATCAAAATAATCACCATCAATATAATCGTAACAATCATCATGTACATCACCATCATGATCATCATCATTACCATCATCAACATATTCATAATTATTATCACTACCACCATCGCAATCATCACCATTATAATTATCATCATCATCATAACCATCATCATTACCATCGTTATCATCATCATCATCATCATCAACAACACGATCATTACCATCATCATATTCATAATCATCGTAATCACTACCACCATCGCAATTATTATCATCATCATAATCATCAACAAAATCATCATTATCATCACCATCATATTAAAAATCATTATCACTCCCACCATCGCAATCATCGTCATCATCATCACCATCAACATCATCGCCATCATCATCAACATGATCATCATTGTCACCATCATATTCATAATCATTATTATCGTCATCATCACCATTATCATTATCACTATCAACATCACAACCATCGTCATCATCATCACAATCATCACCGTCATCATTGTCATGATAATGACCATCATCACTTTTCTGTTTTTAAGCTACTATTAAGCTCGACTACCAATAATTACACAAAAATAGTCCAATATAAACGACAGCGCGATTAGAGGGCATTAATCATGATTTTATTCGCCTGGATTATATCCATCATTTCAGTCACTGTTACACAACATCAAAAGTGGGCACACTAGTATAAGAACGGAATATTTACTATGGCTCTCAAAGGTGGGGGGGGCACGGATGGGATGTGCCTCCTCCCCTACCATGATTTGAATTCAGGCACCCCTCCCATTAAAATCCCCTGGCGAATCCCCTGGCAAAAAAAAAACAAACACACAAAACGCGTTGCCTTTAGCATTATGATAAGCAGATATAATTGTTCCCTTTTGACAAAAAAATCGTGGTCATATACAGAACAATGGGATTACCCAGTAAAATATTTCCGGCGTTTAATACTAAAAAAAGTGAATATATGCAATTTGTAAAGTAAATGATTGTCTAGCCCAGGGCAAAAACCACTGGCGTAAATCCCGGGGGGATAGGGGGGATATATCCCTCCCACTTTTTGAGAAGGGGGGGATGGCCTGTACAACATCCCCCCACTTTTTACGAAAGAAATGAACAAAAAAAAAGCGCAAGAGATAGTTGCTTTCTTGGTAAAAATTCTTCCTAATATACCGCTTAACAAATAAAACAATATTATTGAAACATGAAATGCAAATAAAGAGCCAGTTCCCCATTTCCAAACGAAATACTTATGTCCTTATTATAAAATTGAAGAGAAACCCTCGTTTCTTCTAATTCATCAATGTTGGGGTCTTTGTGAAGGGATTAAGATGGAAAGTCATTTTTTTATGTAATCTCTAATAAAACCATTGAACCATCATGGGGTAAGAAAAATAATAATATATTTGAGGGGTATTTGCCATATGGATATAGAGTGGCGTAACTACGGGGGGCACATACCCCCCCCCTCCATCGGCTGACCCCAAAAAGGGGGGGGGGAGAGAAAATAGGGAGAAAGGAAGAGAGACGTAGTGGGAAAGAAGAAAATATTATTCATTACAATGTTATATTATAATTATGTTACATTACATAAGAAACATTTTTATCTTAACTTTATGAAACATAATTTGCCCAGGGCCTACGTCTTCATTGTTCCTGGTGCTCGCATTGTCTGTTTAACGAGATATCTAATCCTGAAGTACTAAACCATACCGTTTTCAAGTCAATATAAACCAAATATATTTCCTAGCACTTAAGTTATCATTGTTTTATGTAGTTACATATGCTTCTTTTACATGACTCAAAAAGTGATTGCCCCATGTTAAGGTCTTCATATATATAAAATATTTCCTGTCCGTGATTGCGTTCGCATTAGTGGATTGGTGAGATATGTCTGCTCTTCATGAATTCCTAAAATCAGTCCTTAAAATGTCCATTCTTCTGATCTGAATATCAAAAATTTTCAGCTCGCGCTTCGCACTCGCATCATTTGACTAATGAAATATACTTCCTTCAAGGAAACCTTAGAATGCCCCACTTCAGGTCTAAATTTTCAGCTCGCACTTCGCGCTCGCAATATTTGATTAGTGAGATGCGTATCATTTTCATGATTGCAATGACTACAAAAAGTGTTTCATGTGTTCAGATGTAATTCTAATAAAATCAGCAAGCGCTTGGCACTCGCATTCTATGACTATGGTGAGATATGCATACTCTTAATGGATTCCTAAAATAATTTCCTTAAAATCTCGCTGTTTGGGGCCCAAATATGCGAAAATTTCAGCTCACGCTTCGCGATCGCTTTATTTAGCAAGACAGGTACCTATCGTGATTACACAAATTTGATTATAATGTCCCTTTTTAGGTGTGAATATGAAAAAAATTCAGCTCGCGCTTCGCGCTCGCATTATTTGATCAGTGAGATACATATCCGTTTAATGACATTGTCCTTAAAATTTCTCAATTAGGTCAGTATAACTGTCAAATGAGCGCCCTTCGCGCGCTCACTCAGTGATTCAAAAATTTTGCTAGGTCCCCACAATGCCGTGACCCACGGTACACCACAGTGGACATATCAATGACAATTCCTTGCATATCTAAATACATGATTGCAAAAAAAATGCCAAAATATTTCAGTCATCCCCCCACCCATCAACACGGATTTACGCCAGTGGCAAAAACAAACAAACAAAAACGGGTTGCTGTTAGCATTATGATACAGGCAAGATGATTTTCCGCTTATGGCGGAAATCGTCATATACAAAACACGCCGGCAGATTACAGTAACATAATTCAGGAGTTTATTTCAGAAAATTGTGGATATATGCTATTTGTAAAGTAAATGAATGTCTTTCCATCAACCTCTACCCCCCCCTCCCAACTGTAATGGCGAGAATTCCTCGGGTAATCCGAAATGAAACTTGACGTTCCCTCTTCAGACAGATCGGAGAGGACCCTATGATAATATAAAACAAAATTGAAAATGAATAATGAACAATAAATGTGAAATTATAGTTGTAAAATTATCAGTAGCATAATGAATCGATAATTCTAAGGGTGCTGGACATAAGCTATGGGGAAAATTACTAAAAGGCTGCACACGAGCTAAGCGAGCGAACAAAAATCACCCTTTTTGATAAAAAAAATCTGCGATTGATGTTAACATAAAATTCAGGAAATACTATCATGTCACGTATTTTCCTTTTTCTTCTACCTTTGTTTCGGTGTCGTGAATTGTTTTGTGTGGCTCGTGGCCTCGAAAATCGAGTGTTAGATCCAGTGCGTTACACTTAAACAAGAACTTGGTTTTTGCTATTGTAACACTGACGAAAATTAACAATCACCCCCTCCCCGCCTCCTCTAGCAAAGATGAACTCAAAATAAAAGTAAAAAAAGAAAGAAAGACTGAAGCTCCGATCACTTACAATCTCAGATGTGTCCTGAGGCTGTACTCCCCCCTGCAAGACCCGTTCTCCTTCCTTAAAAAAAGAAAAGAGAATTACATGTAGAAATGAGTGATGAGTTGGAGAGAAGACTATTTTCATACGTGAGAAAAAAAAGACGAAATTTACTTTATTTTCTTCTCCCTTATTGTCTTCACAAAGCAGTGAAATTGGAAATGATAGAGCATTTATGCATAGGGCTTATGTATTGACTTGATAACCATAACCATAAGTTTAGCCCCAAGAGGATTTTTTTACATACCTTATAAGGTTTGTATAAGTGGAACGGTTAATTTAATATGAAATTTCGATAAGCCCATAGTTTAGTAACACTTGTCTGATTTTGAGAAGGTACGGTCTAAGTATTAAAATAGCACATAGAGGGCAGCATTCACATTTATCAACTTTGTTCTTCAAGCAGGTGTCAAGTATTAACTCCATTCGAAGCTTTATTTTGTTCAAATTTGCATGACTATGCTGTATGAAATTATCTGTTTTAATAATTTTGAATAATATCACAGTGAAGTTGCACTGATATACTCACCTTCATCTTAAGGGTGAATTCTATTTCATTTTTATGAACAAAAAATGAAAACTTGGTCGTGCTGGATCGATCGAATTCAACTAGGAATTCATCTCCCTTCACTAATATCTAACAAAATAAAAAGATTTTTGAAAATACAAACTGATAGACACCATAATCTCACATGAAAAAAAAACAGTAAATGAACGTCATTTTTAGTGAATTACTGCGAAATTATAATTAAGCTTATGAAAATATCTCTAAACCAGTTTGCCCAAAATGACTTTTGACAACTAATTCTATCACATCCTATTTTCTTACCTTTTTTTCGGCGTTGTCTCTGTCACTGGGATATGTTTCACGATGCTGAGTTGCCATGTCTTTTGATACTCGTTCTAGAAACCAAATATATATTGCGAAACATACAGTTAAAATGACTAGTTGATAGGGTCAGCTGGGTGCAACTGTTATTCTAGTCATATTAAACTATTTTCTAGTCGTATTTTACTTGAATTTATGTATTTTTGACTGGAATATATGTCAGAAATCTGACTATCAGTGATTGCCATATCAGTTGCACCTATCTGACTACTGGTCTAGTCAAATTGACTGATTTGTTCTAAGAGTGATGAGTTGACATTTCTATGCATGAAATGGAGAAAGAAAGAATTTTTTCCTTCAATGAGGATCTTTGTCTCAGGCTCCAAAATAAATACATAATAATAACTCGTAAAATACGTTTCTGCCATATAATTATGATCTGTCCGCCTTTATAACAATTTTTTTTCCTCTTTTTTCTCATCACATCATAAATTAGTTTCTACTAAATGTTTGTTTGTTTCTTTTCTAGTTATGAGCCTTCTAATCAGTGCAACATTTCTATACCAGTCATATTTATTTGTTGCCGATTTGTCTCTGCTCTAATCTTTCCTAATTTACATTAAAAATGTTCGTGTAACAATTACCCGGGAACAATTATTCACTACAAACTCTATCAATCTATCCCATGATATGATTTTTCTGTTTTGCCGAATCAGAGTCGATGGGGCAAATAAATACTACATAGTGTATGGCATTTGATTTTTCCTCGTTACGAGGGTGTACAATGATCAAAGTCCATTTCAATATCATATACTATAGCGGAAGAAATTATGCTGTACGTACACTGCAGCTCTGTAATACATACTTTATAATAATCATAACGGGATCATTTTCACTGCAAGCAAATAGTTGATAAAATATAATGTACGATATCCTCATTTATTGGAGTCATCATACATTGGAATAAAGTCAATGTGAAGGTAATATGATGTGTTTTGTTTTAGTAGACATTTTATAGAATATTATCAAATGATTTTGCCTTAATCTATCTGGTTATGTTGTTAATAAAATGGTTGCATTCAGTCGTCTTCCCCGTGCAATCTCACTGTGATTTGAATGATAATAATTTTCATTACACTGTACATAAACCAAACGAACAATCATAAATTCATGGGCTTGACTGACTGAAGAAAGGGCAGGAAATTGTTTTGTCAATGCACCCCCCCCCCTGAAAACAAAAATTACAATAATAATTATAATCAAATGTATATATTTTAAATGAAATTGTTTATTACGTAATTGAAGAGAATCTCACTAGTCGCATACACCCAGCAGGCTATAGCAGTGGTGTATTGAGTAACACATTTTTTTTTTTTTTGGGGGGGGGGCAAAACATGAAGTATGAGGCAAAATCTCTCTCATCCTAAAAAATAAAACCAACGATTGTGGGAGAGCGAAGCGGAGAAAAAAAACCGTTGACACTTTTTGATACAAAAATCAAAGTTTGTGATGTTTGTGATAGAGTTTGAGATAAAATTGCAGAAGATGGCCCCCTTTGGTTCCCTTCCTTTCCATTTCTCCCTTTTTCCCCTTCGTCGTGTATTTGTTTTTTGTTTTTTTTTGGGGGGGGGAGTCCAAGGCCCGACGCCCCTCATAATGAACTCAAATCTGTTATTCTAAACACTTATTTAAACTTTTAAAACTACAGTGTGTTGTATAAACTTAAACAAGGTTTTGTTTTTACTCTGTATACTAAAGGCACTCTAATTGAGACAAAAGAAAATATCTTCATGCACGACTAGCAAGTTTACAATTAGCAGACCATTGTTTGATATTCTTTTTTTATTGAGTGTTGGTTTTTATTTTAGAGTGGTGCGTATACAAGAAGTAGACCACCGTTCTTACGCTCAAATTACTATTCCAATACATAGCACATTTCCTTTCGCGAAAAAAAATATCGCAATGATCACCGTTCGAAAACTTTTTTTTCGTCGCCTCTTCGTTCTAATTCGTTTCTTTTCTTCATGTATGTGAATTCGGTTCGCACGCTGCACGCTCGGACGCACTCACGCACGCATCGAAGTCCGTATTCGCCCCCACATAGATGTACTATAATCATAAGGATGTGATGCAATTTATGATTATAATGGGGGGGGGGTGAGCTACATCTTTATGATTCACCCCTACCATGCCTATTGGCACTAAGCGCGCCAGAGTCGGTCGGTCAGCAGTGTACATCATGTACATCGTTAGTTTACAGAGGCCATCGTTGTCACCAAATTCATAAACAGTTTGCATAGTTCCGAAGACCGTCTTTTTCACGATTAGTCAGTCTCAATGCTGGCTCCCTGTTTATTTTTTTTGCACGCAACGTATACCTACCAATTCTAGGGCCAAGCCCCCGGCCTGGCTACCATCTTCATGTATTATGACTAGCGACCCTTCGCTGAATTATGACTAGTTGTTTTTCTTTTTCCTATCATGACTTTTGGACAGGTCAGTATGACTATAGCATCTGGACTCCGAGGATAGAAGGAGATCCAGAGTAATTTTTTTTCTTCTATTTTCTGTCCGAACCGAGAGAGTGAAGCGATCGAATCCATTTACCTGTTTTCTTTTAAACTCTGTCTCTCTCTTCAATCCCTTTTTTCCAATCTGCATGCTCTTTCATTATTTGCCATAAAATTTTTCTTCTTTTTACATTGAAATTAAACAGTTGACAATTCGTTGTAATAACTATGGCAAGAAAATCTACGTAATGTTTGAAATGAGACGTTAATTTCAACCAGTATTCGTTATAAAAACTGAACAAGAAAGTTCCATTTTCACTGTAGATATTTTGCACCGGCTACCCCTCTCCCCATCTCACGTATGAGAAAACAAAAATCGTGAAGTTGCTGTGACCAAGTTGTTATATCGCCTGACAAAACATAAAACATTCATGATTCGAATCCTTGTCATTGCACCTACATGCACTTCTTTTCTATTATACAAGAAAAAAGACCCCAAAAGTTTAGTGTAAATATTATTGACACATAAAACTGGTGCACGAAATTTTTAGATAATAAACATATACAACATTTTATATTTCGCTTAATCTTTTTATTCTAACATGTCTACATGATCTAAGCGGTGAATTTTTATAACCCCTAGCACAGCTACTATTAGCACGACCGCTCGAGCGTTCAAGGAATTTCTACCTACCTGGTACCCTTTTACTACACTTGGGTGGAGAGTTGCAAATATGATAAACGCCTTGCCAAAGGACGAGAGTACCGCGGCTTGATTCGAACCCGGACCTATTGGTTCAAAGTCCAGAGACTTATCCACAACACCCTTTTGCGGGGTTTTTAATATTGTCAAATTTTTAATGATCGATTACAATCATATGAATAATCAATAAACCGTTGGTTGATTTATATTGTAACATGCACAATGGCTTGCATAATTAAAAATGAACGAATTTAATGAATACTATTATGAAACGAAATGCTATTCTTCAAGCACTCTCTTGAATCTATTGGAAAAATACATAAGAGGATTAAAAAAAACATTTTTTCTCTATAAATAATTAACCTTTGAAAATGCCTCATTATATCTTCATATTCAAATCGGTGAAAAAAAAACTATAAATCTGATAATGAATTAATTTATAAAGAGATAATTTTGTGTGTATCTCTCTAAAATTTACAGGCCTACGTCTTTATTTCGCACGTATAAATATCTTTTAACAAATAAAATTTCAGGATTATGATTAAGTTTTCTATATAATTTTTTTCTGATCTCTCTGAGTTAGATTCTTCAACAACTTTCTTTTTTTTATTCATAGGCGTACGGCAAAATGAAATTGACTATTCAACAAATATTAATTCGACAAAAGAGCAATATTTCCTTGACAACTGGCAACCATGAAAGTATCTATGACATATATTCAAAACCAAAAAATAAAAGGTTTTGAGTGATCGGTGTCATTTGAATGTCAGCACAAATTAATTATGAAGAGAAACGATTATGAAAGAAAGCGTTAATTATCGCAATTATTTCGTAATTAGGATCATGATTATACCATAATTAAAATGCAAATTTTCTAAAAAATTTCAAAAATGCACCACTGAAAGAAACAGTTTGCAATTATTTTCTAGTTTCATATGAAATTTCAAATTCAGAAAATTAGAGCCCTTGCATATTTAGGCTACTAATGCTTATTGCTAAAATTTCTTTGGTGAAATTATATCTCGCATTTGTGATTAAAAAAATAACTGAAGTAAGGCCTACTTACTTTTTTTGAAAGTTGAAGATGAGTCGTTCCGTACCAAGATGGACTGTGAAATAGATGTGAGAAGATAAATTGAAAAAAAAAGGTCTTCTCTCCCAGCGCAAAGCAAAATGAGGTAAACAAGCTTGTAATTTACCAAAAGAATGGTTCTACAATTATTTCCGGAGTTTCAAAATTTGGCCCATTCCCGTCAGAAAAAGAAAGCGAGAGATTTCGGAGAGCAGGTTCAACAATTGGTCACATGGTGATAACACCTGTTAATCACTGTAGTATATATAGCAGACCCAGAGACATATGCAACTTGTGCTGGTTAATACTGTTATGACAAAGTAAATCGATAAAATAAGGAAAAATGATGTTTGTTTGGAATAGTTTCCCTTTTCAACTTAATGATTTTATTAACGCACATCATTGATTAAAATTTGATGTGAATTACCATTATATCCAGCCAAATATAACGATGTAATTCAAGAGACTTGCATTTATTTTCAGTTTATTTTATAATCGATCTATGAGATAAAAATCCAACCCCAGACATGAATAATGATGAAAATCGGGGGGGGGGGGGGGGTGGTGCTCGGGAAGATGGGTGCCTTATCTTAAACGAGATAGATATTAAAAATGTTATTGATTACTCCTTATCTAACCTCAACAGGGTCTTCAAATGAGACTATAGTAGTACGTTTTGTTGTTCTCATCCGTCATGTCCGTGTTATAAATGAATGCACACTTACAATACTGAACACATTCATAGGGTTACACTTCGTAGCTTTGTAATTCCAAAGGTTCGTCATTCAGAAACACGTAAATTGCCTATACCTCGATGTTCGTTAATCCGAAAACGTAAAAGGGATCGTTAATCTGAACATTTGTGGCGTTATTCCGAAGGTTCGATGATCCGAAAGCAAAATAAGGTTCGATGTTCCGAAAGTTCGTTAATCCGAAAACGAAATAAGGTTTGTTAATCATTTAGTTTTCGGACTATCGAACCTTCGGAATTACGAACCTTATTTTGTTTTCGGATTAACGAACCTTCGGAATTACGAACCTCACTTCGTTTTCAGACTAACGAACCTTCGGAATAACGAACCTTCGGAATATCCGAACCTTGGGAATAACGAACCTTCCGAATATCCGAACCTTCGGAATAACGAAGCTTCGGAATTACGAATGTATGCAAAATTCTTTGTGTTACCGGGCCGTGGTCAACTTATCTTTGCTTTAAAAAAAATCCTTTTCATAATGTATGAAGACTTTATCTTTTGACTTGTTGGAAGTGTGATGAAAGTTTTATATGAAGTAAGGTTAATCCGGGGCTTTAGAATAGGCACTTGATTTTCATCCCGGTTTAAATTTTTATTTCTATGAGAAAAATGGAAATGATTAACATTATTGATTTTAAGATCTATTTTCTGGCTAAGGCCAGTTGAGGACTTACATTTTACAATCCTCTACACTCTAAAAACACTGAGTAAACTTTTACCCAATATTGGGTAAAAAAGGAACAAGCATGTTTGCTGGGTATTTTTTTTATCCCATATTGGGGGTATTTTAACACAAGATTGCGTACAATCTACACAATATTGGGTATCTTTTGAATGATGAAAATGAAAAATGATGAAAATCCATATTTTATTGTTCGAAATACACATGAAATGAAATACTCCGAAAATTTGCTTTGCCCAAGTGATCGTGGGCCCGGCAGCCGTTGTGCAGCGCCAGATCGACGAGGCTCTATCTCTTTAATCATTGAACGCCAAACAGGGTAGCGGCAACTCCCATCTTTTAACGTCGTTTGGTCTGACGCGGCCGGGGTTTGAACCCCAACCTCCCGGTTGTGAGACGGACGCTATACCAACCGAGCCAACACACCGGTTGTTTTTAACCCAACCAACATGCATGTTCCTATTTTACCCAACATTGGGTAAACCCTTTGTTTAGAGTGTATACAGATTGAAGGCCTGTATTATGTAATTACAATTTTTAGTGACATATAGGCACTTAAAAATCACATTTCAAAAGGTGTTTGAATTTTTAAGCTTTATTATGATTTCTGTATATCTAATTGTTTATTAATCTTTTCATTGATTTACTTTCACTATTCACCAGTGGATGGGGGGGGGGGGTAATCATAGTGGTACATAGGTGAAAATGGTATGCTACATTCATGACTTATGCCTGAAAACCATAACATGCATTAAAATCATAATATGCATGAATCCGTCTATGGCAATGTTTAAAGTCATATTTACACATGTTTATTTGAGATGTGGTAAGACCTTTATCGTGCTTATCATCATGATCATAGTGACTTAAATGAGAACAACTTGTATGTTTTAATAAGGAACTTTGTATATTAATTTCTTACAGTCTTATGCGTTTTATATGATTTTTTTACTATAGGTTTCCATTCCAATGACAAACACATAATTTGAGTAGCTCATCTCGAGGTTTGACAGTTTGTATTCACTGTAAGCAAAGAAACATCACGATTCAAGTACCCAAGAATGAATTATTAAAAAATATCCAGTTATGCTGATTTTCTGTCAGAAATTGCCCTTCAGTTTACCATCTGAAATACCGAATAAGAAAGTGAATCACACAGCACTGCCTATAATTCATGACGTTCAATGATATTAAAACAGCACCTATATTAATGTATATGTATACGTGGTATGGCATGTATGGGGTACGTGCCTTGCAGGGTACTAGTACACTTTTGTCTCTGGCTAGAGAAGTCACATACCAATCGAAATGTACATTCTGCTTCATACCGCTCTTGAGGGTATTCCCTGTAATGTATGTCGCAACCATTTAGAACCATCTCTGATTGGATAGAGAGGATATGAAGAATCACATGTTCAGCCAATCATCATCTTACGTCACTGTACTAACCACAATGGTACCAACACAACCGAACCCACCAGACGCAGAGCTCGCGGGCGCATATCGCATGCCATTGTAGACTTGTAGTGCTTTACCATTTCAACGTGTCGCTTTCTCGAGTGAACATTGTACTGCTCAGTCATTATAATCATTAAGACTTTTTCATTATTATTATTAAATTTATTTAGTTCCATCATTTAGCAAGTGAATTATGATTTAGCTATTTACCTCTTTCTAATTTACTCTATTTCTTTACTTCTTTTCAATTTTTTAACTCTTGCTCGCCAATTCTGATAGCTTAAACATATGATAGATTCATTTTCATGTACATGTATATGTTTTTGGGTGATTGCATTATACTGCTTGTAAGAAATTATATAAACTTATAATACATAAAATAAATGAATACACAGATGTCGCCACATGGGTGTAGGAGAATATGACACATCCTCTCGAATTAGTTTTTCTTTTTGCAAATTGGCAAATCCAGCCGGCAGAAAACGGGAAATTATTAGATTAAAGAAAAACGTTATTTTTTATAACGTTATTTCCTGTCCTTTTCCTTCCTGACAAATAGTTGCTAGGTTATATAGCAACTTGAAGAAGGAGAAGAAGAAGAAGGAGGAGGAGAAGAAGAAGAAAGGAGGAGGAGAAGAAGCAGGAGGGGGAGAAGGTGGAGAAAAAGGAGAAGAAGGAGGAGAAGAAAAAGAAGAAGAAGAAGGAGAAGTAGAAGAAGTAAAGAGAAATTGTCATGATTGTCATGAACATCTTTAACATCATTTTCATCAAAATAATCCCCTTTATAAATGAATTCATCTCATATTTATGGTTAATTTACATCAGATGTAAATAAACCATAAATATGAGATGAATTCATTTATTAAGGGGATAATTTTGTGTGAATCTCTCAAACATTTATAGCATTCCTATCTATTTCACACGTATAAATGTTTTTTAACAAATGAAATTTATGATCATGGTTAAGTTTTCTATTTTTTTTTGTTGAATCAATGAGATCAATTCCTCAATATCTTTTAATTTTTTTATAAGCGAACGGAAACTTGAAAAGTTTGCAATTTTCAGCAAATATTTCTTCTACAAACGTGAAATATTTCCTTGGCAAGTGATAATCGTGATATCTCACTGATAATATATGATACATATGTAGAAAAAAAATTGATTTGATTTGATTTGATTTATTTATTTCCGTTTCACAATAGTATAATGAACATAGCAATAATATAATAAACATAACAAAACAAGGTCGAAAATACTACGAAATATATTATGTATACATAAATAATCATAAATTTAAAGAACACAATTGAGTAAATAAAATTATCTGAAATGACATTTGTATTTGAAAGTAAAACGGAGGGACTTGCCGAAAAAAGCAAAGCTTGTACAGGAGGCATGCCCCTAACTTAGTTTCAATATAAAACTACAACAAATAAATATTGGTTCCTAGTAATAAATTTGTTGAAAAATAAATACAATTTTTGTGCACTTGAAAAAACGTAACTGATGGGTCATGTAAAGAAATATTTACGTTATACAATATTTTAAGAGAGGGGGGGGTGAGGGGGGGGGGGGACAGAAGGGACAGAGCAGTGCAATACACTAAGTAGAAAAGTAGAAAAGTAGAACATGAATTTAAGACAAGCTTTAACTTGCTTGATTTTCCATCAAATTTCCAAAATACCTCACAGAAAGTAACTTAAGAATATTATCTTTAAGTTTCATCAGAATCATTAAATAGAGACCCAGCATATTTCTAGACTTACATGCTTATTGGTAAAAAATTGTCTTGATGAAATTGTAGCTATTAATGGTAAAAGTAGAAGTAAGGCGTACTTACGTGAAATATTTCCTTGGCAACTGATAATCGTGATATCTCACTGATAATATATGATAAAAAAGATGAACCTAATCCTGCCAAAGACTTTGTTCAAATGAATTATTGTAAGTCGCCCAGAGTGCAGGTAGGTCCATGATAATATCAAGGGATCATATGAAATGGTGGGAGAATACCAATCTAGGATGCTTGAAACATCCACCAGCGGCTCGTAGTCTCGCAGGTGACCATGTTTGTATATATAGTGTACCCATAATAAAATACAGCCTGTACTGGTTAATATTTTTATGTAAAAGTAAATGGAATTTTTCTAAAAGCCATATTTATTTTGACTAATTTTGCTTTAATAACTGAAACAGTTTGATAGAATCAGATTATTAATTTGAAATTGATTTGGTTTACCTAGTATATCCCGTCAACTATGAGGATGTAGTTCCAGAAGATTGCGATTTAGTTGCAGAATAATTTATAATCGATCTATGACACAGAATCCAAACCGAGGCAGGGAACATTAAATATAAAGATCGGGAGGGGGTCAGGGGTGGATGTGTACCTTATCTTAAACGAGATAAATATTCAAAATGTGTCCTGGTCTAACCTAAACACGGTCTGGAAAAGAGACTTCACTAGCACTACGAATGGATGCATAATTACAATGCTAAACACATACTGGAGCCCTGTAACATTACGCTAAGCAATTGATTCTAGAGCTGGTTCTGCAATAATTTGCATTGCTTGTTGTGTATGATCAATTGTAACATAATGCTCAAAATCAAGTGCAGATCCTTTGTGTTACCGGGCCTTGGCCGCATTTCTATGTGTTTTTTTTTGTCTATTATAATCTTTTTCATAGTTTATACATACTTTATCTGATGAATTGTGAAAAGTGTGATGACAGTTTTAGGTTAAGTAAGGATAAAAAAATGCGCGGGCCTAAAACAGAGAAGGCACTTGATTTTCATCCCAGTTTTAATATTTGTTTGTGTGAAAAATGGAAATATTATGTATACATTATCGATTTTATAGGTCTACACAAATTAAATCGAACTTATGGTGATAGGACTTTAGAACTCAGAAAATGTGTTTGAATTTTGTTAAGCTTTACTATGATTTTCATACATTTCCCTGTTAATTAATCCTTTCTGTGTTTTATCTTCATTTCTATTAACAGTGGAGCGGTTTTTCAATCATAAACAGCGGATAAGTAAAATGGCAATACATTTAAGTCTTATTCCTGAAAACCGCAACATGTATCTAAGTTGGAGATAACAATCATATTGTATGTGTTTATCCGTCTATGACCATTTTTAAAGTAATATTTAGCCTACACATATTTATTTGAGAAAATGATAAGGCTCTTATCGTGCTAATCGTTGTAAGAAATGACCACAACTTGTATCTTTTTTTATTAAGGACCTTGTTTGCAGATCAATTTCTTCCGGCTTAGCCGTTTAATTATTATTGTTTTCAAGTTTTCATTTAGGCTCATTGAAAACACATGGATTCATTAGCTCATCTCTTAAATTGACTTATTGTATTCACTGTAAGCACATCGACATGATAATTCTTGCATAACCAAGTAAAAAGAAGAAAAAATCAATGAATGCTTGTTTCTCGACCAGAAATCACCCTTTAGTATTAACATCTGAAATATTAAATGAGGAAGTGAATCACAACATACAGTAGATATTTTGACAGGATGCTAATATGCTGGGTGTGGCCTTGCAGGGTACATGATAGTTTCTGATTGGCTAGACAAGTCACATGACGTCTATATACTGACCAATCAAAATGTACATACTGGGTTCATCTGGTCTGGATGGAATTCCCCGTAATATGATATCACTGCCATTTGTAGCCTCTCTAAATGGATTTATATAGGATATGACGAATCACATTTTAGCCAATCATCATCTGACACGGTAACACCTCCCAGAGCTGCTGCTCGGGCGCGCGGTGCGCATTGCAGTGCTTTACCATTTCAACGTGTCGCTTTCTCGAGAGAACATTGTACTGCTCAGCCATTATAATCATTGATTAATATCTTAATCAGATTGATCATAGAGAAATATTTCTAGTTTTCTTGTGAAATAAAGATACAGCTGTAAATGGAGAGCTTGTAATAATCATATTCGGAGCACCGTTGCGGAAGATTTATGTTAAATCATACATCGTTTCACCCTTCAAAAATAGACGGAAAGAGGCGTTTCATCGATTTGTCGGAGTTTCGTTTGCAACGCTTTCTGCTATCGGTCCCAGAATATGATTTCACGGGGCAGCTTTACATTCCATGTTTTGTGGCACTCTTGAGAAGGACAATTACTATAGTCGTTGTATTGCTCATATGCCTAACAGTAATATTTTGGGAAATAAAGTTCGTCATGTACGTATAGCAAATTTCAAACTAATTTTGGATCAAGGAGGATGTTAGATTGGAGTAGAAGGACCGATTTGAAATACTTTCCTCTTTGTGATGATCAGATGGAGTGCAATGATTCCTCAACCAAATTAATATACGGTGTGGGAACTTATTCGTCATTATGAAACGTGCGGTTAGTTTGCCGGCCTGTTTCAAATTAAGAATACTTAAGAATAGATATATATATATTCTTGGTTGCGTTTGACTAATCATCGACAAGGTGGATGGAATGTTGGTACATCTGTACATGATGCATGGATTAATGATCAACTCAATTTCGAACATGTGAGTAGACACTGCTTGTGAATATTTTTAAAACTTATGATCTCTTAGCAACTTATAGAAGAGTAGTAGAATTTCATAGTTTCCTTCTATGTACGCACAGTAAATCGCGTGCTGTATATATGTTTCTTTTCTTGCGAATGAACGTGTAGTTCTTTGAATATCCTTTCTCCCCCCTTTTTAGCTTTTCTTTGCATGCAAATAATTTTTTTCTTGGTAGATAGTTTTTGTTATAACTATAACGCGTTTCATGCGTTTTTTTTTACTATAAATGGTGTTTCACCTTTTCATTGTTGCACTTGTAGATGTCTCTACCTAGTAATTGGTCACTGGACATCTATGAATACACAATATGAAAACTGTAATTATACAATCGTCATGCGAAGGAGCTATAATTACATGTATATCTAAACAAGCTTTGCTCTCTTTATGATTACGCTCGTATCACCTTAAATTGATAAATATAATAATAATAACAACAATAACCAATTTTTATAAAGCGCTTTTCCCAGAATGGCCCAAAGCGCGTTACAGCATATCATTACCCCGGTCATTGGATTCATTTCAATCCCGCACGAAAAGTGCACAATTATGGTAAAGATCAAATGCAACTCGGGCTCGATACTGTGCAAGCCTACCACTTGTAATTTATCATACTTGTAAATGTATTTGATTGGTAGTGAATTTCAGTCTACCCCCCCCCACCAACACACACATACACACCTTTACGGATTACAAGTAAGGACAAACGCAATAGTGGTAAATATAGATAAAGGCCTTGCCAAAAGGACCGTAGTCCTGCGGTGGGGTACGATATATGTAGCTGGTCAAACATGTTTAGGAAATAATTATTTGAAGAACCTGTTTTAATGTGCATTCCAATATTCGGCTAAACAAAAAATCACACAATAAAGTTGATGAGATGGGACAGGTTCGATTCCTGTGAGATTCCAATCATATCAATATCGATTATAAAGAATCTTCATCGGTGTCCATTCATCATCAATATTGTGTTGAATGTATTAATACAATCATTCTAAATGTTATGGAATATAAATTGTCCCTATGAAAGTATGTCCAATTTGTCATTTGATAAAAATCACTTCAATTTTTTCGTAATAGTTTACCGTAGGAGTGTCAATAATATACCTATACCTAATATTGAGTGTAAATGAAATTTACTTTTATTAGAATTAATAATAATAATAATATAGGATATTTATATTGCGCACATATCCACCTTGTTAGGTGCTCAAGGCGCTCCTATATTACCCGGCTAAGCTAGGCGTTCATAGCGCACACAGCTTCTTAAGGAATTACTTAAGAAACAAAACGACAATGCCGGCAAGACATGGCATTAATCTGTTAATATAATATGTTTTTATTATCGTGTTCAGAGTTTACTTTTGATGAAAACTTATTTCAATTCATCATGATAAATGTGTTATGCATTTTTCTTAACTGATATAGTATATCTATGGGCTTAAAATTTAATCTACATTTCAATAATTCCGAATACTCATAGATTAACGTGAAATTATATTATTACGTATTGTTATTATTGATGTTATTTATGTGTTGCCATCATGGTTCTACATTTCAGCGAGTAAATTATTTACATCTTCCTTATTTACTTTAGATTACTTAATTTCTAATCAATATTTATCTCTTGCTTGCCAATTCGAATAGCTTAAAATAGATTCACTTTCATTTTGATGTTTTGGGGTATTACGTAATATTACCTACAAGAAATTATATGAACTTATAATACATGTTGATGTAAATAAAGAATGCACAAATGTCATCACATGGATGTAGGAGAATCTGACACAACCTCTCGAGTTTGTTTGTTTTTTGCAAATTGGCAAATCCAACCCGCAGAAAAGGGGAAATTGTAAGATTAAATAATAGAGAGAAAAAAAATGAAAGACTCGGAAGGCGAAATAATAGGTGGATAAAGAGGGAGGGAGAGAATTTATAATATTATTTTAATATTATTTTCTGTCCGTTTTCTTGATGACAAACAGTTGCTAGGTTATATTGCAATTTCAAGAAGGAGAGGAAGATGACGAAAGGGGTAGGGTTAAAAGAAGGAGAAGAAGAATAAGGATGAGGGGAAAACAGGAGATTTTGTCATGATCATCGTTTACATCATTTTCATCACCACCATCATTATCACTTTTGTTATCACCACCACCATCATGATCTTCAATCTAATCATGAAGATCCTCATTGTTATCATCCCCATCAGTGTTATCTCCAACATCATTTTCATCAGGACAATAATTACTATCTCCGTTATCATAATGTTCTTCATAGAAATAATAATCTTCATTGGCATCATCATCAATTCAACATCAATTTCAAAACAATCGTCACCATCGTCATTGTCATCACCGTCATCATTATCACCGTCATCATCATCACCATCACCATCATCAGTATCATTACCACCACGTTCATTATCTTCATCGCCGTCATCATCATCTTCACCATCATCATCATCACTGCCATCAACATTATAACCATCATCATCACCACCATTATCCTCATCATCATCATGACCACCATCGTCATCATCCTCACCATCATCATTACCATCAATATCATCATCACCGTCATCATCATCATGTTTATCGTTGTCAGCCACGATTAAAGGGATGGTCCAGTCTGGAGATATTTATATCTCAATAAATAGAGTAAAATTCACAGAGCAAAATGCTGAAATGTGATCAAAATCTGATAAGAAGTAACAAAGTTATTGATTAAAAAAAAAATGCATTATTCACGACTGGTGAAACAGTTCTAGGCATGTCTTTATAAATATTCATTATGTTTAAGTGATTAAGTGCATTAGTTATTTATTGCCGCAAATTATTTCATAATAATGGAACACATCATTTTCACATGTATGAAAAAATGACAAATTTATGATTTCATGTAATAAAATAAGAAAAGGGAAAGTGGGATGTGACATCATCAGCCCACCTAATGAATATTCATGACGATGTGCATATAACTGTTTTTACAAAATATTGCTAAACTTTGAAATTAAAAAAAATTCTTTTATTTTCTATTTAGATGAAAATTTCAGCACTTTGCTGTGTGAATTATATTTTATTTATTTAGATATAGATATTCTTTGCCCGGACCATCCCTTTAGACTCGACTATTAATAGTTGATATACAAACATACCCCAATGCAAACGACACTGGTCAGGGCACTTAACATGACAATTTTGCTTTTTAATTTTACATGTAATACACAGGAGGAGTGAATGTATAATCACTCTGTATTTATTGAGCACTAAATGAAAATATTATTCTATTGTTTTAATTATGACATTCATTGTTATATATATATCCAATTACCAAACACGACACCACAATCATGACAATAAAAATTAGTATTGTGATAATTACCATGCTACCACCAGATTAAACCTAAATCAATTGCATTTCATATCATTAATTGCTACAATAACAGCATAATGAATTTCGCACCTCAAAATTATATTTTTTAATATAAAATCGAACTGCATATCAAATATAACAAATCAATACACATATCAAAGTAGTTGAATAATTATGAACAATCTAATTTGAGTAATTTGACAACTGTATTGGGGATGAAAAGTGACCCCTTCCCCCGCCCCCTCCACATAATTATCATATGAATCAGAATCATATCAATTGGTATCGCATCAATCGAACACCGGCGAAAATCCGTTGGGGGTAAATTATAGTTTACCCCATCCCATTTCATCATAATTTCTAATGGAAAATAATGAATTGGACAGGTATTATCTGCATCATACCGTTCTTTAGATACATATCCTGCCCCCACCCCTCCCGCTTCTCATTAATCTAAGAATTCTGACATCACCTTTGACTAAAACCAACACACACATGATATAATTAATCAGTTCTACTAATAATAACAAAAAAATCATAAATTAGTTCAATGAAAGAATTTTCGATTGCCACATAATTTAGTACTTTAAAATCAAAGTGTACATTAAAACGATCACAGATATTTTCCTCTCTTTTTGGCTGATGGATCTTTTGTTCTTGTTCTTCCTCTCTTTTCCAAGCAGTCAATCATAAATGCATTTGTTTCTTTTCTGGGTCCGCATTATCATTACCATACACACTAAGTTGTTTGGTAGATCCTCTTATTTCCTCAGATATTACATCTAAATATACAAGGTGTATGATAACTGAAGTTATTCATAAACAAACGAGAAATATATATTTGTAAATTCATCTTGCTCTCAGTTTGAAATGCAAACAAACACATTTGATTGCTTCGTATATTTTCTGTTAGATATCTTTTTTAAAATGTGGTCAAACGCAGTATAGGGAGATTAGTAAAGTATTTCAGAAATTGTGGATTGTCTAGCCAGCCACCCACCCCCTCCTGCCCCCTGCCCCAGCTAATTATGATCCGTGATCACTCCTCTGGCAATCCCAGGGAAACTTGTCTTCCTTCTAATATCTTGCCATTCACTCTACCCCCCATACTGCCCCCTCCCCTCTCCTCTCCAAGCTAATTATTATCTGCGATCACTCTTCAGGCATTTCCAGAGAAACTTGCCTCCCTTCATCCGATCTATTGTCTTACCATTCACTCTACCCCCCCCCCACTGTCCCCCTCCCCTCTCCAAGCTAATTATGATCCATAATCACTCCTCTGGCAATCTCAGAGAAACATGCCTTCCGCCATCAGATCGCAGTGGTCCCTATAATAATTGAGAAATGAGACAAATATTTGGGTAAATATATAATAAGATTTGTGCAATGCAGTACAAGTGACAGCATATTTTCATTACCAGTGTGTATAATTTGTCATGAAATATCATCGAATTGACTATTATATAGAGGACCAAATATCTATCAATTTTTCCACAAAATAATCTCGAAAATTGAGGTTTATAACATTCTTTGGACAAGGTGTCACATGCATATTTACATGGACTTGTATATGTCCACACTAACGTTGGCTAAAATTGGCTAACCCCATTCCCAAAACACACACATACACGCCGTGGAGAAGAAGACAGGGATGGGGCGCTAATAGAAGAAATAAGCGTTGTATACTTACAATTTCAGACATTATATCATCGTCATCGTGTGTCTCCGACCCCGAAGTTTCGGGAGCAGCGTCTAGTCCTACTCCGATGTTTCTTTCGTCCTGAGGCTGTACACCGATTGTCAAGACCTCTTTTCCTTCCTTTAGAAGTGTGGGGGAATTACAAAATAAATGGTGAAGTGGAGAGAAAATTATTTCATAGTGAGAAAAGGTCGACATTTACTTATTTATTTTCTTTCTCCCTTCATTTAGCCTTGAAAACGGATAAAAGTGAGAGAAGTGATAAGGCCTATTAATAGTTGATCGCTTCTGACAGTTTTTTATTTGTTTGTTTTTGCTTTTTTTGCTGATAAACGCAAAGCTGGTACATAATCAATTACATGGCGATCATTTTACTTCGAAATTCATCAGGCTCAGTGGCTAACCTAGACGAGAGAGGATTCTCGGGTCTTTTTAGAAATCAAATTTGATACAATCCGAATGGCAGAACGGGGATTCGAACCCACAACTTTACGATGCTCTAACCACTAGATCACACGACCCGTTAATGTCATGACAAAATTTAGCACCAAGAGGATTTATGCTTATGAAGGTTTGCATATGAAAATGAAAATTCGATAAGTTTATTCTGTGCAGCACTTGTCTGATAATTTGAGTTGGTCAAAGTCTTAGAACGGCACAAGTGCGTGGCTCTCGTGTGGGAAGGACGTGTGCTTACGTCCCTCCGCGTTTTTTAAGTTTTTTAAACCTTTGATTTGGATTTTTATCGTATTTTTAATAAAGCAATTTTGTCAGGCAATATCTTAAAAGCATATCAAAAGCTTGTGTATAGTAATTTTTATAAAAAGAACATTTTTACGGCGAAATTCTCCAGTTTTCTTTCCAACGAGTTCATCGGGCTCCGAAGCGACTTGCCACAGTCGGGGATCTAGCGACTCGCAGCGATTCGCCTCGCCAACAGTCCCGGCGGTCATCTAGTGGAGGAGAGCGGATTGTGATCTGTACACATCTCGGTGGTGAAAAGCAACGAAAGACTGTTTGTAATTTCGACACTTGGAAATTGGTTTCAATTCATTCTTTTGCCCGCTGTACTACATTGGACACTCATAGATAGGGTTTAAAGCGTTTTTAGCTACATTTGTGAGAATTTGAAGCCGTATTTAATCATTTTAACTTGCTTCTTGTGTCATTGACTTTTGGCGGGAAAACGGCGGCCATCTTGAATTTTCTCCGTTTTGCCGAAGTCATCCGCTGGAGGGACAATATTCTTGCCAGCTTTCTGGGATGCAACTGAGGAACACCACATCAGGGAAGTAAAAATTATTATTATACTTCTTTGTACTTTATGCATGCTGTATTTGACTTTGACATTATTTGACAATATTGGAACCTGGCTTTGCATGTTCAATGTGAAGAGTGTGTGTCGTTGAGAGTGTCTCTACACTGCAGCTTGCTACACGATGATGTCGACAGTCAATCACTGAATCAGCAATGAAAATGTGATTTTACACCACACCACGCTTTTTAGCCTGTGATTTTTAAAAAAAAATTTTAAAACATTTGGTCCTAACTGGTCATCCCCCTTCTTTTTAAGAAAGACATTTTAACAAAAGGAATTGAACTTTTTAGCTTAAACTGAGAAAGTCCACAGACATCTTTTTGCAGGAATAAAGCAACTATTCAGTGTCCACTTTGATTTGGTTTTGAAGTCTACAATTTGATAGCTAAATTGACGCAATGTCTTCGTTTAACATTACTATATACATCTTATTTTGGTGTCTCCTGGGAAAATATTTTTCCTTGGGAATGGTCAGTGATGCTTATGTGTCTACGGCTACGCTAAATAACGCTAAGGAAAATGAATGGGACAGTGGTTTTTCTCATCTTATACCAAGATATGATTGTACGAGATACTCTTCTTTGTACATAATTTCGTGTAACCATTTGTCAAGAACATCTCTCATAAACCCTAGAAAGCATTTTGGTTACTTTTTAATTCTCTTGATGAGCGGGGATATTAACCTGAATCCAGGGCCAGGATGTAGTAATTGCAGTAAACTTTTTGCGAGAAACAGTCGGAGATTGAAATGCTGTGATTGTGAGGACTTGTTTCATGTTAAATGCGTTGGAGTATCAGCCGCTGACTATAAGAGCATTATTTTCATCAAGATAGTTTGCCTTGGATATGTTCGAACTGTAAACCGGAACCATGTGGGATGTGTGATGAAATGGTTACGAGACATGATAGGGGTATACAGTGTGATGAATGTAACAGATGGATACATGCACATTGCGGTGGAGTTGATGATGAAGCATACAGCAAATTGGAGGGGAAGAACTGTGTGTGGATCTGCCCAATATGTAGTGGAATGAACATTTCAGATTCACTATTTAATTCATCTGCCGAAAGTACCACCTCAAATATATTTTCTGTTCTGAAAGATGGTGATGATGGGAATTTGGCAGATTTTCCAGCCCAAGAAGCTCCTTGTAGATCTCAACCTAAACGAAAGACACATGGTCATTTAAGAAGGAGAAAACAGCAAAAAGGAAAAAATGTGATTAAGACAATGTTAATAAATTTCCAGAGTATCTGTAATAAAAAATCTGAACTAAAGGTCTTGTTAGAGGAGTTTAAACCTGACATTGTGCAAGGAACCGAGACATGGTTATCTTCTTCAATTCATAGCAATGAAATTTTCCCAGATGACTATGTAGTATTTCGACGGGATAGACAAGTGGGTCAGCATGGGGGTATCCTGACGGCATGCAGAAATGACTTGGTGATGTCACGTAAGGAGGAATTCGAGGGAGATGGTGAGATTCTTTGGACCCAGATTGAGCTTCAGGGTCGACGAACATTGTTGATAGGAACTGTCTATAAGCACAAACACGATGATAAAGATACAGTCAATGAACTGGAACAATCCTTTGGGAAAATAAGTAGGAAGGGTAAGCCTTATAACATATTGCTTTCAGGGGACTTTAACCAACCAAATGTGAATTGGGAAGAGTCAACGATTTTGGCAAATCATGCTGCCTCCAAGGAGACAGCCCAGGCTCTCCTTGAAACTACAACTGGATTTGATCTGACACAAGTTGTTAAGGAACCGACAAGGAAAAAAAATATACTTGATTTAATCTTCACAAACAACACTGGTCTTGTCAGTGATGTCAAGGTTATTGCTGGGGTAAGTGACCATGACATTGTTATAGCTGACTTGAATTTGCAAGCGAGACGGAAGAGGCAACCTAGGAAGAGTTATTTCGTACGGAAGAAAGCAAACGTGGAACAAATCAACTCCAGCATAGATGATTTAGGGAGAACTTACTCTTTATTGCGAGAAGCTTCAGTGCAAGAGAAATGGGATTTGATAGAAGGGGGACTGAAAAGAATCATGAAGGCTCACATACCACAAAAGAAGGCCGCCAAGGTAAACAGCCTCCCATGGTTTAACATACAGCATCACCGATTGAGACGAAGAAAACAAAGACAGTACAACAGAGCTAAACGTTCAGGGAGAGCTTCAGATTGGGATAACTTTGTCTTGACTCAGAAGGCCTTGCGAAAGTCGCTAAACTCAGCAGAGCGTGAGTTTGTGTCTAATAGACTTTCGGATGCACTGAGGGATAATGTCAAGCAGTTTTGGTCTTACATGAAACGACTTGGCAATAGTGAGACAGGTGTAGCAGATCTGATAGTTAACAACAAAATAATTAGTGATGGAAGAGAAAAGGCAGAAGTCCTTAACGCTCAGTTTGCTGGAGTATTTACACAGGAGGACTGTTCTAATATCCCGGAGTTGGGAACAAGCAACATCCCAGCCATTCCAGATTTGAAAATCTATGAAGAGGGTGTGCTCAAACAACTTCGGAACCTCGGTCCCAACAAAGCTCCAGGACCAGATCAGATTCCTCCTTGGTTCCTGCAGATGTTCGCGGATAAGTTGACACCTATTCTCACCGATCTGTTCCAAACATCAGTGGATACTGGCACCCTTCCCCGCCAATGGAAGGAGGCAAATATCTGTGCTGTGTTCAAGAAAGGAAATAAGCAATCACCTGATAACTATAGACCGGTTTCTCTGACATGTGTTCTGAGTAAAGTCCTGGAACACATTGTCCACTCCCACATTATGGACCACTTTGAAGACTACGGGATTCTGGTGGACTCTCAACATGGGTTCAGAGCGAGGCGTTCTACAGAAACACAGTTGATTTTAACAGTTAATGATGTGGCAAAAGCTCTTGATAGAGGAGATTCCATTCACATGGCAATATTGGACTTCACAAAGGCCTTTGATAAGGTTCCGCACGAACGCCTCCTTTGTAAACTTAATTATTATGGAATAAAAGGAAATCTCCTAAACTGGATTCGGGGTTTCTTGACTGGAAGGTCACAGAGGGTAATATGTGAAGGGAGCACGTCATCCTCCAAAGATGTTGTATCAGGCGTTCCGCAAGGAACAGTTCTCGGACCATTGATGTTCCTGACATATATCAACGACATGCCTGACAAGTTAAAATGTCAGGCTAGATTGTTCGCGGACGACTGTTTGTTGTATACCCCAGTCGCAAAAGAGGAAGACATGTGCAACTTGCAAGATGATCTTCGGTTGCTGGAAAAATGGCAAAGTACATGGAAAATGAGCTTCAATCCTTCAAAGTGCACCGTCTTGGCAGTATCTAAGAAGAAATCGCCTCCTCTCAGGGACTATATTTTTTGTGGACAGGTGCTAGAAAAGGCAACGTCCCATCCTTATCTGGGGGTTCAGCTGGACAATAAACTAACATGGAGGGAACAAGTGGATAAAACAGCTAACAAAGCCCACAAAACCCTTGGCTTTCTACGAAGAAATCTATGGTTCTGTCCAAGGGATGTCAAAGTCATAGCCTATAAATCGTTAGTCAGACCAGTATTAGAGTACGCCACTTGTGCATGGGATCCTTATAAAGCTGATCAAATCAGAACTCTTGAAGGGGTTCAACGAAAGGCAGCCCGTTTTTGCTGTGGTGATTATAGCCGCGAAAGTAGCGTTAGTGGAATGTTAAAAGACCTCCAACTCGATACGCTGGAAAGTAGAAGGGAAAAGAACAGACTGGCAATGATGTACAAAATCCAGAATAATAATGTTGATATAAACAAAGAGGAATACATTAACTTGATCTCGACAAGAGAGACAAGGAATAATAGTGGTACTCGCATAGAAGTGCCATTTGCCCGGACAGATACTTACAAAAACTCATTCTTTCCAAGAACAATCAGAGCTTGGAATGACTTGAATCCTGATATAAAAAACAAAACATCAGTAGAAAGTTTTAGAGCAACACTCTAACCCACACGTGAGCAGCACGCTGGCGATTTGCAGACTACTGCCCTGCCGGTGTAAACTTCAGAAGGTTCAGAAGGGCACATAGAGGGCAGCGTTCACATTTATCAATTTTGTACTTCAAGTTTTACTTGCATCCGTAGCTTCATATTGCTTGATGTTTTTTTTTCAAATTTGCATTATTATACTGTATGAAATCATTTATTTAAACAATATTTTCAATAATATCACAGTGAATTTTACCGTTTTTATTGATCTACTCACCTTAATTTTCAACACGATTTCTACTTCATTTTTATCAATGGAGCAGGAGAATTTGGTCTGGCGAGTTGAATAAATTTCAAGACGTATTACTTGATCAGTGAGATACAAAGCTGTTTAATGGCACTGTCCTTAAAATTAGGTCAGTATACCTGGCAACTGAGCGCACTTTGCTAAGTGACTCGATTTTTTTGCTGATGCCCCGCGACCCACGGTACGCCACAGTAGACCATAATCTCACATACAAGCAAAAGTTAATGAACAGTATTTTTAGTGAATTACTACAAAATTAGATTAAAGCTTATGAAAATATCTCCAAATCAGTATGCCCAAATGACTTTTGACAACTAAATAATTCTATCAGGTAGACCAATATCAGTATCACGTACTTATACACTCTCATTCTCCGACTTATAAACTTCCTATTTTCTCACCTTATTTTCGGCAATGTCTCTGTCACTGGGATATGTTTCACGATGCTGAGTTGCCATGTCTTTTGATACTCGTTCTAGAAACCAAATATATATTGCAAAACATACACTTAAAATGACTAATTTATAGGGTCAGCTGGGTGCAACTGTTATTTTAGTCGTATTTAACTATTTTCTAATTGTATTTTACTAGAAAATAGTTATTTCTGACTAGAATATTATGTCAAAATGTGACTGTCAGTGATTGCCATATCAGTTGCACCTATCTGACTACTGGTTTAGTCAATTTGACTGAATTGTTCTGAGAGTGATAGGTTGACATTTCTATGCATGAAATGGAGAAAAAAATGAATGTTTCTTCCTTTTGTATTATTTTCCATTTTAATCGAAGAACAAAGTAATGTGCTCAAAATAGTTACAACGAACTTATACAGATGAAATAAATTTAGGCATGTACAGTATATGATATTTATCTATAAAAAGAAGTAAAACAAAACAGAATATTATATATAAGTAAATATCATAACCATTACCTAGGAGTGTTGTGGCCCAGTGGATAAGTCTACGGACTCTGAAACAGAAGGTCGTGGGTTCAAATCCCAGCCATGGCGTAATTTCCTTCAGCAAGAAATTGATCCACAATGTGCTGCACTTAACCCAGGTGAGGTAAATGGGTACCTGGCAGGAATTTATTCCTTGAAACGCAGCGCGCGTAACAGCTGCACTGCTAAAGCCATCAGGGTAATTACGCTGCATATACTGTAGAGCGCTTAGAGACTTCTGACAAAGTGAGTATTAAGCGCTATATAAGCAAGTAAAATTATTATTATTATTATAAAATAAAATTCTGTGAAAATGGAGAGATCCACTAAAAAGCAGTGCATGCTTGTATTGTGAAAAGCAGTGCTTGTATTGCATTCTCAGGCTCCAAATTAAATACATTATAAAACATCAAATAACTCGTAAAAATACTTTTCTGCCGTATAATTTTGATCTGTCCTTTATAACAAATTTATTCTCTTTCTTCTCACCACATCTCATTTAGCTTAATATCTACTAAACGTTTTTTTTTTAGTTAACCAAATGTTAGTTACAAATTCCATCGATATTTGGTGATATGATTTTTCTCTTTTGCCAAACAGAGTCGATGGGGGCGAATCAATACTACACAGGGGCCGCGGAAGCAGGGGTCATGGGTTGGGAGGGGGTAGGGGGGCTTTAGCCCCCACTTTTTTCCAAAACTGTGTACAAAAACGTAAAAATGACCATAAGATTGTTTTTTTTTGCATGGTCAGCCCCCCCCCCTTTGAAAACCGTTCCGCGGCCCCTGCTACATCGTATGACATTTGATTTTTCTTTGTTAAAGGACAAGTCCACTCCAACAAAAACTTGATTTGAATAAAAAAGATAAAAAATCAGACAAGCACAATTCTGAAAAGTTCATCAAAATTGGATGTAAAATAAGAAAGTTATGACATTTCAAAGATTTGCTTATTTTTAACATAATAGTTATATGAACGAGCCAGTAACATCCAGATGAGAGAGTCGATGATGTCACTCACTCACTATTTCTTTTGTTTTTTATTGTTTGAATTATTCAATATTTCATTTTTTACGAATTTGACGATTAGGACCTCCTTGCCTGAAGCACAAAATGTTAAAATAATGGTATTCCATGTGTTCAGGGAGGAATGAAACTGCATTTCACATGACAATGACAAGAAAATCAAAATATTTCATATTTCGTATAATAAAATACAAAAGAAATAGTGAGTGAGTGATGTCATCAAATCCCTCATTTGCATACCGACCGAGATGTGCATATCACTGTTTTGTAAAATGAAGCGAAACTATAAAATGTCATAACTTTCTTATTTTACATCCGATTTTGATGAAATTTTCAGTGTTATGCTTGTTGATTTTTTCTCTTTTTATTTAAATCAAGTTTTTGTTGGGGTCGACTTGTCCTTTATCTCTTTTTCTTACGTTTTGGTGCGGCACAAAGGTATCATCTTATAATTTGAGTACCCCCTCCTCCCCCGGGGCATTAACATGTATGAAGTGGTGATGGATCCTTATCAAATGATTGGCCGAAATCCATCACATGACCAGTCGTACATTTCAGCTGACGGGAAGATGTTTTAATGACCGATACTGATGACTCGTTCTATTGACCGGTCATGGTTTTGAGATGAGGATGGCGTATCAAATAAGGATCCACATCACTATCTTTTAAAACATATACACATCATTATGGTTGAGCACTGGAATAATTACCCACACTTCATGTGTGTACCCATTATTCTTCCTAATGTCCTCAATTAAGGGGGGAAAAATTAACAGGGGCGAAATCGCCTCGAGCCGAGGGTGAAAATGCTTTTTTTTTGACGATTCCAAATGACCCAAGGTTAGATTTTGAAATTAATCAATTCTACTAACTAGTTTGCAAATAGGTCATATTTTTTTTGTACAGTAAAATAAGTACAAGAAATGGTGATGGGTGCAATATTGTAGAGTAGTGTTTGTGATATCTTGTCTGCTTCTGAAGTTAATTGTGTTAGACACCTTTGTGGATACTATGTATACCTGCCTCTTGATACAGAAAGTGTTTTAGATTCAGGACTGTTTAAAAAGCTGGTATTAATTCAATGCTTGAATATATATGGTATGGGTTGAACCCTTATTTATAATGTACATGTAATTTTAGAACATGTTAAACTTAAGATCTCAACACGAGAAAAACATTTTTGGAGAGTAACCTCCAAATTTTCAGCTACTGATTGCAGCTTTTGTCAGTGAGATTTCTTCTTGTGTTGAGATGAGATTTAAAAAAAATAACAGTAACATTTTCAACCAATTTAGATGAATTTTCATGATTGTATGATGTAATTTATCAGGGAAATCTTGTTCATGGTAAGTATCGTGAGAAATTATGTACAAATCTTAAGGACAAGTCCACCCCAACAAAAGTTTTATTTGAATAAAGAGAGAAAAATCCAACAAGCATAACACTGAAAATTTCACCGAAATCGGATGTAAAAAAAAGTTATGACATTAAAAGTTTCGCTTAATTTCACGAAAAACTTATATGAACATCCCGGTCGGTATGCAAATGAGGGAACTGATGACATCACTCTCTCACTATTTCTTTTGTATTTTATTATATGAAATATGAAATATTCTAATTTTCTCCACATTGTCCTGTGAAACAAAGTTTTATTTATCTTTGAACATGTTCAATTACCTTTGCTTAACATTTTATGGTTCAGTCAAGTGGGTCCTTATTGTCAAATCTGCAAAAATTGAATTACATGTAATGTGTAATTCGAACAATAAAAAAAACAAAAGAAATAGTGAGTGAGGGAAATCATTGATTCTCTCGTTTGCATTTGACTTAATTGTGCAAATAACTATTTTGTAAAACATAAGCGAAACTTTAAAATGTCATAACTTTCTTATTTTACATCCGATTTTGATGAAATTTTCAGCATTATACTTGTCTGATTTTTCTCAATTGATTCGAATCAACACATTCATGAGGTGGAATTGTCCTTTAAGATTTAGAGATAAGAATTATGGGCCCATTTGCTGAACTCAGGTCTAACTCGGAGCGTGATGTAAAGAATTTTTTCTTCTGACCGGATAACTAATGGTAGGTCAATCACATTTCACACTGAAATTGGTGATAACTATACTGATAAGTAAGTTTCTTCGACATCATGGAACAATAGTCTAGTATACACGAAATGAATACAATTTCAGTGAAATTTGACATAATGTTGTTCCATAATTTGAGAAAAGATTTAGACCAAACCTGACTTCAATACAGGCTGTGAAGATTAACTTTTGACTGACTGAGGTGAGGCTGAAAGTAGGATAACTTTATTTTGAGGAAAGTACATTTTTCTAGTTCACCAATATCAGATTTCTATATATGACATGGAATGATTGGCACATTATATCAAAAAGTTTTTGTATGATCCGACTTTATAATATTATCTAAAATTGAATTGGGAATAATGTAACATTATGCATCTGAATTTGCAAGAAATATTGAATACATTAAGATGTTTTTCACCGTGATGCTTGATATTATACGTGGTTTTCTACCCGTGTGTTGACTTTTACAATTGTGCCTTACATGTGCCTCAATTTTAGGCTTCCACCGACCTTAATGATCGTTTTGGCCAAGCTTTCGTCCTCTCCTGTAGACTTTCTCAAGCCGATTAATCAGTCACAAAGTTTGCTGCCTGTGGTTGGTTGAAGCTTAAAATTGTTTCAATTTATCATCCCCAACTGATGAAAGTTTCCGTATTATGCCTTACATGTATGTTGATGTCGTAATGTATTCAAATTGTGTGTGTTTCTTATTTGTCATCGATAATGTAAATATCCTCTAGGATTGTAGGCATATATATTTCTGATTTGATTTGCTTAAAGCCTGTATTGAGTTTGTTACATCTTAACGGAAACCAAAACCTTCAAAAAGGAGCAAGCTTATTGGAAAGGGTAAAATGAGAGGAACAATTTTTACAAATTTTTCATCAAAATCGTTCATGAAAGAAGCCAGTTATGGACATTTAAAAAGTCTTGTTGTACTTTCTATGGGGATCCTCAAATTGGCAAACGCACTTTTAAATTGCTGATTTTGTGGACAACTCTCCCTTTGTTTTGTACACAAATTTTCAGATTTTCTCCTTTATATTACATATTTCACATTATCTCATCCTGATCTTGACATATGTGGTGTGAATTATAATTTCCCATGACATATGTTGTGCTCAGAAGGAGGCAAGATGCAATTTGAAAGATAACGAGTAAAATCTGAAAATTTGTGTACAAAACAAATGGAGAGTTATCCACAAAATCAGCCAATTTGAAGCATGTTTCCAATTTGAGGATCCCATAGATAGTACAAGACATTTTAAACGTCCATAACTGGCTTCTTTCATAACCGATTTTGATGAAACTTTAAAAAAAAAATTGTTCCTCTCATTTTACTCTTTCCAATAAGTTTGCTTCTCTTCTTGGGTTTTGGTTTCTTTGAAAGTGCGTCTAAAGCTTTGATAAGCTATGTAATCGGAACTTTACTCTCGTGTCATCTTACATTCCAATATTACAAAAGTTTTATGGCGGTGGATGGGTTTTCTGCCATTCATTATGTAGGAAAAGTATGAATTGAGATTAAAAAAAAAGTTATCTTGTGCCTTCTTATGGGACCATTCTAATTGTTCTTTAGACAGAACCTTTTAAAGAGTTGTATGGTCTAGTGGTTTAGAGCATTGGATTATAGTCCCAAGGTTGTGAATTCAAATCCCTGCTCTGCCATTGCACTCCACTTTTTACAAAAAAACAGAGAGTAATATCTGACATCTGTAAGGTCAGCCAGTGTACCTGATTAACTTAGATGTAAAATGTTTCCTGTCTAATTGGTTATATACCAGCATTTTACCAGAAAAAAGAGCTGTCCTGCTGAGTTCCTACGAGAGTTACCTTAAAAAATTAACAGAAACAGTTATCTTACAAATTTAGTGGTTGCATATCAAAAAGCTGTATAGAAGGTAAATATTATGAGTTAAATTCTAAGCAAATTCCATACTGTGGTTTTGTGACAAAAAGAGAGAAAAAACAACGCAATTTATTATTTTAGTTTTGTTTGAGCTTGAAATATGGATTCTTTAAAGGGGAAGTTCACCCTGACAAAAAGTTTATGGTAAAAATAGCAGAAAAAATAATAAAAGATATTGCCAAAGGTTTGAGAAAAATTAATCAAATAATTAAAAAGTTATTACAATTTCAGTTATTTGATTTGTGACGTGATATGCTAGCAGCATTCCTGCATAGCGAATGGTAAAAAATCAATGAAATGTCATTTTCTCAGAAAATTTAAAAAGGCTTTCACTGTACTTTTTGTATATCAATAGACAAATCATTTCACACCCGATCATGATAGAAAACAAAATTAAGTCATCAGGAACCATACAAAATTTGAAATTCATGCATTTTATATTACATAATACATGGGGCAACTGCTTGACGTCATAAATCCAAAATTTTGAACTCTTATAACTTTCTTACTCTTTAACGGATTTTCCTCAAACCTTCACCAATATTTTTTACTATTTTTTCTGCTATTTTTACAACAAAGTTTTCTTCAGGGTGAACTTCCCCTTTAATCATCATATTATCCACACCATAAGAGTTTTAGGACATAATATACAGTTTCATATATGTATAATGTGGTGATGGGCTGGAAAAGTGATAAACAAACCTTTAGGGCATTAAAAGAGGTGTTAAAATTTTGATAAAGTTTGAGTTTATTATGATCTAACTCTAGTAATGTTGTATGTATATCAATGCAAATTTAAGGAGTTTTCGCTCATCAATGTATGGAGGATTCGAGAAAAAATAAAATGTATTGTGGAGCGTTGTGGCCCAGTGGATAAGTCTTCTGACTTTGAAACAGAGGGTCGTGGGGTCGAATCCCAGCCATGGCGTTATTTCCTTCAGCAAGAAATGTATCCACATTGTGCTGCACTTTACTCATGTGAGGTGAATGGGTACCCGGCAGGATTAATTCCTTGAATGCATGAGCGCTGAAAGGCAGCTCAATCTAAAGCCGGGGTAATAATAATAATAAAAAACGCGCCTCGGAATAGAATATTTCTAGATAGATGGCGCTATATAAATGCCTATTATTATTATTATTGAAAATGTCCATCATGACAAAGAACAACAAAGGCAAGTCTTTGTCGTAATTTGGTGAATCTAGAGAGCAGTTTATTCCTGGATTTTTTTGCAAACGACCTATTTGCAGTGTTTCTCCTGCTCCGAAATGTAGGACAAAATTGCTGTTCCGGTACACTGATTTTAGACAAAGTCCTCCCAGTTGTTCTTTGTCATTTGACGGGCGTCTTTAATACGTTTTCTGTCATGTCTGTGTTCTGGACTCCTATGTAGGCCACGGAGCAAAAATCCCAGATGTGGCATCCATTTCACTGTAAGTTCAGAGTATAAGCTAGTTGTATACAAATTCAAAGCATTAGTGTATACTGCATTTTGATGACTATGTAGCAGTTTCATAAATGAAATTAATTTCATTTCTAAAGATTTCTTGTCATTCTGTAGTGGCATAAGGATGTTGACATTGTGCCTTGAAGGAAAGTCTACCCCAGCCTTTTGTTGAACAACAAATTAAAATTGGGTATTGATTTTAAAAAGATGTCATCGTGATATGTCTATTGCCTGGTGTGTGATTATCAATAGTTGTGGACCAAAATGGCCAATTCCAAACTTGTAGTACCGTACAAATGAAATATTTACTCTTTATAAAACATGAAATGATTATAGGTTTACAAACATATTCATTGTGATGGAAGTAAAGTCTGGGATGTGATGTATGATGAAGGTCAAGTCCATCTAAGAAAAATGTTGATTTGAATAAAAAAGAGAAAAAATCAAACAAGCCTAACACTGAAAATTTCATCAAAATCGGATGTAAAATCAGAAAGTTATGGCATTTTAAAGTTTTGCTTCATTTCACAAAACAGTTATATGCACATCTCGGTCGGTATGCAAATGAGGAACTGATGACATCACTCACTCACTATTTCTTTTGTATTTTATTATATGAAGTATGACATATTTTTTTTCCCGTCATTGTCATGTGAAATAAAGTTTCATTCCTCCCAGAACACGTGGAATTCCATTATTTTAACATTTTGCACTTTAGGCAAGGAGGTCAAATTCGAAAGAATTGAAATATTGTATAATTCAAACAATAAAAAAACAAAAGAAATAGGGAGTGAGTGACATCATCGAATCTCTCATTTGGATGTAACTGGCTCGTTTATATAACTATTTTGTTAAAAATAACCGAATTGCTTCAAATCATTTATCTGAGGTGGACTTGACCATTAAGGTCAAGTCCATCCAAGAAAAATATTGATTTGAATCAAAAGAGAAAAATCAAACAAGCCTAACACTGAAAATGTCATAAAAATTGGATGTAAAATAAGAAAGCTAGACCTTTTAACCATGTTAACGTTTGGCATATTTTCAAAATATAGTTAAATGCAAAAATCAGTGACATGCAAATGAGTGAGTCGATGATGTCCATTACTCAATTATCATTTTTTTTTCTTTTAATTGTACAATATTTCAATTTAAACAGGTTTGACAGCAAGGACCAACTGAACTGAAGCATTAAATGTTAAAACAATTGTGATTTCACATGTAAAGGTAGGAATAATACTTTGTTTCAATTTGGACAATGAGGAAAAAGTCAATATTTCAAATTTCATACAATAAAATATACAAAAGTAGTAGTGAGTGTGTGATGTCATCAATCACCTCATATGCTTATGCTTTCTTTCTAGATCGAAACCAAACAGAAAGGGAAGATAATTGAAAAGGAAACATGTATGTTTGGAGGACGAGGTGAAATAAATTGGCCTCTTTGAATCATGGAAGAGACAAAGAAGGTTCACTTCTAGGTACGTGATTGGAAATACGTGGTGGTGATGATGTAGGGATGTCAGTTTTCAGGCAAAAGCCTGAATTTAGCATTTTTGTGTACAAAGTATTGTATTTTAGGTGGTTTTCATACAGGCAACCGCGTAGCCATGATTTTATTTTGGAGGGGGCGGTAAATGCACGCGAAGCGTGCCAACACTTACAGAGCGCGCGAAGCGCGCTCCCTAGGGGGTGGGTGCAGGGAGGGGGAGTTTCCCCTCCCGCGCAAAGCGCGAAGCTTTTAGTGTTTCATAAATTAAAATGAAAAGGAGCCGTTTCTCTTGTCTCTAGTACCTCCAATTCGACTATATTGCGATTTTGAACCTTGTTTTCAAATGATTGTGAATGCACAAAAGAGGTATACAATGGAGGAAATTAAAATGATAATAAATCCGCGCGAAGCGCGGAAGCTAAAGCGTTTTATCAATTTTTCTTGACATAAAAAGGGTCCCGAGAAAAGGGTTTTCTCAAAGATATATAGAATACTTTCTTTGGAAAGATCAGATCATTGATTACAAACAATTTAGCAACAGTGCATATTTTTAACTCGCAAAACAGAGAAGATTGGTAGAGGAAGATATTCCTCCCCGCGCAGAGCAATGAAACTCTGAAATTTCAACGGGCGGACGTTTCATCAAATGTAGATGAATACCCAATCGGCTCTAATTCAATTGATTTTCTAAGATTATTGAACTTCATTAAAAGGAATTTAGTGCGCAAATCGCTTCTGCGATTTATTGAAACTATCTATCTATATAAAAAACATGCCTAATTTTTTTTTTACTTATCCTGAAGCGCTTCATTTTGAATATAAAGAAACTTAAGTGTCATTCAAAATTTCAAAATGAGGGCGCATAACAGGACAGGAGATGAATGTATACAGGGAAATGACATGACGTTTAATACAATTTGATAAAAATATTGTACTTTATTTAATACGACACGAACGAAATTAGGAACCCGTTTGCCCCAAAATTATGGTTGTTTAGTAATGAGCTGAAAAGCGGGAGAAGTTGACTTTATGTAGGTGACGGCAGAAACTGATATAAAGATTTTACCCGCCCGGAGCCGACCAGACCAGAAGTTGCGCGATCAATTGAAAAAAAGACTTCATATATTTACTTCGGTCTAACCTTACTCAAATTCATACCCTAATGTATACAATTTTAACTTTAACTGGCAAGAAGCACATAGCTGAGGTGGAAAAACAGGTCTAGAGAAAAGGTGGGGAAACAATGGAGAACTTCAATATTGCCATCTAACCGCGCGCAGCGCGGAAGCAAAATTCATATATAGATTTAGAGCAAGAAGAGTGAAGGAGTTTCTCTTTTGAGAAAAAAATAAAGAATAAAAAAAACACAAAGCTACCTTCCTTTCTTCCCTTTCCTCCCTTCCCTTTTCCTTTTCTCCTCTCTTTTTTCCTTCTTTTTTTTCTTTTTGGGGACGTTTTTGGGGGGGGCGACCGCCCCCACCGCCCCCCCCGGCTACGCGCCTGCATACAGGCCCTCTGGGGTCTGTTGCAGAAAGAGTTGCGTTTAAACGCAAGTCAAAAAATCAATCGCAAGTCCCAAATGCGCGCTGTTGATTGGTTGAAAATCAAGTTTCGCATCATTTTTAGAGTTGCGATTGATTGCAACTCTTTCTGCAACGGGCCCCTGATCAATTCCAACTGGCATCCCTAATGATGGTTGGTATGATTGGGTGTACGGGTGGTTGTCTTCAGTGTGTCTTTTTTTTTATCCAACTTGGATATTATTTCAGTCCAAAATATATATGTTTGTGAAACCAATAACAAAAAATAAAAATTTCTTGAATTCATTCATTAATCATTTTGTGTTATGTGATTTAATTTGCGCATTGTGGTGAATATTGATAAAATTAATCGGAAGGGGTTTAAAGAAAAAAAGCCCCACAATTATCACCTGTACACCACAAACTTCATCCTCCTTATCATCGTCATCATCAGGGACATCGTCAACATCACTTTCATTACCAACATCGTCATTATCACTATCGTCATCAACACAACACCATTATCGTCATCATCATCATCATCAACACGATCATTAACATCAAAATAATCACCATCAATATAATCATAACAATCATCATTTACATCACCATCATGATCATCATCATTACCATCATCAACATATTCATAATTATTATCACCACCATCGCAATCATCATTATTATAATTATCATCATCATCATAACCATCATCATTACCATCGTTATCATCATCATCATCATCATCAACAACACGATCATTACCATCATCATATTCATAATCATCGTAATCACTACCACCATCGCAATTATTATCATCATCATAATCATCAACAAAATCATCACCATCATTATCATCACCATCATATTAAAAATCATCACTCCCACCATCGCAATCATCGTCATCATCATCACCATTATCATCACCATCATCATTATCATCGCCATCATCATCAACATGATCATCATTGTCACCATCATCATATTCATAATCATTATCATCGTCATCATCACCATTATCATTATCACTATCAACATCACAATCATCGTCATCATCATCACAATCATCACCGTCATCATTGTCATGATAATGATCATCATCACTTTTCTGTTTTTAAGCTACTATTAAGCTCGACTACCAATAATTACACAAAAATAGTCCAATATAAACGACAGCGCGATTAGAGGGCATTAATCATGATTTTATTCGCCTGGATTATATCCATCATTTCAGTAACTGTTACACAACATCAAAAGTGGGCACACTAGTATAAGAACGGAATATTTACTATGGCTCTCAAAGGTGGGGGGGGGGGCACGGATGGGATGTGCCTCCTCCCCTACCATGATTTGAATTCAGGCACCCCTCCCATTAAAATCCCCTGGCGAATCCCCTGGCAAAAAACAAACAAAACGCGTTGCCTTTAGCATTATGATAAGCAGATATAATTGTTCCCTTTTGCCAAAAAAATCGTGGTCATATACAGAACAATGGGATTACCCAGTAAAATATTTCCGGCGTTTAATACTTAAAAAAAGTGAATATATGCAATTTGTAAAGTAAATGATTGTCTAGCCCAGGGCAAAAACCACTGGCGTAAATCCCGGGGGGGATAGGGGGGATATATCCCTCCCACTTTTTGAGAAGGGGGGGATGGCCTGTACAACATCCCCCCACTTTTTACGAAAGAAATGAACAAAAAAATACCGCTTAACAAATAAAACAATATCATTGAAACATGAAATGCAAATAAAGAGCCAGTTCACCATTTCCAAACGAAATACTTATGTCCTTATTATAACATTGAAGAGAAACCCTCGTTTCTTCTAATTCATCAATGTTGGGGTCTTTGGGAAGGGATTAAGATGGAAAGTCAATTTTTATGTAATCTCTAATAAAACCATTGAACCATCATGGGGTAAGAAAAATAATAATATATTTGAGGGGTATTTGCCATATGGATATAGAGTGGCGTAACTACGGGGGCACATACCCCCCCCCCTCCATCGGCTGACCCCCCCCCCAATAAAAAAGGGGGGGGGGAGAAAAGAGGGAGAAAAGGAAGAGAAACGTAGTGGAAAAGAAGAAAATATTCATTATAATGTTATATTATAATTATGTTACATTACATAAGAAACATTTTTATCTTAACTTTATGAAACATAATTTGCCCAGGGCCTACGTCTTCATTGTTCCTGGTGCTTGCATTGTCTGTTTAACGAGATATATAATCCTGAAGTACTAAACCATATCGTTTTCAAGTCAATATAAACCAAATATATTTCCTAGCACTTGAGTTATCATTGTTTTATGTAGTGACATATGCTTATTTTACATGACTCAAAAAGTGATTGCCCCATGTTAAGGTCTTCATATATATAAAATATTTCCTGTCCGTGATTGCGTTCGCATTAGTGGATTGGTGAGATATGTCTGCTCTTCATGAATTCCTAAAATCAGTCCTTAAAATGTCCATTCTTCTGATCTGAATATCAAAAATTTTCAGCTCGCGCTTCGCGCTCGCATCATTTGACTAATGAAATACGTATGGTCCCAGTTACTTCCCACAAGGAAACCTTAGAATGCCCCACTTCAGGTCTAAATTTTCAGCTCGCACTTCGCGCTCGCAATATTTGATTAGTGAGATGCGTATCATTTTCATGATTGCAATGACTACAAAAAGTGTTTCATGTGTTCAGATGTAATTATAATAAAATCAGCAAGCGCTTGGCACTCGCATTCTATGACTATGGTGAGATATGCATACTCTTAATGGATTCCTAAAATAATTTCCTTAAAATCTCGCTGTTTGGGGCCCAAATATGCGAAAATTTCAGCTCACGCTTCGCGATCGCTTTATTTAGCAAGACATGTACCTATCGTGATTACACAAATTTGATTATAATGTCCCTTTTTAGGTGTGAATATGAAAAAAATTCAGCTCGCGCTTAGCGCTCGCATTATTTGATCAGTGAGATACATATCCGTTTAATGACATTGTCCTTAAAATTTCTCAATTAGGTCAGTATAACTGTCAAATGAGCGCCCTTCGCGCGCTCACTCAGTGATTCAAAAATTTTGCTAGGTCCCCACAATGCCGTGACCCACGGTACACCACAGTGGACATATCAATGACAATTCCTTGCATATCTAAATACATGATTGCAAAAAAAAAATGCCAAAATATTTCAGTCATCCCCCCACCCATCAACACGGATTTACGCCAGTGGCAAAAACAAACAAACAAAAACGGGTTGCTGTTAGCATTATGATACAGGCAAGATAATTTTCCGCTTGTGGCGGAAATCGTCATATATAAAACACGCCGGCAGATTACAGTAACATAATTCAGGAGTTTATTTCAGAAAATTGTGGATATATGCTATTTGTAAAGTAAATGAATGTCTTTCCATCAACCTCTACCCCCCCCCCTCCCAACTGTAATGGCGAGAATTCCTCGGGTAATCCGAAATGAAACTTGACGTTCCCTCTTCAGACAGATCGGAGAGGACCCTATGATAATATAAAACAAAATTGAAAATGAATAATGAACAATAAATGTGAAATTATAGTTGTAAAATTATCAGTAGCATAATGAATCGATAATTCTAAGGGTGCTGGACATAAGCTATGGGGAAAATTACTAAAAGGCTGCACACGAGCTAAGCGAGCGAACAAAAATCACCCTTTTTGATAAAAAATCTGCGATTGATGTTAACATAAAATTCAGGAAATACTATCATGTCACGTATTTTCCTTTTTCTTCTACCTTTGTTTCGGTGTCGTGAATTGTTTTGTGTGGCTCGTGGCCTCGAAAATCGAGTGTTAGATCCAGTGCGTTACACTTAAACAAGAACTTGGTTTTTGCTATTGTAACACTGACGAAAATTAACAATCACCCCCTCCCCGCCTCCTCTAGCAAAGATGAACTCAAAATAAAAGTAAAAAAAAGAAAGAAAGACTGAAGCTCCGATCACTTACAATCTCAGATGTGTCCTGAGGCTGTACTCCCCCCTGCAAGACCCGTTCTCCTTCCTTAAAAAAAGAAAAGAGAATTACATGTAGAAATGAGTGATGAGTTGGAGAGAAGACTATTTTCATACGTGAGAAAAAAAAGACGAAATTTACTTTATTTTCTTCTCCCTTATTGTCTTCACAAAGCAGTGAAATTGGAAATGATAGAGCATTTATGCATAGGGATTATGTATTGACTTGATAACCATAACCATAAGTTTAGCCCCAAGAGGATTTTTTTTACATACCTTATAAGGTTTGTATAAGTGGAACGGTTAATTTAATATGAAATTTCGATAAGCCCATAGTTTAGTAATGATTTTGAGAAGGTACGGTCTAAGTATTAAAATAGCACATAGAGGGCAGCATTCACATTTATCAACTTTGTTCTTCAAGCAGGTGTCAAGTATTAACTCCATTCGAAGCTTTATTTTGTTCAAATTTGCATGACTATGCTGTATGAAATTATCTGTTTTAATAATTTTGAATAATATCACAGTGAAGTTTCACTGATATACTCACCTTCATCTTAAGGGTGAATTCTATTTCATTTTTATGAACAGAAAATGAAAACTTGGTCGTGCTGGATGGATCGAATTCAAAAACGAAATCATCTCCCTTCAATAATATCTAACAAAATAAAAAAAAACAAAATAAAAAGATTTTTGAAAATACAAACTGATAGACACCATAATCTCACATGAAAAAAAGTAAATGAACGTCATTTTTAGTGAATTACTGCGAAATTATAATTAAGCTTATGAAAATATCTCTAAACCAGTTTGCCCAGTTTGCCCAAATGACTTTTGACAACTAACTCATATCAGCGGTCTACAGCGGACTACAACATATATCTATGGACTCTAAAGATTTACCTGAAATTTCTCTTTTTGGAAACATCTCAGTGAATATTGTTTGCACTGATATATTTCAGGATTACATTGGATATATTCTGATCTGATTTTGAATTCATATCGTAATGCGTGGACAGGAAGAAATGAAGACAAAAAGTAGGAGGAAAGGAGCAGGTGGCGGGAAGGTATTGAACGCCACTCGTAAGAGAAACCCTCCCGAGAGTTCCCCGCGTGATAGTTCCAGCGAAGAATCAGAACTTGACGCTGATCAACCAAGCGGATCAGTATGCGGACATGACGGATCTTCTCATTCAAACCCTCCCGCCAAGATCAAAGGGATTATGACGGACCAATTATTGAATGCACTGCGATCTCCAACTGTAGTGAAAGTCATCGTCGATGCTATTTACAATACTGTCTACGAAAAGATTGCTAACGAACTACATGACAGTCTTCAGGTAGATATAGACTCCAAAATGAATCAAATTCATGAGCTAGATGAACATGTAAAAAAGCTAAAAAAAACAACATTGTCGACATCAACGAAGTCATCGATGAGCAGGAGCAGTACAGTAGACGAAACTGCCTTAAATTCCACGGTGTGCCTGAAACAGCTGATGAAAACACGGACACAGTTATCATTGATCTCGTCAAAGAGAAGATGGGAATCGAATTGGACCCTATCGACATCGACCGCTCTTATCGGATCGCTCATCGAACTCCAAGGGACGGCAACGGTAGATATCCGCCGATGGTCATCATCGTGAAGTTCACCAGATACAACCAGCGTGACAAGGTATATCGTGCACGGGTAAATCTGCGTCGGACAAGTATCTACGTCCACGAGGACTTGACGGCGAAACGATCCGAACTTCTCTACAAGGCGCGTATCCATGACAACGTAAAAAAAACATGGACACATGATGGAAGAATCACAGCCCTCGTGGAAGACGGGAGGAAGATATCCATACGAAGTGTGGACATTGAAAAACTGTAAGAATTCGAATTAAGCTATTTTTTACTTAGCACTGTGTATTATTTTCATGGGGCCCAAATATCCGTGCATTTCCTGTAACAAAACTGTAAAATCAAACGAGAATGCAATGTTATGCTGTGGATGTGAAAGATGGATACACCTATCTTGTTCTTCCTTGGGATTTGACTTTTTCAATTCTACTTCAGACTGGACTTGTGACCTCTGTCAGTTAAATGAATTACCAAATCACTATCATGATGACGAACTATCTATGGATGATCATCAATCAACTGATGATGATAACTTGCATGAACACTCTGATGATAATACCCATAATGATAATAATGAAAGTATTTATGATATTCTTAAGAAGTTTAAAGGAATTACCATTACACATTTGAATGTTTGCTCGTTGTTGAAAAATATTGATGAAATTCGGAATATTCTAGATAAAAATGAAATTCATATCCTTACATTGTGTGAAACTAGACTAGACCAATCTGTAACAAATGATGAAATCCATGTAAATGGATACAGAGTGGTTCGACGGGATCGGAACAGGAATGGAGGAGGAGTTCTTACTTATATTCATGAATCTTTGAATTATCACGTTGTGCAAGAATTACATGTAAATACTGAAGGACTTGAGTTGCTTTGTATACAAATTCAATTTTCTAAACAAAAACCGTTCATGTTGATACCTTGGTACAGGCCTCCTGATTCAAATATTCAAATATTTGATGCAATTGAAGAAGTTTTACAAAGTGTCGAAACACGCTTTATTGAATACATATTGATTGGTGACTTAAACTGTGATATGCTGTCCACAAACCCTTCAAGTCATACGAAACGTCTCTTAAGACTAGCGACAGAATATAATCTTACACAGTGTGTTAAACAAGCAACTCGAATCACTCAAGTATCGGAAACGCTCATTGATCATGTTTTTTCTTCTAATTGTGACAATGTTAAATACTGTGATGTAATACCACTCAGTTTAAGTGACCATTATATGATTGCCTTATCTTGGGGAAGAAGTAAGCCCATGTCTCCCCATAATCACTGTTACGTTTGTTCTAGACATTTAAAGAAAATTGACATTACGAAGTTTGTTGAAGACATTAGAAAGGTATCATGGGACACTGTGCTATTCGAAACTGATACTGAACTCGCATACATAAACTGGATAAATAAACTTAGAGCAGTACTTGATAATCATGCTCCAATAAAAAGAAAAAGAGTTCGACGTAGAAAATCGCCATGGATGAATGATCAGATCTTGGCCTTAATACGTGAAAGGAATAGGATTAAAAAACGGCAGATCATTCAAAATCTCAAAATGATTGGGATGATTATAAAAGATTAAGAAATCATGTAACATCTAAAATAAGAACCGCAAAGCGTACTTATTTCACCGAAAGCATAAAGGCAAATTGGGGAAACTCCCCTTTAATGTTGAAATTATTGCGAGTTTTAATTCCTAGCAAAAACAAATCTACATCAATCAGGAAAAAAAATTACAATGAAAGGGAATATGTTGGTGACATCAATATAGCAAGTGTCCTAAATGAGTACTTTTCTACTGTCGCCAAAACCCGTAAAGAAACTGCCATTTTCAAAAGTAATCCAGAACAATATGTTGAACAAGTACAGTCATCTTTCAGTTTTGAACTGACCACTTGTGAAAATGTTAAAAAAGTTTTACTCGAAATCCCTAGTAAAAAGGCTACTGGTATTGATGACATTCCCTCCAGTATTTTAAAAGATTGTACTCCAAGTATTGTTGACTCTTTGACTCACATTATAAACTTATCTTTGAGGGATGGTCATGTACCCGAAGAGTGGAAAAGGGCTAGAATCACTCCGCTTTTCAAGGGTGGGGATGCAACTAACCCAATGAATTATAGACCAATTTCGGTTCTACCCGTGTTATCGAAGGTTTTGGAAAAAATTGTCTTCAAACAAATGTATAAATACTTGAATGAATCGAACATTTTAGCGCATAATCAGTACGGGTTTCGACCAAATTTTTCAACTTGTCACGCTTTGTTGAATATGACAGAAGATCTAAATAAAGCAATTGATACAGGTCATGTCATTGGTTTAGTAACATTAGACCTGGAAAAGGCATTTGACATGGTATCCTATGAAATCCTTTTAAAGAAAATGAAATGTTATGGTTTCGATGACACTGTTCTCAAATGGATAAAGGATTATTTTTACCTTAGAAAACAGGTTACAATTATCAATGGAAATAGGTCGAAAGAATCTTTTGTAACATGCGGTGTGGCTCAAGGGAGCATTCTTGGCCCATTGATGTTTATTGTCTACATGAATGATATTCCTCGTGTCACCAAGTACAGCACAATGTCGCTTTATGCTGATGACACGTGTTTGTATTTAGCATCCAAAGACCCTATTCAGTTACAAACAATGCTAAATTCTGACTTGCAGTCTATTCATAATTGGTTGTTGCATAACGAACTCTTGCTAAATGTTAAAAAGTGTAAGGTCATGTTATTAGGTACAAGACACAGACTAAAATCGTTTAGAGATGTTTTCTTTCACATAAATGGTCAACCATTGGAGGTTGTCGATGAATGCAAGTATTTAGGCATTGTGATAGATAAACATTTGTCCTGGAAAGGACAAATAGACAATGTCAAGTCTAAATTGCTTCGAAGTTTTTTTATGCTCAGAAGAGCAAGACCGTACATTGATGAACAAACTGCGATGATTCTTTATCAAACAATGATACACCCGCATTTCGATTACTGCAACATCATATGGATGCATCCAAACTCCCAACTGTTAAAAAGATTACAAATAATCCAGAACAGAGCCTTGCGTACTGTGTTACAAGTAGATTTCCAATATAATAGAGTTGAACTATTCAAGAGGATTAAAGTTGACTGTCTAAATGTTAAAATAAAAAAAGGACTTAGTAACTCTAATTTTCAAACTTTTAAATAATCTAGCACCAGTTCTTATTTGTTCCAGACTATGTACCAAAACGAGCTCATATTCACTAAGAAATATTGAAAGAACCCTAGTTTTAGATAAACCCAACACAAATATTTTGAAATTAAGTACACTGTATAATGCATCGCATATTTTCAATGAACTTCCTCAACTGGTCCGGAATGAAGTAACTCTTTCTTCTTTTACCCGAAGCATATCAAATTTATTTCCCATGACATTTTAGCTTTATCATTAAACTACACGTGTGTATATTTTTTGGTGGTTTAGGGGGGGGGGGGTGCTCTGCGTGTGTGCAATATAGTTGCGAAATATGTTATTCTAATGTCACTTTGCTTTTATTATTCACTCATGATAAATTTGTTTTTGTTGTTTTTATATTATTGTACGTATGTTCTACGGACTTGCTGAAAAACAGCCTGACGGCTGATAGCAGGTTTTTTACCGTATGTAAATAAATAAAACAAACAAACAAACAAACAAAACTAATTCTATCACATCCTATTTTCTTACCTTTTTTTTGGCGTTGTCTCTGTCACTGGGGTATGTTTCACGATGCTGAGTTGCCATGTCTTTTGATACTCGTTCTAGAAACCAAATATATATTGCGAAACATACAGTTAAAATGACTAGTTGATAGGGTCAGCTGGGTGCAACTGTTATTCTAGTCGTATATATTTAATTATTTTCTAGTCGTATTTTACTTGAATTGATTTATTTCTGATTGGAATATATGTCAGAAATGTGATTATGAGTGATTGCCATATCAGTTGCACCTATCTGACTACTGGTTTAGTCAAAGTGACTGATTTGTTCTAAGAGTGATGAGTTGACATTTCTATGCATGAAATGAAGAAAGAAAGAAATTTTTCCTTCAATGAAGATCTTTATCTCAGGCTCCAAAATAAATACATAATAATAACTCGTAAAATACGTTTCTGCCATATAATTATGATCTGTCCGCCTTTATAACAATTTTTTTCCTCTTTTTTCTCATCACATCATAAATTAGTTTCTACTAAATGTTTGTTTGTTTCTTTTCTAGTTATGAGCCTTCTAATCAGTGCAACATTTCTATACCAGTCATATTTATTTGTTGCCGATTTGTCTCTGCTCTAATCTTTCCTAATTTACATTAAAAATGTTCGTGTAACAATTACCCGGGAAAAATTATTCACTACAAACTCTATCAATCTATCCCATGATATGATTTTTCTGTTTTGCCGAATCAGAGTCGATGGGGCAAATAAATACTACATAGTGTATGGCATTTGATTTTTCCTCGTTACGAGGGTGTACAATGATCAAAGTCCATTTCAATATCATATACTATAGCGGAAGAAATTATGCTGTACGTACACTGCAGCTCTGTAATACATACTTTATAATAATCATAACGGGATCATTTTCACTGCAAGCAAATAGTTGATAAAATATAATGTACGATATCCTCATTTATTGGAGTCATCATACATTGGAATAAAGTCAATGTGAAGGTAATATGATGTGTTTTGTTTTAGTAGACATTTTATAGAATATTATCAAATGATTTTGCCTTAATCTATCTGGTTATGTTGTTAATAAAATGGTTGCATTCAGTCGTCTTCCCCGTGCAGTCTCACTGTGATTTGAATGATAATAATTTTCATTACACTGTACATAAACCAAACGAACAATCATAAATTCATGGGCTTGACTGACTGAAGGAAGGGCAGGAAATTGTTTTGTCAATGCACCCCCCCCCCTGAAAACGAAAATTACAATAATAATTGTAATCAAATGTATATATTTTAAATGAAATTGTTTATTACGTTATTGAAGAGAATCTCACTAGTCGCATACACCCAGCAGGCTATAGCAGTGGTGTATTGAGTAACACATTTTTTTTTTTTTGGGGGGGGGGGGCAAAACATGAAGTATGAGGCAAAATCTCTCTCATCCTAAAAAATAAAACCAACGATTGTGGGAGAGCGAAGCGGAGAAAAAAAACCGTTGACACTTTTTGATACAAAAATCAAAGTTTGTGATGTTTGTGATAGAGTTTGAGATAAAATTGCAGAAGATGGCCCCCTTTGGTTCCCTTCCTTTCCATTTCTCCCTTTTTCCCCTTCGTCGTGTATTTGTTTTTTTTGGGGGGGAGTCCAAGGCCCGACGCCCCTCATAATGAACTCAAATCTGTTATTCTAAACACTTATTTAAACTTTTAAAACTACAGTGTGTTGTATAAACTTAAACAAGGTTTTGTTTTTACTCTGTATACTAAAGGCACTCTAATTGAGACAAAAGAAAATATCTTCATGCACGACTAGCAAGTTTACAATTAGCAGACCATTGTTTGGTATTCTTTTTTTTATTGAGTGTTGGTTTTTATTTTAGAGTGGTGCGTATACAAGAAGTAGACCACCGTTCTTACGCTCAAATTACTATTCCAATACATAGCACATTTCCTTTCGCGAAAAAAAATATCGCAATGATCACCGTTCGAAAACTTTTTTTTCGTCGCCTCTTCGTTCTAATTCGTTTCTTTTCTTCATGTATGTGAATTCGGTTCGCACGCTCGGACGCACTCACGCACGCATCGAAGTCCGTATTCGCCCCCACATAGATGTACTATAATCATAAGGATGTGATGCAATTTATGATTATAATGGGGGGGGGTGAGCTACATCTTTATGATTCACCCCTACCATGCCTATTCGCACTAAGCGCGCCAGAGTCGGTCGGTCAGCAGTGTACATCATGTACATATTATTCGTTAGTTTACAGAGGCCATCGTTGTCACCAAATTCATAAACAGTTTGCATAGTTCCGAAGACCGTCTTTTTCACGATTAGTCAGTCTCAATGCTGGCTCCCTGTTTATTTTTTTTTGCACGCAACGTATACCTACCAATTCTAGGGCCAAGCCCCCGGCCTGGCTACCATCTTCATGTATTATGACTAGCGACCCTTCGCTGAATTATGACTAGTTGTTTTTCTTTTTCCTATCATGACTTTTGGACAGGTCAGTATGACTATAGCATCTGGACTCCGAGGATAGAAGGAGATCCAGAGTAATTTTTTTTCTTCTATTTTCTGTCCGAACCGAGAGAGTTGAAGCGATCGAATCCATTTACCTGTTTTCTTTTAAACTCTGTCTCTCTCTTCAATCACTTGTTTCCTATCTGCATGCTCTTTCATTATTTGCCATAAAATTTTTCTTCTTTTTACATTGAAATTAAACAGTTGACAATTCGTTGTAATAACTATGGCAAGAAAATCTACGTAATGTTTGAAAGGAGACGTTAGTTTCAACCAGTATTCGTTATAAAAACAAAACAAGAAAGTTCCATTTTCACTGTAGATATTTTGCACTAGCTACCCCTCTCCCCATCCCACGTATGAGAAAACAAAAATCGTGAAGTTGCCGTGACCAAGTGGTTATATCGCCTGACAAAACATAAAACATTCAGGATTCGAATCCTTGTCATTGCACCTACATGCACTTCTCTTCTATTATACAAGAAAAAAGACCCCAAAAGTTTAGTGTACATATTATTGACACATAGAACTGGTGCACGAAATTTTTAGATAATAAACATATACAACATTTTATATTTCGCTTAATTTTTTTATTCTAACATGTCTACATGGTCTAAGCGGTGCATTTTTATTACCCCTAGCACAGCTACTATTAGCACGGCCGCTCGAGCGTTCAAGGAATTTCTACCTACCTGGCACCCTTTTACTACACTTGGGTGGAGAGAGACAAATGCAGATAAACGCCTTGCCAAAGGACGAGAGTACCGCGGCTTGATTCGAACCCGGACCTTTTGGTTCAAAGTCCAGAGACTTATCCACAACACCCTTTTGCGGGGTTTTTAATATTGTCAAATTTTTAATGATCGATTACAATCATATGAATAATCAATAAACCGTTGGTTGATTTATATTGTAACATGCACAATGGCTTGCATAATTAAAAATGAACGAATTTAATGAATACTATTATGAAACGAAATACTATTCTTCAAGCACTCTCTTGAATCTATTGAAAAAATACATAAGAGGATTTAAAAAAAATCAATTTTTCTATATAAATAATTAACCTTTGAAAATGCCTCATTATATCTTCATATTCAATAGTGCGCGGATGTTCAAATCGGTGAAAAAGAAACTATAAATCTGATAATGAATTAAGTTATAAAGAGATAATTTTGTGTGAATCTCTCTAAAATTTACAGGCCTACGTCTTTATTTCGCACGTATAAATATCTTTTAACAAATAAAATTTCAGGATTATGATTAAGTTTTCTAAATAATTTTTTCTGATCTCTCTGAGTTAGATTCTTCAACAACTTTCTTTTTTTTATTCATAGGCGTACGGCAAAATGAAATTGACCTTGACTTTTCAACAAATATTAATTCGACAAAAGAGCAATATTTCCTTGACAACTGGCAACCATGAAGTATTTATGACATATATTCAAAACCAAAAAATAAAAGGTTTTGAGTGATCGGTGTCATTTGAATGTCAGCACAAATTAATTATGAAGAGAAACGATTATGAAAGAAGCGTTAATTATCGCAATTATTTCGTAATTAGGATCATGATTATACCATAATTAAAATGCAAATTTTCTAAAATATTTCAAAAATGCACCACTGAAAGAAACAGTTTACAATTATTTTCTAGTTTCATATGAAATTTGAAAATCAGAAAATTAGAGCCCTTGCATATTTAGGCTACTAATGCTTATTGCTAAAATTTCTTTGGTGAAATTATATCTCGCATTTGTGATTAAAAAAATAACTGAAGTAAGGCCTACTTACTTTTTTGGAAAGTTGAAGATGAGTCGTTCCGTACCAAGATGGACTGTGAAATAGATGTGAGAAGATAAATTGAAAAAAAGGGTTAAAAAACTACATGAAGCTCTCTCCCAGCGCAAAGCAAAATGAGGTAAATACAATTGTAATTTACCAAAAGAGTGACTCTACAATCATGTGCCTGTATCGGTATATGGTATCGAAACGCCGCCCGAGTCTTCGAATCCAGAGAGTCCCAAACTTTTAGAAGGTTGAATGGCTGCCACGAATAGTAGTGATTGTGAAGTCGTGAGCTCCCGAGATATAGAATCACTGTAGTATATATAGCAGACCCAAAGATATATGCAACTTGTGCTGGTTAATACTGTTATGACAAAGTAAATCGATAAAATAAGGAAAATAATATTAGTTTGGAATAGTTTTTCTTTTCAACTTAATGATTTTATTAACGCACGTTATTGACTAAAATTTGATTTGAATTCCATTATATCCAGCCAAATATAACGATGTAATTCAAGAGACTTGCATTTAATTTCAGTTTATTTTATAATCGATCTATGACATAAAAATCCAACCCCACACATGAAGAATGATGAAAATCGGGGGGGGGGGTGCTCGGGAAGATGGCTGCCTTATTTTAAACGAGATAGATATTAAAAATGTTATTGATTACTCCTTATCTAACCTCAACAGGGTCTTCAAATGAGACTAAGGTAGCACGTTTTGTTGTTCTCATAAATGAACGCACAATTATAATGGTATAATCACGTACATGGAGCGCTGTACGCTTAACGATTGATTTTAGAGCTGATTGCATTGCTTATTGCGTATGATCAATCGTAACATGAACCTCACTATCAATTGCAGATCCTTTGTGTTACCGGGCCGTGGTCTACATTTCTTTTCCTCAATCTTTTCTCATCCTTTAGAGACTTTATATCTATTGACTTTGTTGGAAGTGTGATGACAGTTTGAGATGAAGTAAGGTTAATCCCGGGGCCTTATACACAGCAAAAAACTGGTGTTAACCGGTGTACATAGAGGACCACACCAGTTATTTTACACCGGTGTTAAATTGGTGGTCTTAGTTTTACACCTTTAGGTGTTATTACAACACCTATGGTTGTTACATTTACACTCTTTGGTGTTATGTTCAATCTCTAGGGTGTAAACACCTCAGGGTGTGGTCCTCTATTAACACCAATTGGGTCAGTTTTAACACCACAGTTTTTACAGTGTAGGCACTTGATTTTCATCCCGGTTGAAATCTTTATTTCTTTGAGAAAAAATGGAAATAAAAACAATCCATTCATTTTCTGGCTAAGGCCAGTTGAGGACTCATATTTCACAATACTGTATAAAGATTCAAGTCCTAAAAAAAATGGACCAAAAATTTTTAGTAACATTTAAGGCCTTAAAATTCACAGTTAGGAAAATATGTTTTAATTTCCAAGCTTCATTATGATTTATTGTTTCTTAATCTTTTTATTGTTTTACTTTCATTAGTATTCGCAGTGGAAGGGGAGGGGGTGATATTCAGTACATAAGTAAAAACGGGAAAACCACAAAATGTATTGAAGTAAGAGATAAAATCATAATAATTATGTATAAATCCTTCTATGACAATTTTCAAAGTCATATTTACACATGTTTATTTGAGATAAGGTGCTTATCATAGTAAGTTAAATGAGCACAACTTTTTTTAATAAGGACCTTTGTTTTTATGAAATTTCTTACCTCTTTAGGCGTTTTATTTATCTTTTAACTAATATTTTCATTCTCATGACAAACACATAAATTGAATAGCATATTTTCAGGTTTGACTTCTTGTACTAATTGTAAGCAAATAAACATCACAATTAATGTACCCCGAAGAATGAAAATAGAAATTCATTTAAGCATGTTTCTCTGCCAGAAATTTCCCTGCAGTTTTATCATTTGAAATATTGGATGAGGAAGTGAATCAGACAACACTGCCTATGGTATGGGGTGCATTACCTTACAGGTAAACAGTGTCTCTGATTGGCTAGAGAAGTCATAGCCAATCAAAAATGTAGATTCTGCTTCACCGCTCTTGAGGGTATTCCCTGTAATGTATGTCGCAACCATTTAGAACCATCTCTGATTGGATAGAGAGGATATGACGAATCACATTTTCAGCCAATCATCATCTTACGTCACTGTACTAACCATAATGGTACTAACAAACACAACCGAACCTACCAGACGCAGAGCTCGCGGGGCGCATATCGCATGCCATTGCAGTGCTTTATATCATTTCAACGTGTCGCTTTCTCGAGAGAACATTGTACTGCTCAGTCATTATAATCATTATCTCAATCAGATTGATCATAGAGAAATATTTAGAGTTTTTCTTGTGATATAAAGATACAGTTGTAAATGGAGAGCTTGTAATTCGGAGCACCGGAGTGGGAAAAGTTATGTTCAATCATACATCTTTTCACCCTTCAAAAATAGACGGGAAAAGCGTTTCATCGATTTGTCGGAGTTTCGTTATATTGCAATGCTTTCTGCCATCGGTCCCAGAATATGATTTCACGGGGCAGCTTTACATTTCAGGTTTTGTGGCACGCTTGAGAAGGACAATTACTATAGTCGTTATATTGCTCATATGACTAACAGTAATATTTTGGAAAATAAAGTTCGTCATGTACGTATGGCAAATTTCAAACTGATTTTGGATCGATAATGATGTTACATTGGAGTAGAAGGACCGATTTGAAATACTTTCATCTTTGTGATGATCAGATGGAGTGCAATGATTCCTCAACCAAATTGATATACAGTGTGTGATCTTATTCGATGCCACTATGAAACATGCGGTTAGTTTGCCTGCTTTAGATTTAAAAACATATTTCTGTGTATTCTTGGTCGCGTTTGATTAATCCTTGACAAAGGTGGATTGAATTTTGGTACATCTGTACATGCTGTATTAAAGATCGAACATGTGAGTAGAAACTGCTTGTGTATAATTTTTGTTAAAAATCAAAGTATAAAACATAAACTAATAGAATTAGGCCAATGTCACGTGTCCTGTTATGTACGCACAATAAATCACGTGCTGCATATATATTTTTTCTTGCGAACGAACGTGTGATCTGTATCAATACTTCTTTGAATTTCCTGTCTCTCCCTCTAGCTGTTCCTTGCACAAAAATTATTTCATTTTTTGGAAGATAGTATATCCTCCGATAAAACTATGGGGCATATCATGCAATGTTTTTAATTTTTTGACTGTAAATGTTGTCTAACTTTTTTCATTATTGCACTTGTCTTGCTCTTGTAGAAGTCTAGTCCTAGTCCGTAGCCGTAGAACATCTACATCATAAGTAAAAAGAAAGCTATATTTATACAATAGTCATGAGAAGGACCTTTATCTCGACAAGATATGATTTCTTTATGATCGTGCTCGTACCCCCTCATCGTGCATGCCTACTATTTGAAATCGTAGTTTATCGTACTTGTGAATGTACTTGACTGGTATAGACAATTTGATATCTAGACTGGATTATCATAATTTTTGACAACATTCCCTTACCAAGACTGTTCCCTCGTTCAGTCTTACATCATCCCCCCCCCTTCCGTCCCGCTACACCCCACCCTTATGGATTCATGCCAACCAATACAAGTCAGGACTCTTAGCATTAAGAAGGTATTTATTGTAACATTCCAACCGACCTGCGCACCACTTTTCAAATTGGCGCCCAATAATTCATGGTTGCTAGGTCGGAGCGCCATCGGCACCAATCTTTCTTGAGGCTTGTCAAGAAGGGGGTGTGGGTGGTTTGTTGATTCTAAGTAACAGGGTTCATTTTATTTACATCGAAACTCATCAGAAATCATGAATGGGAATTATGGAATATCACGTGATCTCATGTCAGTAGTACATAGTAAATTCTATCACATTATTTTCAATCTGATCCGTTACTTAATGATATGCTACATCCACATAGCGCTTTTAACATGTTTCTAAGTACAGCATATATTGTTACCCCAAATTTAGTACTGCTACCTTGATCGGGTGCTCGGGCATTCATGAAATTTCTTCCTGCCGGATAACCATTTACTACACCGAGGTTGAGAGTAGCCAAATCAATGTACATTAAGGCCTTGCAAAAGGACGCTAGTGGAGTACGTTATATGTAGCTGGTCAAACGTGTTTGAGAAAAAATATTTTTTTGAGCTTGTAATACTGCACATTTCAATCTTCGTCTAATCCCAAATCACACAATAAAGTTGATGAGATGGGACAGGTTCGATTCCTGTGAGATTCCGATCATATTAATATCGATCACAAAGAATCTTCATCGGTGTCCATTCATCATCAATATTGTGTTGAATATATTAATACAATCATTCTAAATGTCATTGAATATAAATTATCCCTATGGAAGGATGTTCAATTTATCACTTTGATAAAGTTCACTACATTTTTTCGTAATATTTTACCTTAATTGAATTCATTTTTTATTCAAATACCTAATATTGAATGTAAATAAAATCTAATTTTAGAAACGAAATGTTAACACCGGCAAGGCTTGGCATTGATATTGTATTTTAGTATTGTTTTCAGAGTTTTCTCTGGGATGAAACCTAATGTACATTCATTATAAAGTTTATAACCAAGCAATATGTAGATTCTGCTTCACACCGATCTTGAGGGTATTCCCTGTAATGTTATGTCGCAACCATTTAGAACCATCTCTGATTGGATAGAGACGAATCACATTTTCAGCCAATTATCATCTTACGTCACCGTACTAACACCAGATTATAGAGCTCGCGATGTGCATTGCTGCGGTTCACCATTTCGACGTTAGGCTTCCTCGAGTGAACATTGAATAGGTGTCCAGTCAATAATCATTGATTAACATCATAATCAGATAGATCATAGAGAAATGTTTCTGGTTTTCTTGTGAAATAAAGATACAGCTGTAAATGGAGAGCCTGTAATAATCATCTTCGGAGCACCGTTGAGGAAGAGTTATGTTCAATCATACATCTTTCTTTTCACCCTTCAAAAATAGACGAAAAAAGGCTTGATTTGTTGGAGTTTCGTTTGATTGCAACGCTTTCTGCGATCGGTCCTTACTTTCATCTTTGTGATGATCAGATGTGTAATGATTCCACAACCAAATTGATATACGGTGTGGAACTTCCGGGGGAACTTATTCGATGTCACTTTGAAACATGCGGTTAGTTTTCCTGCTTTAGAATTTAGATTTAAAAATACATTTCTGTGTATTCTTGGTTGCGTTTGAATAATCATGGACATGTTAAGGTGGATGGAATGTTGGTACATCTGAACATCATGCATGGATTAATGATCAACTCAATTTCGAACATGTGAGTAGAAATTGCTTGTGTATAATTTTGATTAAAACTTATGATCTCTTCACAACATAAAATAGCGGTAGAATGTCATAGTTTTCTGCTATGTACACACAGTAAATCGCGTGTTGTATTTTATTTTCCATTGTTTTCTTGTGAACGAAGTTATTACTTGCTTTACTGCTCATGATTTTTAACTTTTAATTAGTGCACTTGTTGTAGAACGCCTAGCCATTAGCCATAGAACTAGATAAATAATCTGAAAATTGTAATTATACAATCATCATGAAAAGGACCTATAATTATATATCAACAAGCTATGCTCTCTTTATGATCATTTTCGTATCCCCTTAGTTTAGTAGACCAAAAGCTTCGGTCTCTGTTTTATTGGTTGTTCCCCTGATCTCCGTTGGCTCCACCTAATAATTAGAGACCGAAGTTTTAACTCGATCTGTACAGGAACTCAATGGTTATATGTTCATGTATTAAGTTCGGATAAACCAGGGAAGTTGGAGTTGCGCGACAGCCGAAGTAAGTCATTGTTTTGTCCTTTTAAGCCCCCCCCCCCCTGTTTTGGTTCATCTTAGGCCAAAACGGAATAACAATCTTTATTTTTGTCCAGTTCTTTTCATATATTTTTATAAAATAAAGACAAATTTCGATGAGCCCCGTCGGGGGGGGGGGGGGATTTTGCATTATTAACCGCTCTAATGGCGACCCGTCTGTGTGCGAGGAGAAATATAAAATGATGTTTAAAAACTCATCGAAACATACGTCTAGTTGTCTTCTTAAGTTGCTAAAGAAACTCATGAAAATGTGCAAACCTATTATTTAAATTTTTGATTTATTATACTTGTTAAGTATTTGATTAGTAGAGAATTTAATACATTGATAATTTATTTTTTGCCAACATTCCTTTACCATCGCCTCTTTCGGTCTTATACCCCACTACTTCCTGATTCATGCCCACCAATACAAGTCAAGACTCTTGACAATTACTTTGATAAGAAGGTATTTCTTGTAAAATTCAAAAATTGTAATCTCGGGTTAACCCCAAATCACACAATAAAGTTGATGCGATGGGACAGGTTCGATTCCTGTGAGATTCCGATAATATCAATATCGATCAAGAAGAATCTTCATTGGTGTCCATTCATCGTCATTATTGTGTTGAACATAACATAATCATAAAATCATTCTAAATGTACTGGAGTATTAAGTGTCATTTACATGGGAAGGGGGATATATTCTATTTTTACTGATATTTTCACAATAATATCCGTGTAATAAATTATTTGACCGTAGAAGTATAGGTACATGTAGGTCGAAGCGCCATCGGCACCAATCTTGCTTGAGGCTTGTCAAGATTGGGGGTGTGGGTGGTTAATGCCCTTTGTTGATTCCAAGTAACAGAGTTAAAATTTTATTTACATCGAAACTCATCAGAAATCATGACTGGGAATTATGGGATATCACGTGATCTCATGTAGTACATAGCGCTTTTAATGTTTCTAAGCAAAGCATAGGCCTACCGTTACCCGGGATCTAGCACCGCTACCTCGATCGGGTGCTCAAGCATTCAAGGGTACCCATTTACTACACCTGGGTTGAGAGTTCCAAATGTAGGCCTTGCCAAGGGACTCATTGTTGTGGTAGGGTAAGAAATAACCGAAGGTAGCTGGTCAAACATGTTTAGGAAATTTTTGGCTAAACCAAAAATCACACAATAAAGTTGATGAGATGGGACAGGTTCGATTCCTGTGAGATTCCGATCATATTAATATCGATCACAAAGAATCTTCATCGGTGTCCATTCATTAACAATATTGTGTTGAATATATTAATACAATCATTCTAAATGTTATGGAATGTAAAGTTTCCCTTTGGGAGTATATTCTTTTTATCACTTTGATAATTTTGACGACAATATTTTCGTAAAATTTGACTTGAGAGTTTAGTGTCAATTGAATTTATGTATTTTATTCATATACCTACCTAATATATAGTGAATGTAAATAAAATAAAATTTAATTTTAGTATGTTATCTATGCATGGGCTTAAACCTCAAATCTATAATCCCGATACTCGTATATTGACGTGAAACATATGTTTTTTTTTCACGATCCAATATATCTTTAGCAAGTAAGTTATGATTTAGCTATTTACCTGGTTCTTAATCATTTACTTTCAATTACTCTATTTTATTTTTCCCCATCCTTGCCAATTGTAAAAGCTTGAATCTTTAAAAGATTCATGATCATTTTTATGTTATATCATGCATTGAAGCAAGCCCGAGTAATCCCTGTTTTTAAAAAAGGCAACAACACCGTGTTGGGAAATTATCGCCCCATATCATTATTGACATGCCTTTCTAAGGTTTTGGAAAAAGTTATTTTTATACGCACGACAAAGTTTCTTAATATACATAAATTGTTTTATCCCCTGCAGTTTGGTTTTCGCGAAAAACATAGTACTTCTCATGCCCTATTGGCAATGATTAATAAGATTGCCAATGGAATTGACAAGTATGAGCATACTGTTGGGGTGTTCCTGGACTTCTCCAAGGCTTTCGACACAATCAACCATGATATCCTTTTATACAAGCTTAATTATTATGGAATCAGAGGGATAGCCTTGGAGTGGTTCAGGAACTACCTCAGCAGTAGGCAGCAATATGTTTCCATAGCAAATGTAAATTCTCCTCCAAAATCTATCTCATGTGGAGTCCCTCAAGGCTCAATCTTGGGTCCGCTTCTTTTTTTGGTCTACATCAATGATTTTTATAAATCAAGTACTTTATCATTCATTATTTTTGCCGACGACTCAAATATATTTTTTCCCATAAGGACCCCAAACATTTACTTGACACACTCAATAACGAATTAAAACTAGTCTCAGAGTGGATCAAAGCCAACAAATTATCGCTTAATCTCACTAAAACAAATTACATGCTCTTCAGCAATATCATTGATGAACTCCCAGGTAACATTACTTTTGATAATATTAATATTCAAAGAGTATTAAGTACGAAATTTCTAGGAGTAACTATCGACGACAGACTGTCATGGAAAGAACATATAGATAACACATGCAAAATAATTTCAAGAAATATTGGAATTATAAATAAAGTTAAATTCTATTTCCCGACTCGTATATTATTAAACTTATACTCTACGCTGATACTTCCGCATTTGAACTTTTGTATTATTGCATGGGGGAGTTGTGCTGATTTTCATTTGAATAGACTTTTACTACTTCAGAAAAAAGCTTTGCGCGTTATTTGCCATTCTCATTATCGGGCACATACGAATGTGCTTTTTAAAACTCATGGAATTCTTAAGATACATGATCTTTACCATTATAATCTTGGATCTTTTATGTTCAACCTTAGTAAAGATGAACTACCAGACGTATTTTATTCTATGTTCACACGAAATATAAATGTACATCACTACCCTACAAGATCTGCTGGACTTTTTCATTTACCTAGAACAAGGACATTATTCACAAACAAACTGTTCATATCTTCTGGTATCAAACTTTGGAATTCTCTTCCGCAAACTTTACGAAATAAGCCAACTATTCATAGCTTCAATAGAGCACTTAAAAAAAATCTAACCAATAACTATAACACTCACATCATTCATCATACTTAGGATATCTTATGGATCTTCTGTTTCCCCCCCCCCCCACCTCCTGCCTTTATTTCGTTTCTTTTTCTGTCTCCTTTCATTTGCTCTACCTGTGCAGATTTGTTTGTTTTTTTTTGTTTTTTTGTTTTTTGTTTTTTTTTGTTTTTGTTTTTTTTCTTTTACTCGTTTTTGTCCTTTGTTGTTGTTGTCTTTTTTTTGTTCTTGTGATATTTCGTCTGTCTTGTTTTGGTATAACTTTTTGTCATGTCTTGTTCTTGTACCGTTCTGTCACGTCCTGTTTTCGCAACGTTTTTGTCTTGTGTGTCCTTTTCACTTTTCTTCATATCTTGTAATATAATCCAGCCTTGTTTATCTTCTACTTGAAAGAATTTGTAAAAAATATACATATTTAACAAGGATTTACATATAATTTTCACAAGAAAGATATGATGACTTGTATATTATATTTATTTTGAACTTCAACAAGTACGATATGATTTGTATATTATATATAGATATATATTGTTTTTTTTGCATTAATATGTCTTATTTATTGAAGGAAACCTTCGATAACAAGCTTTGCTTTCCAGAAGGTTCCTATTTCATTTCAAAATGTTATATTATATATTGCTTTACTTTGTAACTTTGTTAAAATTTTGGAATGAATAAATTCGTTATCAATCAATCAATCAATGTATCTGACGTTTTTTTTATGAAATTTATATCATTTTATTGTTTAAGCCACCTTTCTATTTTATGAAGTATATGAGCTCATAATACTTTTTAATCTAAATAGATGAATAAAAAGGTGTCGCCACATGAGTGTAGGAGAATGTGACGTATCCACTACTGTTTTTTTTTTTAAATGACTGGAAATTGAATGGTAGTTTGAAGAAGGGAATAGAAAGAGAACGTAATGAAAGACACGAAAACCGAAAAATAGATGGAGAAAGAGAGAGAGAGAGGGAGAGGGGGAGAAAAGAATATCCTGTTATTTTGTCATTTTTAGCGACAAATAATTTATGTGCCAGGTTTTATCACAATATTTCAGTGAGAAGAAACAGAAAAGAAGGAGGAAAGAAGAAGAAAAAAAGAAGAAGACAAAAAAGGAGAGGAGGGAAACGGAGGAAATAGTTAATAACATTCCTAACATCATTCACCACCACCGTCATTATTACCAGTGATATTACCATCATCATCATGATCGTCATCATGATTATCTTCATCATCGTCATAATAATCTTCATCGTCATTCTCATCAGTGTTATCATCATCACCATCATCATTAACATCATAATCACCCTCATCATTATCATCATGTGGTTGTCAGCCACAATGCAAAAGAAAACAATAAATCAAATAAATCGAATTAAGCTCGACTACCAGTGTTTTATATTCAAACGTATAAACGACATCTGTTTGTGCATTCAGCATTATGATATAACATAATATTGCTTCATAATTTCACATGGATTACACTCAAGAGGAATAAATGTGCAATCATTGTTTATACGCAAATATGAACAAGATGTTTTTTTTTATTTACATTATGTAATAATATGCATAATAGTCAAGAGACTCTATGCGCTGTACAAATATTAAATTAATGAATTATACGAACTACCGTATATATTACACATAATTTAATTTGTCCATTAAACAAAAAAATATGCCTTACAAATAAGAAAAAAAATACATCAACACATGAAAGTTACAAAATTAATGAAGACAAATAATATTTAACAACAACATACTTTACCGAGCATTATGAATACTATTTTGAATAAAAAAAATAATGTACTGTTGTGTAAGAAAATGTGTTTCAGAATTTCTTCTGTTGAACATGCGTGGATACAAGAATATAAATTAAGATGCATATTTCGGCACCCCTCCCATTAAAATACCCTTGCGTAGACCATGATTAAAAAAAACGCGTTGCTTTTAGTAGATCATACAGGTATGGTAATTGATTGGGGAAATCGTAGTCAATTAAAGGGGAATCCAACCCAAATAAAAACTTGTTTTTATAAGGGAAAGAAAAATCAGACAAGATGATAGGTGAAAGTTTGAATAATATTGGACAAACAAAAAAGAAAGATATGAATTTTTAAAAGTTGTAATATTGGTATTCACTAACCCATGGAGACTTCAAATTGGCCGCATGTGGGATGTCATAGTGATGTAAGGCAAGGACTACTCTTCCATGTACTCCAATACATATTATGGCTAAAATGTCATTTTTCCCAAAAGTTTTATTCCAAATTACATTTTTCTTTCATGAGGACATAAAACAATATACTACATGGGTTATATCTAGATTACTGCCCCAGGGGAATGGGTACTTAGGAGAAAACCACAAATCCCTGATAATAAAGTACATGGCCCTATGGGAAAGTTGTCCTTGCCCCTTGTCATAATTTACTTACCCAGTTGCCAATTTGAAATCTACATAGTATTAGTGATCTCAATTTTAAAGCAGCTATAACTTTCTTATTGCTTGTCCAATTTCTTTCAAACTTTCACCATTCTCTTTAAATCATTTTTCTTCTTCCCAACACAACATTTTATGGCCAAGGCTGGATTCCCCTTTAAATGCAGCACATGCAAAATATAGTAAGATATTTCAAGCGTTTATTTCAGAAAATTTTTGATATATGCAATTTGTAAAGTAATAGGGATCGTTCCTCTGTTGATCGTACAGAACCTTGCTTTTATCAAATCCAATACCATACACCCCATCCCCTCTCCCAACTAAAGAATGTGATCACGATCACTGCATGCCCTGATAATCCAAGGGAACCTTTACAGTACAAAAACGTATGTTTAAGCCTGTCACTCTAACAACAAGTGGTTTAAACTTGTTTGAAATTGATTAAACTGTTTAAACAACTTGTTTAAAAAAATAAAGGTTAAACAGTTGTTTAAAAAGTTTAAACAGTTGTTTAAAAAGTTTAAACGGTAGTAGTTAGGGTGACGGGCTTAAACAAAGTGCTCAAAATGTGATCCGCGATCACTCCTCTAAAAATCCAAGAGAACCTTGTCTCCCTCCATCAGTCCACAGAAGACCCTATAATGGAATAATGAAGACATGACAAATTGAAGTAGGATAATGAAAAATAAATATGACATACCATTGCAAGTAGCACAATGAGACGAACATTTTGAGGGGGCCAACATGGCGTATGGGGCAATATTTTTTTCTAAAGGCTGCGAACGAGCAAAAAATTTGACCCTATTAAAATATGATCTTTGGTTAGATTTTAACATAATACTCATAAGATATTTTCATATTTCACTCCTTTTCGTTTTCGTTTCCCGGTTTTTTTTTCGTGAAAATTTCGGGGTCCATCCCCGCTCTATGTACGGCAGTGTTTGCCATTGATACATAGACGACCGAATCTTTATTCTGAAATCTTTGTTCTCGAAAATCGAGTCTTATGAAATTCTACGGACTATGTATTCATAATTTCCAACGCTGTAGCTTTGGCCAAAATTGACTATTCCCCCCCCCCCCTATTACTCCCCTCTCGCGGAGAAGGAAAACAGAGTAATAGAAAGAACCTCTGTTTTACTTACAAGACATTGGTTCTTCATCAAGTGTCCCCGATCCCGATTCCTCTACATCCATTGTCACGACCTCCTTTTCTTCCTTTAAAATGTAGAAAATTAATTATAAAGTAAATGATGAGATGGAGTTAGAAGACTATTATATACTTGAGAAATTATGCGTAATTTACTTTATTCAATTTCTCCCGTCATTTAGCTTCACCAAAAAACGTGAAATGAGAGAAGTGATAGCATTCATACATATTTTAAATTGGGCCCATATCGAGTTAGAATAGAGTTTCTGACAGTTGTTGTCCCCGCAAAGTTGGTTTAAAATCAATTAGGCCCATGTAGTGATCACTTTTCTTCTTAGTTATGGGACAGTCATATTTGGCAAACGCTGGCCGTACGGCGAGCCGAAACATAGTCAGGCAGCATAATTATTCACTTATTGCAAATGCTGAAATCACAAGGAACAACTTTTAACTTGGTGACATTTGTAATGGTCATCTTGACCATGTTACGCAGTGGCGTAACTACGGGGGGGGGCATGGGGGCACGTGCCCCCCTCCCCATCGGCTGGCAAAAAGAAACGGGGGAAAGGAGAAAAAGAGGAAGGAATGAAGAGAAACGTAGTGGGGAAAGAAGAAATTATTTTTTTTTATAATTTTATATCATATTATGTTATGTTATATTACATAAGAAGCATTTTTTTTTCAAAACTTTATGTAACATTATTTGTTCAAGTGATTACTCTATTTTAAGGTCTTAGTTCAAAACTTCAAAAGTCCTTATCCAGAAGATATAAAGAGTCAAGACATGGTCATGGGGGGGTGAGCTCATTTGAGAATAATATACATTAATATTTATGATTAAGGGCGATATGTATTGTTTTGACTTTAGGTGTATATGCTTATATATTTAACAGGTCATGATAAGTTATTAAAGGTATATTTAGGGGTTAAAACCAATCTTACAGTGTGCTGATATGTATTTGCTGGTGACCACAGTGTAAAATTGTTTGATATGTTGTTATCTGACCATCTCTGCACTCTTGTTTATTGTGGTTTGTAATGTCTGATATTGTTCCAACCCAATAATACAAGTGGATAGATGTAGTAGGCTATATGCAGAGTCAGAAGCGAAATGGTAGTCAATTCGAGTCAAACCTTGTTGATTGATATATATTTCCTGTTCAAGTTAGTATTAGGATTGTCGAAGATGTGGCCTAAGCAAATGTACACTGTTAGAAAATTTGTCCTTAAAATAAAAGAAGTTCCTGCAGCAGAGTCTCGAGAACACCTGTAATCTTACCAAATAGCGTAATCTTACAGGAAATTGGTATTGGGTGTATGGAACCTTACATATTTCCTTTAATAAAACACCCTTTCCCCTTTTTAAACAGACCAGGGGCCCGTTGCAGAAAGATTTGCGTTTAAACGCAAGTCAAAAAATCAATCGCAAGTCCCAAATGCGCGCTGTTGATTGGTTGAAAATCAAGTTGCGCGTGATTTTTTAGAGTTGCGATTGATTGCAACTCTTTCTGCAACGGGCCCCTGATCTGTTAAATTGCAGAAAAATTCCTGTTTTATGAATTTACAGAATGATTCTGTGATTGCTCTTTGCAAAATAGTCTTTCTTTTTTTCTGTAAAATCAGGGTATTTTTAACAGTGTAGGTTTGGCCATCCAGGTGCATCAAAGATATGTTTGATGTAGTTGGCATCGTTTATGTATGCTTTTAATTATGGTAGACGCAATGATAATACTGGATCTCAGTTCAGAATCTTAGGCATCAGTCTAAATAATATCCAGGATTCTGGGGCTCGTAAAATGAACACATCATGATTATGACGATCTTGGACTGATGACCAAAGACAAGGGTGGACAATGCGCCAACTGGTAAAACAAGAGGGATAACTTTTGTTATAACCTTGCCATGGTTTACTTCAGCGATATGTGATTATTCTTTCTGGCAAAAAGGCTTCCAGGCAGCTCAGTAAGTAGGAAGAAACCAAGAAAAAAAAAATCAGCAACCATCCACCATCACAATGAAAAATGCACTCTGAAAACAAATCAGTCAAATTGATTAAATCAGTAATCAACTGGGGGCGATCTATGAAAGGACTTGTCGGACGTTTTTTCCGACAAGTCCTACTTTATCCGGCAATTACCATAGTAACAGTACCTCTCAGCCAATCAACATCAGAGAAAGATGTCAGATTCGACAACTTGTCGGATGAAAATGTTGATGAAATACTCCCCTGGTTGCAATTGACATGTGTAGTAACATTTCTCACGTATATTCTGGTCAGAAAAACCTGTTCCCTATTAACTATAGTCATTTTGACCGATTTGTTTCGAGTGTGTGACCTTGACCATGTGACCTAAGACTCGTGCTATCTGATTACACTCATGTTCACATTTCATGAACTACTAGTATATCCATAAACTTCAAAGTTTCAAAGTCATGATGGAAATTCAACAACTACCCTAAACATGACCAAAGTCCATTGACCTTAAGCTACCTTCGACCTTGGTCATGTTACCTGAAACTCACGCAGGATGTTCACTGATACTGATTAATCTTGTGTCCGAGTTTCAAGATACTTTCGAAGTTAAGATGTCATTTCAAAAACTTAACTTTGGTTGAGATTTCAATGTTGACGACGCCACCGCAACCGTCGAAAAATCAGCGCTCTGCTAAGCAGGCGAGACCCCCCCCCCCCCACCCCAAAAAAGAGGGTTAAGAGAGAAACAGTAGAATACAGCATAAGCACACCAAATTTATACCCCGGGCTTACAATAATATTAAATAAACAGATTAAGAAAATACAGACAATCACAAAACTGAAAATTTGATCAAAATCGGACAATAACAAAGTTATGACGCGTTACATTTTTGCATTGTAATAATTATTACAGTGAAACAGGTCTATGTAATATGAATATTCAATAAAAAAAATTATGGTATTATATCCCTACTTGTTCTTTTGTATTACATTAAATTATGCTTATTCCAATTTTGTCTACCAAGAATTTAAAAGGAAAGTATTGGTAACCGATTTAATTATGCATTGGATACCATTGTTGCAACTTACTTTATTGTAAGAAAGACATATCGTACACATTGTATGAAAATGTGAAATAACGATAAGTAGGGTGCATTTCATCATCAGCCCACTTCATCAATGTTCCTGGCTATTTTTTAAGATATAATTATTTTCAGCCATTCCATGCGCAAGTTTTAAAAAGTGTTTTGAGAAACATTGTTTTGGCGTTGTATTGCGTAGGAACGGCGTACATTTGCGTAGTGTTGCGTATGATTGGCGTACAGGTGCGTAGTGTTGTGTTGGCTTGCGTCGACTTGCGCAGACTTCATCAGTGCGCCAAAATGTACATGTTTAATTTTTGCGCGCCCCCGTACCGATTGTGCGTAGAGTTTCGAAGGCAAAACGAAGGGAGGCGTTGCGTTGCGTACATGTAGTCTCTACGCATAGGTACGCAACTCTACGCAGATCTCTGTGTAAAACCCCCTTAAGGGTTTGTCAAGTCGTATCGAGGTATTCCTGCAATACCATGATAACGCAATGATGAAGCCGACGTCTATGTACACTGCACATCTTTTGCTTAGTATAACAACACAAATAAGTTTACGAGTCACAATCAGGGCATTATTTTATTAAATATTAACTTACATTGACCCAATATGACCCTTAACATGGTCAAGTATTCATTTTTATTCAGTTGTTCCTTGTGATGTCACCAATCACATAAAAATGAAAAACCAGACTTGGCTAATTTGGCGACGTAGCCATTATGAAATTATGACATAATATGATGCTGCCTGATTAACAACTGTTTCTTTATAGTATATTTATATATGTGGTTAACGTAAAAATCTGTAAAACGGCTGTTTTCGACTCACCATGCGGACATCGTATTGGAAATGTGACTCCTGCATCAATCAGGCATAGACAACATAAATTACTCTCGGGTCTTTTTATCAAAGTGGAGACAATTGCAGAACGAAGATTCGAACTCTCAACTTTTATACTCTTATGAGTCCAATGCTCTAACCACGTACACGACCCGTAAATGTCATGACATAGCCCAAATACGATTTTAACATATTTATTAACGTTTGCATTATTTTGAATGATTAACTTTAAAAAATATCAATAAGTATATTCTGTGTAGTACTTTTCTGATACATTATCTGAGTTGGAAACTGTTTTGAAACAGCATTTAGAGGGCAGCATTTTAATTTTTAATCTTTGTTCTTTAAGTTTTATTTTGTATCAGGAGCTTTTATTCATATTGTGAATTGGAAAGTGCCAGTATCCATGTTTATGACCTATTGATAGCCATGAAAAAGAATAGACCCGAGAGGATTTTTAACATACTTAATGAGGTTTGCATAGTAGACATGTTTGACTTAAAATGAAATTTCGATAAGCCTATGTGTTAGTAGCTGCACTTTTTATTTTATTTTGAGTTGGTGAAAGTTTTAAAATATCAGGTGCAACATTCACATTTATCAACTTTGTTCTTGAGGTATTATCTCCATCCGAAGCTTTATTCATATTGCTTATTTTTTCCCAGTGCATTATTAAACTCTATGACAAAATTTCTACTACAGTTTTATTGAACTTCGTCTGGATGTCAATCTTCATCGATATCTACCAAAATGAAAACAAAGAAAAATAAAAAAGATAAAAGACTTATAAAATACAAACCAATATGCATACACACTCGAAAAATATCACATAAAAACGAAAGTAAATTGATTTTTTAAATATAGTAATTGTCTTTGACAGATATATGGCGCTATATGCTGTGTATCATCATTATTATCATCATCATCAATTAGAATTAAGATGTCCAAAGTGACTTTTAATAACTGAATACTTTTATTTGAGAAAATCCGCACTTTATATCACTGCCTTACACATTCATTGTCTAATTAGAAAATTTCTATTTCCTTACCTTTTCTTCACCGTGATTTTTGTCAATGGGGTTGGTTTCACCATGCTGATTTGCCATTCCTAAGCGTGAAATGAAAATCAATTGTATTTTTTTCCTTAATCTCCGGAATAATACATTATACATCACATAACATATGTAATACATTTCTGTCATATTATAATCTGTCACCCCCCCCAAAAAAAAAAAGTTTTTTCTTCTCACAAAATTATAGCTAAATTTCTACTAAACGTTATTTAAAAAAAATTAAAGAGTTATAGCATTCAAATATGTGTAATATATATTTTTTTTCTTTTCGATTCGTTCCTTCTCTAATCCTTCCTAATTTACGTTATATTGATTATAAAAGTATTAGACCAATTATTATACATTACAAAACACCACAGTCTATACGGCGATTTGATTCTTTTTCTTTTCCTTCCCAATAAGAGTCTACGGTGCGAATCAATACTGAGTAGTATCACATTTGATTTTTGGTTGTCTATTATAAGGGTATATGATGACCAAAGTCCAATCCAGTATATCTTTATCTTGTTTGTTTGTTTTATTTCCGTAATCAGATAAAAAAATATACAATATACTGGAGAGTTACATACAATAACGGAGGATCACCCAATTCAGCTGTATTTGCAAAATGCTGCTGTTCTTCCTTGGGGTCCTACATTTACCATACAAATTAATATACAACATTAAAAAATACTAAAAACGAAACATTTCCAAGTACAATACATTGAAAAAAAAATGACTTAATTAAATCTGATTTGCATGATCATGATTTTCACTGCACTGTTTTATTAAATAAGCTGCGGAAAGCAAATATATGGGCTCGACTGACGTAATGGTAGAAAATTGTTAGATAATGCATACACCCCCCACAAAAAGGGGATGTTCAGTCATTATCTTGCATGAAATGAAATTCTTGATGTCACTGTTTAAGAGAAGTTCATTATGTCGCTTATACACTACAGGTTATAGCAGTGCATAAGCGTTATGAGACAAAAATATTAAGGAGGCCAGACGTGGCCCATGGGGCCAATTTCCTAACAAGCTCCTGTGAGCGAGCGAAGTCAGGGGACAGAACTTCTACCTGAAAAAAAACATGTAATTAATATACAGAAATCTAACTTTGTGATCGATTTTGAAATAATATTCGTCCTTTCCTTTCCTTCCTTTGCTTTCCTTTTCTTTTCTTTCCTTTCCTTTTCTTTCCTTTCCTTTCCTTTCCTTTCTTTCCTTTCCTTTCCTTCCTTTCCTTCCTTTCCTTTCCTTTCCTTTCATTTCCTTCCTTTCCTTTCCTTTCATTCCTTTTCTTTTCTTTCCTTTCCTTTTCTTGTCTTTCCTTTCCTTTCCTTTCATTTCCGTCCTTTCCTGTCCTTCCTTTCTTTACCCTTCCTCTTTTTTTCCAGGTTGTTAAAATCATAGGCCTCCAAGCCCCCCCCCCCCATCTGTACGCATAGCCGGTTATAGCGGTTATAGCCGACCGATGTATATAGGTTGAAATATTGCAAAATAAACAGACTGATATAACTTTTTTTTATAATATATCTTTCTAATATATTTCATATCCTGTCTATCTATTCTATCTACCTATATATATATATCTAATATCTGTTCAATATGTAAAAACATTCTTATAAAGTGGAAAGTAATTCTTGGACAGTTGCATTTGTCAAAATTGTTCATGTGGTTGTTTGTACTTTTTAAAAAGTCTATTCGCATGTATTGTATTTTACATGTATTATAACATGACTACATTTAACAGAGAATCTTTGCTATGTAAACACACCCACACACACACACACCATTACACACACACACAAACTTTTTCAACATGTTTTTATTAAGGATTTCATTCATATTGATTACATATTCTCAAGATAAATACAAAACAATTACAAATCTTCATTTTATTTCAGCAAGGATATGCAAAAAAAATATATATTTACCGAAAAACTGAAGAAAATTAAAAATGTTAGTTACAAATTCCATTGATATCCGGTGATTTAACTTTTCTCTTTTGCCGAATCAGAGTCGATCGGGCGAATCAATACTATATAGTATCGCATTTGATTTTTCTTTGTTAACAGGGTATACAATGATCAAAGTCCATTTCAATACACCAGCGGAAGAAATTGTGTTGCATACATGGCATCTCTGTTTTGTCAATGCACCCCCCCTCAAAAAAAAAAAATTACAATCATAATCATAATCATAATTTATATATTTTCAATGAAATTGTTCATTACGTTATTGAAGAGAATCTCACTAGTCGCATACACCCAGCAGGCTATAGCAGTGGTGTATTGAGTAATTCATAAACAGTTTGCATAGTTCCGAAGACCGTCTTTTTCACGATTAGTCAGTCTCAATGCTGGCTCCCTGTTTATTATTTTTTTTGCCCGCAACGTATACCTACCACTTCTGGGGCCAAGCCCCCGGCCTGGCTACCATCTTCATGTATTATGACTAGCGACCCTTCGCTGAATTATGACTAGTGGTTTTTCTTTTTTCCTATCATGACTTTTGGACAGGTCAGTATGACTATAGTATCTGGACTCCGAGGATAGGAGATCCAGAGTAATTTTTTTCATCTATTTTCTGTCCGAACCGAGAGAGTGAAGCGAACGAATCCATTTACCTGTTTTCTTTTGAACTCTGTCTCTCTCTTCAATCCCTTTTTTCCAATCTGCATGCTCTTTCATTATTTGCCATGAAATTTTTCTTCTTTTTACATTGAAATTAAACAGTTGACAATTCGTTGTAATAGCTATGGCAAGAAAATCTACGTAATGTTTGAAAGGAGACGTTAGTTTCAACCAGTATTCGTTATAAAAACTAAACAAGAAAGTTCCATTTTCACTGTAGATATTTTGCACTAGCTACCCCTCTCCCCATCCCACGTATGAGAAAACAAAAATCGTGAAGTTGCCGTGACCAAGTGGTTATATCGCCTGACAAAAAACAAAAAAACATTCAGGATTCGAATCCTTGTCATTGCACCTACATGCTCTTCTCTTCTAATACACAAGAAAAAAACCCCAAAATTTTAGTGTACATATTATTGACACATAAAACTGGTGCACGAAATTTTTAGATAATAAACATATACAACATTTTATATTTCGCTTAATCTTTTTATTCTAACATGTCTACATGGTCTAAGCGGTGCATTTTTATTACCCCTAGCACAGCTACTATTAGCACGGCCGCTCGAGCGTTCAAGGAATTTCTACCTACCTGGCACCCTTTTACTACACTTGGGTGGAGAGAGACAAATGCAGATAAACGCCTTGCCAAAGGACGCGAGTACCGCGGTTTGATTCGAACCCGGACCTTTTGGTTCAAAGTCCAGAGACTTATCCACAACACCCTTTTGCGGGGTTTTTAATCAATGCATTGTATGATCGATTACAATCATATGAATAATCAATAAACTGTTGGTTGATTTATATTGTAACATGCACAATGGCTTGCATAATTAAAAATGAACAAATTTAATGAATACTATTATGAAACGAAATACTATTATTCAAGCACTCTCTTGAATCTATTGGAAAAAATACATAAGAGGATAAAAAAAATTCTCTATAAATAATTAACCTTTGAAAATACCTCATTATATCTTCATATTCAATAGTGCGCGGATATTCAAATCGGTGAAAAAGAAACTATAAATCTGATAATGAATTAATTTATAAAGAGATAATTTTGTGTGAATCTCTCTAAAATTTACAGGCCTACATCTTTATTTCGAACGTATAAATATCTTTTAACAAATAAAATTTCAGGATTATGATTAAGTTTTCTATATATATTTTTCTGCTCTCTGAGTTAGATTCTTCAACAACTTTCTTTTTTATTCATAGGCGTACGGCAAAATGAAATTGACCTTGACTTTTCAACAAATATTTATTCGACAAAAGAGCAATATTTCCATGACAACTGGCAACCATAAAAGTATCTCACTGATTATCAATGACATATATTTAAAACCAAAAAAATAAAAGGTTTTGAGTGATCGGTGTCATTTGAATGTCAGCACAAATTAATTATGAAGAGAAATGATTATGAAAGAAAGCGTTAATTATCGCAATTATTTTGTAATTATGATCATGATTATACCATAATTGAAATGCAAATTTTCTAAAATATTTCAAAAATGCACCACTGAAAGAAACCGTTTACAATAATTTTTTCAGTTTCATATGAAATTTGAAAATCAGAAAATTAGAGCCCTTGCATATTTAGGCTACGAATGCTTATTGCTAAAATTTCTTTGGTGAAATTATATATCGCATTTGTGATAAAAAAAAAATAACTAAAGTAAGGCCTACTTACTTTTTTGGAAAGTTGAAGATGAGTCGTTCCGTACCAAGATGCACTGTAAAATAGATGTGAGAAGATAAATTGAAAAAAAGGGTAAGAAAACTACATGATGCTCTCTCCAAGCGCCAAGCAAGATTAATTCAATACAATTGTAATTTACCGAGAGAATATTTTTCCTCACATTCGCCGGAGGGGTGCATTGTGCGTAACTTATAAAAAAGGTGGATTGCGAAAGAATATTGTTCGCCAGCAGTTGTCTGGTATATCCATACCTGTACCATTGTCTAAATAACGAACCAATGTCTGAATAACGAACCATGTAGAATATATAGCAGATCCAAAGATATATGCAACTTGTGCTGGTTAATACTGCTATGACAAAGTAAATCGATAAAGTAAGGAAAATAATATTAGTTTGGAATAGTTTCCCTTTTCAACTTAATGATTTTATTAACGCACATCAATGATTAAAATTTGATTTGAATTACCATCATATCCAGCCAAATATAACGATTGTAATTCAAGAGACTTGCATTTAATTTCAGTTTATTTAATAATCGATCTATAACATAAAAATCCAACCCCAGACATGAAGAATGATGAAAATCCTGGGGGAGGGGGGGTGGTGCTCGGGAAGATGGGTGCCTTATCTTAAACGAGATAGATACTAAAAATGTTATTGATTACTCCTTATCTAACCTCAACAGGGTCTTCAAATGAGACTATAGTCGTACGTTTTCTTGTTCTCATCCGTGTTATAAATGAATGCACACTTACAATACTGAACACATTCAGTTTCAGTTTTTTCAGTTTTTTATTTTTTCTCATTTCCAACAAAACAGTCGACAAAATCCATCATAAATACAGTTATAACAATTGAAATGTAATAAAGAAACATGTAACACAATATACATATATATATTCATCTAAATTATACATTTGAAACTTAATATGGATTATGGAATATTTGTGGCTGAAAATAACATGCTGGAAATGGAGAGGTCCACTGTGAAGATGTGCTTGTAAATCGTGGACCCCTCAAAACAAATTATTCATTAATATTAGATTACATATTAATTAAAATGATAGTGGCCAAAAGAGAGAATAAAAATGTGAAAAACAATAACATGATGCATGAAATGAGTAATGTACGAAGAATAACAATGGGAGAAGATGAGAAGAACATACCGCATGTGGACTAAAATAAGAAAATTTTAAAATGTATAACGAGTATGAAGCAAACGCGCAAAGAAAACGAATCAAAGTGTATATGCCTTGTTGAAAAGTGGTGACGAGTTCTTCGGATACCAACAATAATAACAATGACATGAATAATAGAGATAATAATAATGTTGATGATATTGATATTCACAATAATAGCAATCATGATAATAGTGATAATATTAAGAAAAGGGCAAACTAAGTACAACAGGGAGAGCTAGGTTTTATACGTAGCCAATAAAATGTCTTAAGTTTTCTTTTGAAGACTGCGAGTGAAGGGGAGTTTTTCAAATCTATACGCAAAGTATTCCAAAATTTAGGACCTTCAAAAATGAATGTATTTTGTGCTGAAAGTGTTTTTAGTAAAGGTAAATGAAATTCTTCAGACTGTCTTGTGGGATATTTATGAAGTTTGATTCTTTATAAACATGTCATGAAAAACTAAGGGAGGGCACCAAAATTGAATTTATACATAAATTCTCCAAGATGAAACAAGAAGAGATCGTTTACTTTGAGAATATTATGTTCAAGGAAAAGTGGATCTGAGTGGGCACGAACGGAGCATTGCAGATTATACGAATTACTTTTTTTTGTAACAATATAATTTTTTCTAACAGAGTTTGATGGGTGTTTCCCCAAAGCAAAAGCCCATAATTTAAGTAGGGTAAACCAAGAGAATAGTAAAGAATAAGCAAAGATCGTTGAGGAAGATGTGATTTTAGTCTGTTAATGATACCAATATTTCGAGAGATTGTTTTGCAAATATTTTCAATATGTAACTTCCAGGAGAGCTTTCTATCAACCAAAACACCTAAAAATTTTGTATGAGAAACCTGCTTAAGTGGGGTATTGTCAAACATAATTTGAGTCGGTAATGAAGCTAAGGAGTTACTGAATAATATGTAATTCGTCTTCAAAAGATTTAATGACAGTTTATTGGTTCTTATCCATTCTAAAACATTTCGCAACTCAGCATTGACGACATCAACAAGAACATTTGGATCTCTGTGTGAAAAAACAAGTTAGTATCATCTGCAAATAATATGAATGACAGTATATTGGATGATTTATGAAAATCATTTTTTATAAAGAATAAACAAGAAAAAGGGCCTAAAAGACTCCCTTGTGGAACACCACAAGTAATATTTCTAAAATCAGATTCTTGCTCATTTAAATAAACAAATTGTTTTCTGTTAGAGAGGTAACTGCTGATCCACTCCAAGGCCCTTCCACGGACACCGATATGATTGAGTTTATAAAGTAAAATGTCATGATTTATCGTATCAAAGACCTTGGAGAAGTCCAGGAATATACCAACTGTGTGAGAAGAAGAGTCAGTTAAATGGGCAACCTTTTCTACAAAAGTAATTAAAGCATGAACAGTACTATGTTTCTCCCTAAAACCAAATTGGAAGTTTGAAAAGATATTATTTTTCTTTAAGAAAGTTATCATTCGAGTGAACACTATTTTTTCTAAAAATTTTGGAAAAAGAAGACAGTAACGAGATTGGCCGATAGTTACCTACTTCAAGTGTGTCATCCTTCTGAAATAATGGTATGATTTTAGCAAGTTTCATAGAATTTGGAAATTCACCAATTTTCTTTTTAAATTTTATTCCATTCTTAGGACAAACGCATGGATTCAATAGCTTATCTCTAGGTTTGGCTTATTGTATTCACTGTAAGCAGATCGACAAGCATGATAATTCATGCAAAACCAAGGTTAAGAAAAAAAATCGATTTATGCTTGTTTCTCGACCAGAAATACCGTTTAGTTTTATCATCTGATATACATGATATATTAAATGAGGAAGTGAATCACAACCGTAGAGATGTATATATCTATATGATCACAACAGAAATATTATGGCACGATGCAAGTATGCTGGGTGCGGCCTTGCAGGGTACACGATTGTCTATGATAGGCTAGACATGTCACGTGACGTCTATAACCAATCAAAATCTGGTCTGGATGGAATTCCCCGTAATATTGTGTCACTACCATTTGTAACCCCTCTGAATGGATATATATATATATAGGATATGACGAATCACATTTTCAGCCAATCAACATCGTCTGACAGCATAACTGTAATGACGTATTGACACCCCCCCCCCCCCATGCAGAGCTGCTGCTCGCGCAGTGCGCATTGTAGTGCTTTACCATTTCAACGTGTCGCTTTCTCGAGAGAACATTGTACTGCTCAGTCATTATAATCATTATCTCAATCAGATTGATCATAGAGAAATATTTAGAGTTTTTCTTGTGATATAAAGATACAGTTGTAAATGGAGAGCTTGTAATAATCATATCCGGAGCACCGTTGAGGAAGATTTATGTTAAATCATACATCTTTTCACCCTTCAAAAATAGACGGGAAAAAGCGTTTCATCGATTTGGCGGAGTTTCGTTTGCAACGCTTTCTGCTATCGGTCCCAGAATATGATTTCACGGGGCAGCTTTACATTTCAGGTTTTCTGGCACGCTTGAGAATAACAACTACTATAGTCGTTGTATTGCGCATATGCCTAACAGTAATATTTTGGAAAATAAAGTTCGTCATATACGTAGCAAATTTCAAATTGATTTTGGATCGAGGAGGATGTTACATTGGAGTAGAAGGACCGATTTGAAATACTTTCATCTTTGTGATGATCAGATGGAGTGCAATGATTCCTCAACCAATTTGATATACGATGTGGGGTCTTATTCGATGCCACTTTGAAACATGCCGTTAGTTTGCCTGCTTTAGATTTAAAAACATATTTCTGTATATTCTTGGTCGCGTTTGATTAATCCTTGACAAAGGTGGATAGAATGTTGGTACATCTGTACATGATGGATGAATGATCAACTCAGTTTCGAACATGTGAGCAGAAACTGCAGGTGTATATTTTTTGTTAAAAATCAAAGTATAAAACATAAACTAATAGAATTAGGCCCATGTCACGTGTCCTGTTATATACGCACAATAAATCACGTGCTGCATATATATTTTTTTCTTGCGAACGAACGTGTGATCTGTATCAATACTTCTTTGAATTTCCTGTCTCTCCCTCTTTAGCTGTTCCTAGCATGAAAATAATTTATTATTGGTAGATAGTATCCTCCGATATAACTATAGGGCATACCATGCGATGTTTTTATTTTTGGACTGTAAATGTTGTCTAACTTTTTTCATTATTACACTTGTGGAAGACCAGGCCTATTGGCCGTAGGGCATCTGAAAACTATAATACAACCGTCATGAAATGGACCTCTCGACAAGCATTGCTCTCTTTATGATCATGTTCGTATTCCCTAAGTTAAAGAACTCATGAAACTCGAAAATGTCAATTACTGTGCAAGCCTACTCTTTGAAATTTTAATTTTATCATACTTTGAGTAATGGAGAATAGACTGGATTACATAATTATTTTTGACAAAATTCCTTACCATCCCCTCTTTCGGTCTTACACCACCCCCCTCCCTCCCGCTACAACCCCACCCTTATGGATTCATACCAACCAATAAATTAGGACTCTTAGCATTAACCCTTATTAAAATGGGAGGGGGGCAAATATATAGACCCTGACAAATTTCGTCACTACACCATCGCGTGATTTTTTTTTTACCGCTCCACTCGCGGACGTCTCTAAGTCTTGGGCATCTTTTGAGACCAAATTTCCGACGCCCGGGCACATCTATAAATGAATAATCTGAAAATGTAATTGTACATGTACAGTGTCATGAGAATGACCTATATATCTCGACAAAGTATACTCTCTTTATCACCGTAACCCATAAGTTATAGAACTCATGTAACTCGTTACTGTGCAAGCCTACTCTTTGAAATTTCAATTTATCTTACTTTGATTAGTAGAGAATTTGATAGACTGCATTACAAAATGGCGCCCAATAATTCATGGTTGCTAGGTCGGAGCGATAGATCATAGAGAAATCTTTCTAGTTTTCTTGTGAAATAAAGATACAGCTGTAATGGAGAGCCTGTAATAATTATCTTTGGAGCACCGTTGCGGAAGAGTTACGTTCAATCATACATCTTTTTATCCTTCAAAAATAGATGAAAAAAATCGTGATTTCTTGGAGTAGGGTTTGATTGCAACGCTTTCTGCGATCGGTCCATACTTTCATCTTTGTGATGATCAGATGTGTAATGATTCCTCAACCACATTGATTTACGGTGTGGGAACTTTCGGGGGAACCTATTCGATGTCACTTTGAAACATGCGGTTAGTTTTCCTGCTTTAGAATTTAGATTTAAAAATATATTTCTGTGTATTCTTGGTTGCGTTTGAATAATCATGGACATGTTAAGGTGGATGGAATGTTGGTACATCTGAACATGATGCATGGATTAATGATCAACTCAATTTCGGACATGTGAGTAGAAACTGCTTGTGTATAATTTGGATTAAAACTTATGATCTCTTCACAACATAAAATAACGGTAGAATGTCATAGTTTTCTGCTATGTACACACAGTAAATCGCGTGTTGTATTTTATTTTCCATTGTTTTCTTGTGAACGAAGTTATTATTTGCTTTACTGCTCATGTTCTTTAACTTTTAATTAGTGCACTTGTTGTAGAACGCCTAGCCATTAGCCATAGAACTAGATAAATAATCTGAAAATTGTAATTATGCAATCATCATGAAAAGGACCTATAATTATATATCAACAAGCTATGCTCTCTTTATGATCATTTTCGTATCCCCTTAGTTTAGTAGACCAAAAGCTTCGGTCTCTGTTTATTGGTTGTTCCCCTGATCTCCGTTGGCTCCACTTAATGATTACAGAGACCGAAGTTTTAAATCGATCTGTACAGGAACTCAATGGTCATATGTTTATGTATTAAGTTCGGATAAACCAGGGAAGTTGGAGTTGCACGAGCCGAAGTAAGTAATTGTTTTGTCCTTTTAAGCCCCCCCCCCCCCTGTTTTGGTTCATCTTAGGCCAAAACGGAATAACAATCTTTATTTTTGTCGAGTTTTTTTTATATATTTTTATAAAATAAAGACAAATTTCGATGAGCCCCGTCGGGGGGGATTTTGCATTATTAACCGCTCTAATGGCGACTGCACGATCGCGACCCGTCTGTGTACGAGGAGAAATATAAAATGATAATGTTTAAAAACTCCTCGAAACATAGAAACTATAACAAATCCGTCAATTTGCAAATACCGCCTTCAGAAGAAAAGACATCATGAGATACATTGAATAAAAGAATAGAGAGAAAAGGGAATGAAAAGTTTGAAAGTCGGAATGAGTGGAGAAAGAGACAGGGGGAGCTATAGATAGAGAAATACACTTTAATTATTTTGCCATCTCCTGTCCTTCTGCTTGCTGACAAACCGTTGTTAGATTATTACAATTTCAGAAGAAGGAGGAAGAGGAGGGGAAAAGACGCAGAAGACGAAGCAAAAGAAGAAGAAAAGGAGAAGAAGAAGAATTGAAAAAGAGGAAAGAAGACTAGAAGGGGAAGACGAAGTAAACCGTCATGAATATCTATAAGATCCCTTCACTGCCCGACCGTCATTATCTCCAGTTTAATCCCATCATCATCATTAGTGTCATCCCAACATCATTTTCATCACAACCATTCTTATCTCTGTTATCTTTAATGATCTACATTTTTCACCTCAATCATCTTTAGCATCATTATTGTAATCATCATCACCATCACCACCTCATCATCATCACCATCACCACCATCACCATCACCACCATCATTATCATCCTCTTAACTATCATCAACTGTTACATCATTATCATCATCACTATCACCATCATCTTCAAAATCATCACCATCACCACCCTCATCATCATCATCTTAGCAATCATCACTTTCACCATCATAATCATCATCGTCATCATCATCATCATGCACATTTCTGGTTGTCAGCCACGATTGCAGCTCGACTATGTTGATATACAAACAATATTAAACGACAGCTGTCAGGACATTCAGCATTATAATACAACATAATATTTCTTCACAATTTAACATGAAATACAAAGAGGATTGAATTAATCACAACTTTATGTTTATTGATCACTAACTGAAAACATTATTTCATTGTTATCATTTCAGTCATTGTTATAAAATATTATTTCATTTCAGGCATTGTTATTCAAAACAATTTCATTTCAGTCGTTTTTATATAATATCAGTCGCGACACACCAATGAGGGACAATAACCATGCTCCCACCAAATTAAGCCTAAATCAATTTCACTTAATTTCATTTTATTTTAATGTTTTTTATTTCCACAATAAGAGCACAAATAATTGTAGCATCTATCAAAGTAATTATTTGAAACTCCACTTTGAATTGCATATGAAATGTAACAATTCAATGCACATACCAAAGAAGTTGAATAATAAGAATAATCATGTTTTTATTGGGAAGGAAAACTGGCCCCTCTCCCCTCACAAATCATGTGAATCACAATCATATCAATTGGTATCACATCAATCGAACACCGGCGAAAATCCGTGGGGGGGGGTAAATTTTAATTTATTTAAATATCAATGAATTGACTAATAAAGGAACAAATATCTACTAATTTTTCCAAAAAAGAAATCTCGAAAATTGAGGTTTATATCATTCTCTGGACATAATGTCACATGCACACATAAACATGGATTTGTATTTCTCTACGCTAACGTTTGCTAAAATTGGCTCCCCCATCCCCAAAAACACACACACACACCACAGAGAAGAAGACAAGGGGGGGGGGCAAATAGAAAAATAAGCGCTGTATACTTACAATTTCAGACATTATATCGTCATCCTGTGTGTCAAACCCCGAAGTTTCGGGAGCAGTGTCTAGTCCCGCTCCGGTGTTTCTTTCGTCCTGAGGCTGTACACCCACGTTCAAGACCTCCTTTTCTTCCTTTAAAAGTGTGGGGGAATTACAAAATAAATGATGAGATGGAGAGAAAACTATTTCATAGTGAGAAAATGTCAGAATTTACTTTATTTTCCTTTTCCCGTCTATGGCACGCCTATATACGAAAAGGTGAAATGAGAAAAGTGATAGCATTTATGAATAGGGTCTATATTGAGTTGATCACTTCTGACAGCTTTTTTTTATTTTCATTTTTTTGCTGATAAATGCAAAGCTGGTATATAACCTATTACATAGGGAACATGTTACTTCGAAATTAATCAGGCACAGTGGCTGACCTTTAGCATGTTTAGACGACAGAGGACTCTTGGGTATTTTGTTTTTCGAATTGGTAGAACGGGGTTTCGAACTCACAACTTTACGATCTTCTAACCACTAGACCACACGACCCGTCAATCTCGTGACAAAATTTAGCACCAAGAGGATTTATACTTATTAAGGTTTGCATACGAGGAGTGAATGACTTAAAATGAATATGGAATTGAAAATTCGATAAGTTTATTGTGTGCAGTACTTGTCTGATTAGTTGAGTTGGTCAAAGTCTTAGAACGGCACATAGAGGGCAGCATTCACATTTATCAATTTTGTACTTCAAGTTTTACTTGCATCCGTAGCTTTATTCATATTGCTTGATTTGCTCAAATTTGCATCATTATACTATATGAAATCATTTATTTAAACAATATTTTGAAAAATATCACAGTGAATTTTACCGTTTTTATTGATCTACTCACCTTGGTTTTCAACACGATTTCTACTTCATTTTCATCAATGGAGCAGGAGAATTTGGTCTGGCGAGTTGAATAAATTTCAAGACGAAAACCTTGGACCTGTATCGATATCTTACAAAATAAAAACAAAGGAAAAAACTAAAACTAAAAATATAAGGACTGATAAAATACAAACTGATAGAGACCATGAAAACAAAAGCAAATGAACATCATTTTTGTCTCACCTGCGAAGCAGAGTGAGACTATAGGCGCCGCTTGTCCGACGGCGGCGGCGACGGCGGCGGCGGCGGCGTCAACATCAAATCTTAACCTGAGGTTAAGTTTTTGAAATGACATCATAACTTAGAAAGTATATGGACCTAGTTCATGAATCTTGGCCATAAGGTTAATCAAGTATTACTAAACATCCTATTAAAGTTTCATGTCACATGACCAAGGTCAAAGGTCATTTAGGGTCAATGAACTTAGACCATGTTGGAGGAATCAACATTGAAATCTTAACCTGAGGTTAAGTTTTTGAAATGTCATCATAACTTAGAAAATATATGGACCTAGTTCATGAAACTTGGACATAAGGTTAATCAAGTATCACTGAATATCCTGCATGAGTTTCACGTCACATGACCAAGGTCAAAGGTCATTTAGGGTCAATGAACTTTGGCCGAATTGGGGATATCTGTTGAATTCCCATCATAACTTTGAAAGTTTATGGATCTGATTCATGAAACTTGGACATAATAGTAATCAAGCATCACTGAATATTTTGTGCAAGTTTCAGGTCTCATGATTAAGGTCAAAAGTCATTTAGGGTCAATGAACTTTGGCCAAATCGGGGGTATCTGTTGAATTACCATCATAACTTTGAAAGTTTATTAGTCTAGTTCATTAAACTTGGACATATGAGTAATCAAATATCACTGAACATCCTGTGCGCGTTTCAGGTCACATGACCAAGGTCAAAGGTCAATGAACTTTGGCCGAATTGGGTGTATCAGTTGAATTACCATCAAAACTTTGAAAGTTTATGGATCTGATTCATGAAACTTGTACATAAGAGTAATCAAGTATCACTGAACATCCTGTGCGAGTTTCAGGTCACATGATCAAGGTCAAAGGTCATGTAAGGTCAATGAACTTTGGCCATGTTGGGGTTTTTTGTTGAATAATCATCATCTCTCTGTAAGTTCATTGGTCTAGTTCATAAAAAGTGGACATAAGAGTAACCATGTATCACTGAACATCTTGTGCGAGTTAGAGTAGTATTCAAAGTCAGCACTGCTGCTATAATGAACCGCGTGATGCAGGTGAGACGGCCAGAGGCATTTCACTTGTTAGTGAATTACTACCAAATTCGATTTCAGCTTATGAAATATATCTCCAAATCAGTATGCCCAAAATAATAATGCCCAAATGCCCAAAATAATAATGATCAAGAATTCAGAAGTGTTACAGGTAAGACCTTGTTATTTTTAACTTATCTAAATTTTAAAGGCCCTCTCACACCATTCCGTGCAAGCCTTGCGATTGCCCGCAACTCACCTGCAACAAATATAATAATAAAGGATATTTATATTGCGCACATTTTCACCTTGTTCGTGTTGTTAGGTGCTCAAGGCGCTCCAATATAACCCGGCTAAGCTATGCGTTCATAGCGCAGACAGCTTCTTAAGGAATTACTTCCTACCGGTACCCATTTACCTCACCTGGGTTGAGTGCAGCACATTGTGGATCAGTTTGTTGCTGAAGGAAATTACGCCATGGCTGGGATTCGTACCCACGACCCTCTGTTTCAAAGTCCGAAGACTAATCAACTGGGCCACAACGCTCCACAATACCAATACTTTATATCACTGATTTATACCCTCTCATTGCTTGATTAAAGGGGAAGTTCACCCTGACAAAAAGTTTATTGTAAAAATAGCAGAAAAAATAATAAAAAATATTTCCGAAGGTTTGAGAAAAATTCATCAAATAATTAAAAAGTTATTAGAATTTCAATTATTTGATTTGTGACGTCATATGCGAGCAGCATTCCTACATAGCGAATAGTAAAAAATCAATGAAATGTCATTTTCTCAGAAAATTGAAAATGGTTTTTACTGCAACTTTTGTATATCAATAGACAAATCATTTCACACCCGATCATGAAAAGAAAACAAAATTAAGTCATCAGGAACCATACAAAACTAGAAAATCATAATTTTATATTACATAACACATGGGGCAGCTGCTCGTTTATGACGTCACAAATCCAAAATTTTGAACTCTTATAACTTTCTTACTATTTAACGGATTTTCCTCAAACCTTCACCAATATTTTTTACTATTTTTTCTGCTATTTTTACAACAAAGTTTTCTTCAGGGTGAACTTCCTCTTTAAACAGTACTATTTTCTCACCTTATTTTCGGCGCTGTCTCTGTCACTTGGGTATGTTTCACAATGCTGAGTTGCCATTTCTTTAGATACTCGTTCTAGAAGCAAAAATATATTGCAAAATGATACGCTTAAAATGACCAGTTAGTAGGGTCAGCTGGGTCCAACTGTCATTCTAGTCGTATTCTAACATTTCTTGTCGTATTTTACTTGGATTGAGTTATTTCTGACTATAATAATGTAAGAAATGTGACTATCAGTGATTGCCATATCAGTTGCACCCATCTGACTTCTGGTCTAGTCAATTTGACTGAAGAGTGATGAGGTGACATAATTATCTTTGCATGAAATGGAGAAAAAAAAATTCCTTCAACAGTGTTCAATGAGGTTCTTTATTCTCAGGCTCCAAAATAAATACATGATAAAATATCAAGTGAATCGTAAAAATACCTTTCTGCCATATAATCATGATCTGTCCTTACAAATTTATTCTCTTTCTTCTCACCACATCATAGCTTAATTTCTACTAAACTTCTTTTTGTTTAGTTATGAGCCAGTATAATATTTTCATACCAGTCTCATTTTTTCTTGCCGAATTATCTCTACTCTAATCTTTCTTAATTTACATCGGGGGGGGGGGGGGGGCACTTACATTGATCAGATGTATTGTGCAATGATTCATCACCCATATTTGTGATTTACTACGGTGTGGGGACTTATTCGATGTCACATTTTAGTTTGCCTGCTTTAGATTCCCGGGGGGGGCACCTACATTGACGAGTGGATACCATGCGCGATCCAAAAAACACGTAAAAAGGGTGTCTTTTTCAAGATAGGGCACGTTACGTACGTAACGTAATGAGGGTGTCAAAAACACTAAAATAATGAAAACAGTGTATTTATTTTGATATGATAGCTACGTGTTTGGGGTCAAATTTGCGAGGGTATAAAAAACAATACTAAAATGTTTTATAAAGGATGTACTTTTTGCCCAAAGAGTCGATACTACGTAGGCATATTTAGAGTATGATATTCACGAGGTCATTGAGGTGTGGGAGGTGGGGCCGTATTCACCCAATGATGTAGGTAGAGGTAAAGCCGACGGCCGACGTCCGTGATAAAACTGTACTTGTTTAGGGGTCCTTTCTGGGAATACTTGCCAATAGTATTGTTTTGTTTCCAATACTTGTTAAGGGGAGGGTTTCCCCGAGGGTTTCACACGCCAATACTTCTTAAGGGGTGCATTATCAGAATATGGAAAATACGTGTTAAGGATGTTTTCCGATACCCCATGGTGGCTCATGGTATATCCACTCGTCATTTGTGGAAGCGGCCCTTCCGTGATTTACATTAAAAAAAAAGATAAACCAAATGTTAGTTACAAATTCCATTCATATCCCGTGATTTAACTTTTATCTTTTGCCGAATCAGAGTCGATCGGGCGAATCAATACTAAATAGTATCGCCTTTGATTTTTCTTTGTTAACAGGGTATACAATGATCAAAGTCCATTTCAATACACGGAAGAAATTGTGCTGCATACAACGCATCTCTGTAATACATGCTGTATATACATGTATCATAATCATAACGGGAGCATTTCCGCTGCAAGCAAAGTGTTGATAAAATATAATGGACAATTTCCTCATGTATTGGAGTCATCATACATTGGAATAAAGTCAATATGAAGGTAATATGATGTGTTTTGTTTTAGTAGACATTTTATAGAATATTATCAAACGATTTCGCCTTCATCTATCTGGTTATGTTGATAATAAAATGGTTACATTCAGTCGTCTTTCCTGTACAATCTCATTGTGATTTGCATGGTAATAATTTTCATGGCACTGTACATAAACTGGGACGTCATAAACCAATCCAACAAATTCATTGGCTTGACTGACTGAATGAAGGGCAGGAAATGTTTTTTTCAATACATCCCCCCCTCAAAACAAAAATTATTATAATCAATATATATATATATATATATATAATAATATAATCAATATATATATATATGTATATATATATATATATATATATATATATATATATATATATATATATATATATATATATAAATAATAGCTCCGTTCCTATATTACATGAAAATGTTTATTACGTTATTGAAGAGAATCTCACTAGTCGATACACCCAGCAGGCTATAGCAGTGGTGCATTGAGTAACACATTTTTTTTTTGGGGGGGCAGGACATGACGTATGAGGCAAAATCTCTCTCATCCTAAAAAAAAAAAAACAACAACTGTGAGAGGGCGAAGCGAGAGAGAATAAACCGTTGACACTTTTTAATACAAATATCAAAGTTTGTGATGTTTGTGATAGAGTTTGAGATAAAATACAGAAGATGGCCCCCTTTGGTTCCCTTCCTTTCCATTTCTCCCTTTTTCCCCTTCGTCGTGTATTTTTTTTTGGGAGGGGGAGAGTCCAAGGCCCGACGCCCCTCATAATGAACGGAAGTCGGTTATTCTAAACACTTCTTTTAATTGTTAAAAACTACAAAGTGTTTTGTATAAAACTTAAACAAGTTTTTATTTTTACTCTGTGTACTAAAGTCACTCTATGTTGAGACAAAAGAAAATATCTTCATGCACGACTAGCAAGTTTATGATTAGCAGACCGTTGTTTGATATTCTTTTTTTTTATTGAGCGAAGCAGACCACCGTTCTTACGCTCAAATTACTATTCCAATGCATAAAACATTTCTCTTCACGAAAAAATGATCACCGTTTCAAAAAGTTTTATTTTTTTCGTCGCCTCTTCGTTCCAAAGAGCGGCGACGCGTCGCCTTTTCTGCATGTACTAGTATGTGAATTCGCTTCGCACGCATCGAAGTCCGTATTCGATCTACAGATAAAAGTACAATAATTATAGAGATATGTGGTAAAATCTATGATTATACTGGAAGGTTGGGTGTGCTTTATCTTTTTTTATTTATCTATTTATTATATAATAAAAAAAAATATGATTCACCCCTACCATGCCTATTCGCACTAAGCGCGCCAGATTCAGTCGGTCAGCATTGTACATCGTTATTTTTACAGACTAAGGCCATCGTTGTCACCAAATCACAATCTGTTTGCATAGTTCCGAAGACAGTCTTTTTTTTAACGATTAGTCAGTCACAATGCCCCACGTTTGATTAAAAAAATATATATTTTTGTCCGTAACGCATACCTAAGACTACCTAAGTCCACGCTCATGCGTACTCTTATTTAGAAGACGAAAGTCATGAATATTCATATTATAGAATGGATGAGAAAATCCCCGCAATCTGATTGGTTGAGAGCTATGCAAGACTTTTTACTGGGCTGCACGACAAAACGATATCCACTGTAAACAAGCTATCGCCCGAAAAGGTCATTGTGATGTCATCGCGCATGTACTTAAAGACAGCACGTTAGCCATTCTCTGATTGGTCAATTAAGGAAGTCCGATAGTGTGCGTGTAATACCAAGGAGCTTCTAACACATGGAGGAACAACGCATCTTGTTCTTTTGATTGGACTCTGATGCCGCGATCGTTATCAGCAGGAAAAGTAATCTGGCGAAATCCCTTTTCAAATCTCCCGCGGCGGTACTGCCGCTCGTAAAACTTGCGGAAGCGATACCGCGCAATGCATTATGGGACTGCGAATTCCGTAAACAAACATGGATGCGGCATTTACTAGAAAATCTTGTTTACGTCAAAATTTTGAATTTTCGATCAAGGCAGAATGAATCAAATAAAGGATGCAAAATGATCTGTAAGTACAAATCTGGTACCGTAATTGTCATTGGGATTAAAACTGCCCGCATACTTGTTAGTTGAGAAGTCCAGACATACGATCTAATGTTAGATCTACTGCCCTGAGCCTGAGCTGTGAACAGCCAAATTAATTCTCCACTGCACTGCAGGCCCAGGCAGCTGCAAGCGCTGGCCCCCGGCGCGGCCCGGGCATACACACAGCTAAATTGGAGGTCGGAGGCTGCCTCAAGATCTTGTCAATGCAAAGCTGTATTTGGCATTTTGGGTATAATAATGCCTTTGTGCCAACATATTATGCAGTTAAGCCCATATTTATGTTGTCCAGGGTTATCAAAGTGTCTGCATTACATTTTGGAATTTTCATGCATCTGGTGCTGGTAAATAAATCATGCGTCCGGTAAAAAAAATCATGCGTCCGGTAAATTTTTTCATGCGTCCGGTGAATTCAATTTACCGGACGCATGAAATTATCATGCATCCGGTAAATCATTAACTTTTGTATTTTATTCAATAAATTTTTTCCATTCTATAAAACAGATGATGCATGGGTTTCTTTCGTGGGTCAGTGGAACTGTGTGCACGCGGTAACTTTGGCATTATGGTCTAAACCATGCCAAAGTTACCTTGTGCACACAGTTCCTACTGACCCACTCTAACCCATGCATCATTTGTATATTGATGTCTGGAACTGCGGTGGTAAAAAATATTGCCCCCCCCCCCGCGCTGGCTACCCTTTCCATGGGTATTAGGCTAGCGATAATTCGTTAAATTAATGACTAGCGATTTTTTTTCCTGTAATGACTCGTGGTCATTTTGACTAACTGGTAGAATCCGAGGATAGGTGAGGCTCCAAAGTATTATTGGTCAATCCATTTTCTGTCCGAAGTGCACAACTGAGGGAGTTCTTTCCTTCCGTCTATCTCTACAACTATCTCTTCTCTTTCTTCCACTCTGCTTTTCATTTGCCCATCATTTTTTTTTCTCATGACATTCACTCAGAATTGGTAACCATTCTATTTCTACAGGGCTCTTTCGTAAAGCAGGCCTATAGGCACTGAAAGACCTCACCTGTTTTGAAATAAAACTGAATAAGTTTCAAACGGTGCACGTATTTTATAATAATATGTAACATTTATCATATTCATAATGTTAATACAATGTTTATAAAGCACTGCATACTATTACCCCTTGCCTAAGCACAGCACGGCTACTTTAAAAGGTTACTCGAGCATTCAATGAATTTCTTCCTACCTGGTAACCATTCACTACACCTGGGTGGAGAGTTGCAAATATGATAAACGCTTGACAAAGAACGAGAGTACCGTGGTAAGATTTGAACCTGGGACCTTTTGGTTAAAAATCCAGAGATTTAACCACTGATCCATCTTCCCTCCCCCTTTTTTTTCAGTTTTTTTTTTAAAACAAGTACACACCTAGTTACCAAAAATGCATACAGCATTTCCATTTATTTGAAAGCAGGATAAAAGAGCATTGTAGATTGAATGCCTTGTTCACGGGCATAGATGCCGCGGCTGGGGATCGAACTCCGGACTTTCCATGTATAGCCAGGCGCCTTAGACCACTCGGCCTTGGCACATCTACTTTCTTTGGGTATTAATCGATGTATTGCATGATCGATTATAACCATATAAATAATTACCTATCTTTATCATGTTTATAAACAGTGTTGGTTGATTTATATTGTAACATGCACCATAGGTCGTATGACTTCAAAATGAATGAATTTAATGAATGCTATTCCACACGAAATACTTTACTGTAATCACTCTCTTGAATCTTAAAAAATACCGAAGAGGATATAAAGATTCCACTTTATCCATAAATAATCGACCCTTGAAAATACCTCATTATATTTTCATATACAATCATGTACAATAGTGCGCTAATAATTAGTGATGTAAATAAACTCTAAATACATGTATGAGATGAATTAATTTATAAAGGGGATAATTTTGTGTGAATCTCTCAAACATTTATTGCATACTTATATCTGTTTCACACGTATAAATGTATTTTAACAAATTAAATTTATGATCATGGTTAAGTTTTTTTATTTTTTAGTTGAATCACTGAGATCAATTCCTCGATATCTTTCTATTTTTTATAAGCGAACGGAAACTTGAAATGTTTGCAATTTTCAGCAAACATTTCTTCTACAAACGTGAAATATTTCCTTGGCAACTGATAATCGTGATATCTCACTGATAATATATGATACATATAGATGAGGGGAGCGTAAATTTTCATTTCATTAAGAAACTAAATGTGTAACATCACAGTACCTAAATATGTAATAGTTTTGGGGCTCACTTGCTTATTCTTCAATCATAAGTGGGTCAAATTTGAACTTTTGAGTTTAAAGGGTACCTAATTAAGCTAATTAGTATAATTAATTGACGTAAAACATGAAATTAACATGATTGAAATTGTGACTGTCTGATGTATAGGAAATGAGGAGAGATGAAATACAGTTGTGGGTTACACCTTGAATAAAATTTAGAAGAGCTCTGCATAAATTTCAAAAAGAAAAGCACAAACTAATTAGAGGCTTCAGAGATAAATCAATCTATTGTTTTAATAATTATGACCTCATGGTTTCAATATTGACAGCGTAGACTGATAGTGATAACTTTGTGTCAGAATCTTCAGATTACTCTGGTAACATAATAGATATAAATACACCTTTTATGCAATTTTAATTAATGAAAACTTGTTTGTTGCAATAAAGTCCTCATCTGATTCTATTTACTATTTTCTTAATGTTACATCACACTGCTTCTATAAATCAGTAAATGACACATACATGTATTTGGCTGGCACAAAAGTGTTCAGAGAATATTTTTCCAAATTATACAAAAAAACTAAACAAAAAAGTACTTGAGAATGAAACTGGTACAAAGATTAAACTAAACAGAGGCAAATGTACCCATAGAAATTATGTTCTGTGCATTGACATTCAATTGACCCAGTACCAAGTGACCATGTCCTGCAGAATGTTGAGCAAGAGGGTTTATTTAAAATATAACACTCTAAAATAACATACTGTAATCAAAGTATTTTTGCCAGGTGTCTGGATTTATTTATAACTTGTCAGTTGTTTTTGTTGACACTAATTTTAAATAATTTAAGCAGTAATGAGAACTTTTCATTGTGCATTCACATTTTCCCTATATTTACATGTATATGTTAAACCTGACTCTCAGTTGTCAACCTGTGGTCCACCGGTCTTTGAGCCAAGAGGTGACAAATCCCACAATTTGAGTCAAATGAAATCATTTTTTATTCATAATAACCACAGTAAATATATTATAATATACTGGTTAGTGTTTGCAAGTGTATTTATGCAACTAAAGGCAATACTAATTAATATTTTAGGGGTAAATCAAGCATTGATACATATTTACCCGCAAAAATTGTGATGTGAAATTTGGTCTTAAAAGATGATTGCGCCCAGTTATTTTGGTAGAGTTATCCCCAACAAGTTATATATCACTGGAAAGGTCTCACTCTAAAGAGTTGAAATATGCATGTTATTTCCCTATAGGGTGTAAAGTTTATCTGATACTCGGATTTATTGGGAAGTATGTTTTTTTCACAGTTTTCCACATATTTTGACCTCTAACTTTTTATGACATTATCCTATGCCTTTTCTGATTGCATTTTTGAATTCCTCAGACAATTTCCTTTCAGAATATATATACTTTTATGGGTAAAGGGTGTCTAACATAAGAAAAAAATACAATTGTATAAAATGGTGCGATTTTCGAGAAAAAATTGAGTTGTAACGGAAATGGGCCCAACTCAAAACGCATGGCCAGATAGCTATTAAAGGGGAATCCAACCCAAATGAAACCTTGTTTTTATAAGAAAAAGAAAAATCAGACAAGTTGATAAGTGAAAGTTTGAACAATATTGGACAAATAAAAAGTAAGTTATGAATTTTTTAAAGTTGTAAATATTAGTAATCACTATACCCATGCAGACTTCAAATTGGCCACTTATGTGATGTCATAGTGATGTAAGGCAAGGACTACTCATCCATGTACTCCAATACATATTATGGCTAAAATGTCATTTTTCCCAAAAGTTTTATTTCAAATTATTAAAGTAAAAAAAGGTAAGACGTACTTACTAAAAGATGAACGCAGCTTCTCCTGCCAGAGACTTTGCTCAAATGAAATAATTTAGGTGGACTAAGATTCGCAACGAAAGAAATATAAATTATATGACTTTATCACATTCGGTAACAGAAGTGATGGTACATGAATTATTTGCACACTCATTAATCTCTTACTTGGAACTAAGATTTGCAACGGAAGAAAAATAATTATATGACATTATCACATTCGGTAGCAGAAGTGAGGGTACATGAACTATTCGCACTCTTCTTAGTCTTTTTCTTGGTGGCAATGTTTGTATATATACTGTACCCATAATAAAATGCAGCCTGTGCTGGTTAATATTTTTCTGTCAAAGTAAATGGAATATTTCTAAAAGACATATTTATTTTGACTAATTTTGCCTTAATGACTAAAACAGTTTAATAAAATCAGATTATTAATTTGAAATTGATTTGGTTTACCTAGTATATCCCGTCAACTAAGACGATGTAGTTCCAGAAGCTTGCGATTTGGTTGCAGATTGATTTATAATCGATCTATGGCACAAAATCCAAACCAAGGCAGGGAGAATTTAATATAAAGATCGGGAGGGGGTCAGGGGTGGATGTTTGCCTTAAATATATAAATATTTAAAATGTGTCCTGGTCTAATCTTAACACGGTCTGGAATAGAGACTACACTAGCACTATGAGTTGTGGCGTGCGCCTGTAATCCAAGCTGTGGGGAAGTTACAAATTGATGCAGAGGTTCGAGGTTCGAGCCCTGGTCACGTCTTTCGGATGGTGACGTTAAAGGTCGGTCCCAGACGTAAATAATCATATCTGATTGATACACGTCTGACAAAACTCAAATACACACACACACACACACATTGATTGGCGCAAATATTGATTGTTTGGCGCAAATATTCACTACTGAATGACACGCGCCGTATAAGCTAAAACAACAACAACAACATTGATGCATAATTAAATGCTAAACACATACTGGAGCCCTGTAACATTACGCTAAGCAAGTGATTCTAGAGCTGGTTTCTGCAATAATTTGCATTGCTTGTTGTGTATGACCAATTGTAACATAATGCTCACAATCAAGTGCAGATCCTTTATGTTACCGCGCCTTGGCCACATTTCTATGATTTTTTTCCTATCATAATCTTTTTCATAGTTTATACATACTTGATCTGATGAATTGTGAAAAGTGTGATGACAGTTTTAGATAAAGTAAAGAAAACAAAATGCACGGCCCTAAAACAGAGCAGGAACTTGATTTTCATCCCAGTTTTAATATTTGTTTGTTTGAAAATGGAAATATTACGTGTACATTATCGATTTTATAGGTCTACACAAATTAAATCGAACTTATGGTGATAGGACTTTAGAACTCAGAAAACGTGTTTGAATTTTGTTAAGCTTTACTATGATTTCCATACATTTCCCTGTTAATTAATCCTTTCTGTGTTTTATCTTCATTTGTATGAACAGTGGAGCGTTTTTTGTTATCATAAACAGTACCTGAGTAAAATGGTAATACATTACATAAATTCCTGAAAACCGCAGGATGTATCTAAGTTGGAGATAACAGTCATATTGTATGTGTGTATATGCCTATGGCAATTTTTAAAGTAATATTTAGCCTACACATGTTTATTTGAGATATGGTAAGGCCCTTATCATGCCTATCATTGTGAGACAAATGAGCACAACTTGTATATTGCAATAAGGACCTTTTGTTTGTAGATCGATTTCTTCAGCCTTTAGCCGTTTTATCGTGTTTTTTTTTCAAATATTATTCCATTATTATGACAAAAGCATGGCTTCAATAAAATATCTCTAGGTTTGACTTTTTGTATTCACTCTAAGCAAATAAACATCACGATTCAAGTACCCAAGAATGAATGAAAAACCCAGTTATGCTGTTTCTCTTCCAGAAATTGCCCTTCAGTTTTACCATCTGAAATACTGAATAAAAGGAATGAATCACACAATACTGCCTATAATGAACATGTGGTTCATCGATATAAAAACAACACCAATATTTGACAGGATGCGTATTTTAACTGGGTGCATGCAAGTCTATAACCAATCAAAATGTAGATTCTGCTTCACACTGCTCAAGGGTATTCCCTGTAATGTTATGTCGCAACCATTTAGAACCATCTCTGATTGGATAGAGCCAATCATCATCTTACGTAACTGCACTAACCATGAAGCAACTTTTGTCATTTCGGCATGCTGTCCGCAACCAAATTCCGTAAAAGATTATGCAAATGATCTTGTCCTAGGACACAACCAGGACTGTCTGCGTATTGTCGTAGGACATTCCTGGGACTGTCCTAGGACAAGATTATCTAAATAAATTTGTCGGCGTTCGGTGCGGACAGCATGCAGATCGTATTAGGACAGAACCGGATACATTTAGGATAACATCACGAGTGGTAAATTCAAGGACTAGGACAATCGGACAATTTGCGAATACTCCATGAAAATTATCGCTCATATATTTAAATAAAAATGAATTTAGGGGTGTTATTTGGGTTTTCTTCGACTACAGAGACTATGTAGGATTTTCTTTTATTTCAAATCAAATTGCATACATTGGTGGACATCCCAGGGTGACAGGGGCGACGCGTCCCCTCACTTTTTTGGGGTATTTGATATCAAATGCCCCCCTCCCCAATATTTGGAAGGAGCAAACAAGAAAAAATGGAAAGAGAGGGAAAAGAACCAGAAGGGAAAAGAGAAGAGGAAAAACAAAAGGAGAAAGACGAGTGAATCAAATAAGATGAGGGGGGGATTTCATGTCACTATGTTAAATTTTCGCTCACGTTTTGTTGCCTAATCTATGACATACATAACTTGCTCAATAGACTTATATTGAGCTTGAAATATCAAGTTTTGAAGTAAAAATACAAAACATTTCTCGGATTAAGTTTTCAATTTGTTTGATTTACAAATAGATTTTATAGTTTTCTGTAAAATAACTATAGTTTGTGATCTAAATATGAACATTTTCTGCTCGCGCTGCGTGCTAGCATTATTTGATTTGTCAAATAACTATTCTCTTTGTGTATTCCATCATTTTTTGAAAAATATCCCTTTTTAGGGTGGTCTGATTGTGAATAGTATCAGCTAAAGCTGATCGCTTGCATTTTGATTTGGAGTTATGTATACCTGTATCAATTGTAACAAATTATTTCAAATTCCTAGACAGTTTATCAAAATTTTTGGCTCGCAATTTGCGCTCGCATTATTTTTGTTAAAAACATATAAACCCATGCATCCTATTCATGATTAAAAAATGTCCAGTTATCTGACCTTAATATCAATTTCGCACCCTCATTTGGCTTATTAGATTAATAAGTAATATAATAATATTTTCATGATTTCCCAATGATCATTGTCCGTTTTTTTCAGAATGGAATATTGACAAGTTTCATCTCTCGCTTAGGAAGATAGTCATCATAGTCATATGAAGACAAGAAATGTCCTTAAACTGTCCCGGTCGCAACTTAAAATATATGTAATGATAAAAATATAAACTTGAGCTTCGCACTCGCATCATTTATTAAGCGCGATCCATATCCAGTTCGTAACTGCGCTTAATTTTTTTTTTTTTAGATCGGAAAATCAAATATTTTTAGCTCGCTCATCGCGCTCTTATTATTGATATTATAATAAAGAATGTAATTAGAATGTCCAGATTCTAGGTCTGGATCTAAACACACGCACGGATGTTTATTTAGATACGAATCTTGTGCCAGTTTCAGATCACATTACCAAATATTATTATTAATGTAGGAATATTATCCATCTATCCAATGATCCATCCTTTTCCTGATTTACAAAACGTGAGATGTCGAATTTCGTTTCGACTCGCGCTTCGCGCTCACATCAAGTGTATAGTCATACCCCTTTCCTGTTCATGCTTTTACAAGGTGCTTAGAATGCCCAGTATTTAGGTCGGAATGTAAAAAAAAATGTTCAGCTCGCGCTTCGCGCTCGCATTATTTGATAGTTGAAATATGTAGGATAAAGGAAAGTGTGTTAGTAGTGTAATGTAGTATTCACTTTTTGAAAGCAGATCTTGTGCAGATCTTTTATACATAACAATAAATTATCTCGGATCTTGATTTTTTCAACTTAGGTAACTTTAAAAAGAGTGTATATGTTCATAGCAAAGTAGGGGCTCTCTTTATAACATTACTCTTTTATAATTTTTCTACAAATTAATACATATATTACAAAAGAGGAAGAAAACAGGAAGTTAGGATGCAAATTGCATTCGACAGGCACATGCGGATCAAGGGGTGACGTGGTCTTGCTCCCCCCCTTTAAAAAAAGTACAAACAGAAGAAAAATAAGTAAAATGGAAAGTGAAACTTAAAAAATGATATGGTGGAAAGGAAAAGGGGGTGCCGTGCTGATACGGCCCTCCTCTCCTTGCTGCTGGCTTACCCCTCCCAGTATTAAAGAGATATACAAACAGCACAAAAGAAATATGAATAAACAAAGGAGATGAATGAAATAAGGTGAAATAGAATTAAGGAGGAAACAAATCGCGATAATGAACAGAAAATAATCGAGATTATGAATGTGTAAGATTAGAAATATCACTTTTAAATTTTGGACGAAAATGTGAATCCAGTGAGAGTCTAATCGCCTTTGCCTCCTCTTGTACCAATTGAAATAGACTAAGAAAGAAATGTAAATGGGCAATTCGAGCAGGCCGAATGCGATCGCTACGCTCTATTGACTGCGTTAAAATAGGAAAAAAATGGAGTAACCAAAGAAGAGGAGAAAACAGGAAGAAGAGTGAAGAAATTGACAGTCCTGCAGACGGGGAGAATATCAGCGTTTCAGCTAGGTCAATTTGTAAATATATTAATGGTCCATTTCGCGCTTCATACTTTCAATAGTTTAATCATAAGAAGATTGTGCACACTGTTCATTTTATTTACGAAAAATGCTTAGGTCTTTCGTCTTTTCTTTTTAGTCCTTGATGTTTGAAAGAAGTAAGTTCGCGCTTCGCGCTCATATTTTATGTTTATGAGAAACATGCTCTGTGCAGACTTTTTTTTCAGGAAGGCCTATTTTTTTGTAAAGAGACGTGGTGTAGTGGTTCTGACTCCGCCTTGTGTGTTCGATTCTCTTAACCGTCCTTTGGCAAGACGTATTGCACACCTTGCCACTCTCCACCCAGGTGCTAAATGGGTACCCGGTTGGAAGCGAAAGTTATTGTATGCTTGAATTTGCCAGCGCCATTTTGAGGCTGGGATGAATGCAAGGAATGCTTCCCAGGGTGTAGAATTGTGCACTTTTCATGTGGGATTGAAATGAATCCTGGGGTAAATCGTTTTGCTCCTGCTGTAAATCGTTTTGAGCCGTTCTGAGAAAAGCGATATTTATAAGCTTGCTCTCATTTATTATTATCATTTCTTATTAATGACACCTCATTCATGATCAAACAAAGTGCTTAAAATGTAATAGGAATATAAACTTGAAATTCAGTTTGAAACCTACACCTGTATTATTATTTGTATTATGATATTTGTCCTATTTGTAAAGTCAAGCGTTGCCTATACGGTCCCTTTTTCAGTTGAGTACATTAAAACAATCTTGTTCATAATCAAACGTTGCATGAAACATCTTTATCATGTTTATATGTTCAGTACAGAACAAAATAATCTGCTCACATCGTTGCCAGCTTAACTATTGCAAGAAATATTTGAAAAGTCCACTTTTCAGATCAGAAGAAAATGCTCGAAATATTCCTCCTTCGTGCTTCGCGCTCGCGTAATACATGTATGTTTAAAACACTGCTTGAAATATTAGGTTCTCAGGTTTGTTTAGTGATATACTAATTAGGCCCCTTGACCCCCGTACTTCTTTATTTTTTGTAATTTTATTGTCTTGTATTATCCAGTTGCCACATCTAGTGCACTGACCACAAATGGCTTTTGCTACTTGTGTACTCGTTCCACACATATTAGCATTGGATCCACCCATTCCTGAATCACTCCGCTTGCCTTCCTATTCCAATCCGCACGTTCCTGAAACATTCCGCATGGCTTCTTCTTTCCTTCTTGAAGCTGACCTGATTGCGGATGGTTTCCGGAAGACGCGGAAGGGTTTAGGAAGGGCAGGACATCGTCAGGACAGGGTCCCGAAGGTGTCATCCGCGTCCAAATTTTGGTCGAGACCAAAATTTGGATGCGGACAAATTTTGATTTCCCGAACACCAGGAAGGGTTTAGGACAGCGTGCGGACACTCCCAGGAATGTCTGGACAGGTTGCGGAAGGGTCGCGGATTGCAATTATTACATTCCGCGCCTTGTCCTGACGCTGTCCTGGCCCTAGTGGAAAAGGGGTATAACACAACCGAACCTACCAGACGCAAAGTTCGCATATCGCAAGCAATTGCAGTGCTTTATCATTTCAACGTGTCGCTTTCTCGAGTAAACATTGCACTGCTTAGTCATTATAATAATTGATTAATATCTTTATCAGATTGATCATAGAGAAATATTCCTAGTTTTCTTGTGAAATATATACACAGCTGTAAATGGAGAGCCTGTAATAATCATATTCGGAGAACCGCTGCGGGAAGCGTTATGTTCAATCAAACATTTTTTTTCAATCTTCAAAATAGACGGAAAAGGGCGTTTCATCGTTTTGTCAGAGTTTCGTTTGATTGCAACGCTTTCTGTTTTCGGTCCCAGAATATGATTTCACGGGACAGCTTTACATTCAGGTTTTCTGGCACGCTTGAGAAGAACAATTACTATAGTCCTTGTTTTGCGCATATGCCTAACAGTAATATTTTTTGGGGAAAAAGCTAAATTTATACAATCGTCATGAGAAGGCAACCGCGTAGCCAGGATTTCATTTGGAGGGGGCGGTAAATGCACGCGAAGCGTGCCAAAACTTACAGAGCGCGCGAAGCGCGCTCCATAGGGGGTGGGTGCAGGGAGGGGGAGTTTCCGCCTCCCGCGCGAAGCGCGAAGCTTTCGAGGTTTCATACATTAAAAATGAAAAGGAGCCGTCTCTCTTGTCTCTAGTATATCAGCTCCAATTCAGTTAACTTTATTGTGATTTTGAACCTTGTTTTAAAATTGACTGTGAACGCACAAAAAAGGAATACAATGGAAGAAATAAAAATAATAATAACCCCGCGCGAAGCGTGGAAGCTAGATAGTTTTGTCATTTTTTTTTGCCAAGAAAAGGATCCCGAGAAAAGGGTGTTCTCAAAAACAAATTGAATACTTCCCTGGGAAAGATCATATTTTATGAACAATTTAGCGACAGTGCATATCTTTACCTCGCAAAACAGAGAAGAAGTGTATATGCCGGGCGGAAGATATTCCTCCCCGCGCAGAGCAATATAATTCTGAAATTTCAAAGGGCGGACGTTTCATCAAATACAGATATCTCCAATACCCCCATCGGCTCTAATTCAATTGATTTTCTAGGATTATTGAACATCATTACGAGAAAAATGGTGCGCAAAAAGTTTAAATTTCTGTGATTTATTGAAATTAGATAAAAAAGGATGCCTTATTTCTTTGACTTATCCTTCATTTTGAATTATAAAGAAACTTACGTGTCATTCAAAATTTCAAACTGAGGGCGCAAAACAGAACAGGAGATGAACAAATATCGTACTTCTTTATTTAATACGACAAGAATTTTATACCTTCCTCTTTTTAAATTAGGAACCTGTTTGCCCAAAATTATGGTTGTTTAGTAATGAGATGAAAAGCGGAGAAGTTGACTTTATGTAGGTGACGGCAGAAGTTTATAAAAAGACTACCCCCCCCCCCCGAGCCGACCCGACCAAAAGTTCCGCGATCAATTAAAAAAAATTACTTCGTATACTTCGGCCTAACCTTACTCTAATTCCATGCATACATTGAACTTAAACTGGCAAGAAACACAGCCGAGATGGAAAAACAGGGTTTAGAAAAAGGGTGGGGGGGAATGGAGATCTTCAATAATAGCATTTAATTAACCGTGCGTAGCGCGGAAGCAAAATTCATTTATAAATTTAGAGCAAGAGTGAAGGAGTTTCACTTTTGAAAAAAAAATAAAGAATGAAAAGAAGAAAAAAAAAGTTACCTTTCTTCTCCTTCCTCCCTTCCCTTTTCCTTTTCTTCTCTCTTTTTTCCCTTCTTCTTTTTCTTTCTGGGGACGTTTTGGGGGGCGACCGCCCCCCTGGCTACGCGCCTGTGAGAAGGACCTGTATCTCGACAAGCTAGCTCTCTTTATGATCACTCTCGTACCCCCTTAAGTTAAAGAACTCATGAAATTCGATACATCATCGTGCAGGACTACTATTTAAAATCGCAATTATTCATCGTACTTGTGAATGTATTGAGTATTAGAGAATTTGATATATAGACTGGATTACATAATCAAGTTTAACAACATTCCCTTACCATCCCCTCTTTCATTCTTATGGCACCCCCCTCCCGCTACACCCCACCCTTATGGATTCATGCCAACCAATACAAATCTGGGGGGTGTTTCACAAAGATTTAAGTATGACTTAGAGTCGCACTTAAATGCCTAGTTGCGCGCAGTATAAATGGCATGACATCATTGGTCTGGGGCCCATTGCAGAAAGAGTTGCAATCAATCGCAACTCTAAAAATCACGCGCAACTTGATTTTCAACCAATCAACAGCGCGCATTTGAGACTTGCGATTGATTTTTTGACTTGCGTTTAAACGCAACTCTTTCTGCAACGGGCCCCAGATCATGCCAAGAGGACGTGCACTACTGCGTACTGTTCAATAAGATTGCGCGTTGCATATCATGTACGCGCACTGATCTCTCCCCTACCTGGATGGGAACAATAACGCTGATTGGCCTATTCCGTGTTGAAGCACCGGAAGTTGGTACCTCCGCACGCCGAGTTCCCCCAAAAAGCCAAAATCGGAGTAGAGTCTGGTACACGGCAATAGTGTCAATTCTTAATTATACTTACCAAATCAACTCTTATAACAGCACTTTTCAATGTGAATTTATACCTGATACAAAGTTTAAGATGTCGTCCTGTGCCACGTATAATTGCACTTATTGTGACGACCGTGGAAACAGAGAAAATGGGATTACTTTTCACAGATAAGACAAGCTGGTGAACTGCATAGTTGTAGACTTTATGTAGTCCCATGTGCTCAAATACATGTGTGGTAATTCTAAATTACCAGAGCAAGTTTCCAAAACTTTAAAACTCCGGGGGGGGGGGGGTTATCGATTGTTGTGATTTCTCTGGAAGCGTGATGAATTCAAACCATGATTCAAATGAATATTCAGTTTATTAATATTCACAAATGTCACCAAGTTTTATGAGTTTATCAATCATGTTTGGACAGAAGAATATCACGACTGAGACACGAAAATACTGACCGTGTATAGCATGTATTGTGAAACTTAAGTTAAGACTGAAAATCTGCCGTTTCGGAGGAGTTAAAAAAATATTTTTTGCAAGCATAGATCCTGACCGAAATAGACTGATTTTTGGGACAAGGACTGGATCTACAAGGTATTCTGAAAATTATTTATCTTTTATTTGTGAAAATTACAAGCTATAGGTACATGTACGGTATATGACTAGGACTTTAGGGGGCTTACGTAACTTGTGGCGTGTGAATTTGTGATATTTCTCTGTCAACAATAGATCGAATTATTTTTTCCAAGAACTCTTTTTTTTAAGTACGTAAAAAAGACATTAAGCTACAGAGACGGATTAACAGACTTCAGAAATTTCACAGAACTTATTTTGAGATGCCGAATGTCTTCAAAGAAAAAATGTCTCGGTGGAGCAAAAAAAAAGGGGGGGGGGTTATATCAACCAGAAATTTAGGGGGTGACGCAATAAAAATAATCTGACAAGCAAAAAAAAGTTATCGACCCAAAATTTAGGAAGGGATGCAAAACAAAAGAAATAATCTGACAAGCATCAAAAAAGGGTTATCAACCAGAATTTCAGGGCGGACCACAACGATTTTAGGGGGGTCCACCTGAATTTAAAGGGGATGCAGGAAAAAATTGACAAGCAAAAAGAACAAAAAAAAAGTTGTCAACATAAATTTTGGGGGGTCTGTCCCCCACCTAAAATTTAGGGGTACAGGAACCCCCCCCCCCCCCCCGCTTCCGCTGCCTACAGTGTATGAACAAACTGGGTAGAGGATAATTGAAGAGGGTCGATCGATGTGACAGAAGGAAAGAGAGAGAGAGAAGGTCAAGTCCACCTCAGAAAAATGTTGATTTGAATCAAAAGAGAAAAATCAGACAAGCACAATGCTGAAAATTTCATTAAAATCTGATGTAAAATAAAAAGTTATGACATTTCAAAGTTTCGCTTATTAAAAAAAAAAATAGTGATATGAATGAGCCAGTTACATCCAAATGAGAGAGTCGATGATTTTACTCACTATTTATTTTGTGTTTTATAGTTTGAATTATACAATATTTCAATTTTTACGAATTTGACGTTTAGGACCTCCTTGCCGGAAGCACAAAATGTTAAAATAATGGAATACCAACCGAGATGTGCATATAACTGTTTTGTGAAATGAAGCGAAACTTTAAACTGCCATAACTTTCACATTACATCCGATTTTGATGAAATTTTCAGGGTTATGCTTGTTGAATTTTTTTCTTTTTATTCAAATCAAGTTTTTGTTGGGTGTGGACTTGTTCTTTAAAGGGCGAGTCCACCTCATGAAAATGATTATTTGAATAGAGAGAAAAACACACAATAATGCTCAAAATTTAATCCAAATCAGAAATAAAATATGAAAGTTACATTTTCAACGTTTGAAAACGATGAATTTTTCGGTGTTACACTTGTTTGATTTTTTTTTTTTTGGGGGGGGTGGGGTAGACTTAAATTAAAGGGGGGGGGGGTTCAAGCCCAGTGTTATAAGCCTTCATAACCTAGAAAGTCCTCGCCATATCGATCCTAAGATGGTTATTTGGAAAACCTCCAAAATACCCCTATATACAAGTCAAGGATTTCATCCATTCTTCCGTAGGTGAGAAAAACACCAACCCCTTCAAAATTATGTTTCCGAATTGTATACTGAGAAAGTACCATGGTTTCAAGAAAATTGCGAATTCTGGCACCTTAAATGTATGAAGTTTAGTATAAAAAGCAATGAGTGCTTCAGTGTGCAGACAGCTAGCGTATCGCTCACAATGCACATGCTAATGGAGCGATCGCGTTCCTTTTGGGGGAACTGGTATGGCGGACAATAGAACTCGCGGGCTTCAAACAAAGGACCCTCCCAGCATATCCAGTTAGGGGAGAGATCAGTGTGTACGCGTCGACATTTAATACTAGTCATTAGTACCCAATACAAAGTCACATATCAGCATTTTAACAGAGAAAACAAGTGGAATGCCTCTGGCCGTCTCACCTGCATCACGCGGTTCAATATAGCAGCAGTGCTGACTTTGAATACTACTCTAACTCGCACAAGATGTTCAGTGATACATGGTTACTCTTATGTCCACTTTTTATGAACAGGACCAATAAACTTACAGAAATATGATGGTTATTCAACAAAAAACCCCAACATGGCCAAAGTTCATTGACCATACATGACCTTTGACCTTGATCATGTGACCTGAAACTCGCACAGGATGTTCAGTGATACTTGATTACTCTTATGTACAAGTTTCATGAATAAAAATCCATTAACTTTCATAGTTTTGATGGTAATTCAACAGATAAACCCAATTCGGCCAAAGTTCATTGACCTTTGACCTTGGTCATGTGACCTGAAACGCGCACAGGATGTTCAGTGATATTTGATTACTCATATGTCCAAGTTTAATGAACTAGACTAATAAACTTTCAAAGTTATGATGGTAATTCAACAGATACCCCCGATTCGGCCAAAGTTCATTGACCCTAAATGACCTTTGACCTTAATCATGAGACCTGAAACTTGCACAAAATATTCAGTGATGCTTGATTACTATTATGTCCAAGTTTCATGAATCATATCCATAAACTTTCAAAGTTATGATGGGAATTCAACAGATATCCCCAATTCGGCCAAAGTTCATTGACCCTAAATGACCTTTGACCTTGGTCATGTGACGTGAAACTCATGCAGGATATTCAGTGATACTTGATTAACCTTATGTCCAAGTTTCATGAGCTAGGTCCATATATTTTCCAAGTTATGATGACATTTCAAAAACTTAACCTCAGGTTAAGATTTCGATGTTGATTCCTCCAACATGGTCTAAGTTCATTGACCCTAAATGACCTTTGACCTTGGTCATGTGACATGAAACTTTAATAGGATGTTCAGTAATACTTGATTAACCTTATGGCCAAGTTTCATTAACTAGGTCCATATACTTTCTAAGTTATGATGTCATTTCAAAAACTTAACCTCAGGTTAAGATTTGATGTTGACGCCGCCGCCGCCGCCGTCGGAAAAGCGGCGCCTATAGTCTCACTCTGCTTCGCAGGTGAGACAACAAAATTGTGTTAGTTTACAGACACTTTACATTTTCATTTGCAATTGTTTTTTATGTGTGTGGACTTCTGACCTGGGCCACACTCATTTCAAAAGTAGCAGCATTTATTTATAGAAAAAAAACATTACCAGATTCACAGATGTACTCATTCATATACAACCTTTGCTTTTTAGGTATTAATCGAAACAAGCAGAAATCAGTCTGTTTTTAATAAGTTTCAATTATTATAAATTTTACATTGAAATTAAGTGTAAAAAATATGATTTGTATAGCAAAATTATATTTCAGCAAACAGACCATCTGCAGCCAAGAACTCTGAAGTCATAAGAGTTAAGCTTATAATGTGCTTTTTACAAATACCTTATTAATTTGTGATTGCCATCTACATGCCAAAGAGAGTTGGGAGCAGCTACTCTGTAGGTCCGCCTCTGAAGCCTTGGATTCAATGCTCTAACTGCAGCATATTGAGGGTAGGTCCTTAACATACTTTCCCGTACACGCCGCCGTTGAATATGGACTACAATCCCATCTAAGCGGGCACAAACAGCATTGGGGCCTAAAAGTGGATTATCACCTACGACACGGCGAACTTCGTCATCAAGGGCTTCCTCCGATATCTCTGCATACTCCCTAAGATTGATGTGATATGCTCTACATATCAACAAAAAAAAATAAAAGCAAATACTAATGGTTGTACAACTATAATTCATTATTTTGTCTCACAACTACAAAAAAACAAAGGAAGGCAGCAAAATGGAAAGGCACTGTGAAAAAAGTGTAACAAAAATTATGTGGAAAATACATTCAAGCAATGAAAATACTATACAATAACAAATGTTTTCAATTCATCCCAAAAGCCAAATAAAATTTACATCGATATATTTTTATCTTTGGAATTTAATTTCAAATACCAATCAGGTTTGATCATACATTTACTATGTTAGCAGACAAGACAGATTTTAAACTATGTGTGTTGCCCATCACACAGTTAACCCAATAACCTGATCTTGAACAACCTTCAATCTCAAAATTTTGACAAAAATCTTCATGAGGAATATCCCATAAAACAGAATTTAATAATTTTTTTTGCCAAATTTACAAATAGTAATACAAATATAATGCAGAAGGCTGAAATGATACACTAAAGATTTTTAATAGCAATATAGGTTCATTTCGCAACCTCGACCCTGCATTAGAGGTTCTTTATCTTCAAATCTAACCTGAGTCTTCTCTCCACAGTACGGACTGAAACTCCAAAGATATCTGCCATTGGCAGGCTGAAAAGCCACTTTGCTTTAGGAACAACAACTGCTGCTAAGTAATATGATACTTTGGACGACCACATGCTTGCAGTATTCTTGGGGCACGGTATGCTGGACCTGGTTCTGCAAGTATCAAATAGAGATTGAAATACACTGTTATCGTTTCCGTAAAAAACGAAATATTGGCATGAATTCTCTAATAGAAAGTGAAATTATTTTTACAGCTAAATTTTTTTAAAGTATCAATACAACCAAAGTGATGGGGAAAAAAGGTCCAGGGAATTGCTTCATGCATGATGATAAAATATTTGTCAATTGATCTATACTTCTACATATAGTATGCGTGTGATGATTATTGTCAATATTTTATTTGACATATATTGAAACCAACTCTTTAATGTTAGACATACAAACGGAGGCCTGGCGATACGGAGTAATTAGCGACTGGATTTCCAAAAGTCTGTGACCCTCCTTAACCCTTACTTGCATAAATAAACACAATTTGACCTTCCTAGCAGTTGAATGATAAACAAAATCAAATCAAGAATACAAGCATAAAAAAGACTTATTTCCAAAAGCTGAGGTAATAGACAGGAAGAAATTTTTTTTATCAACATTTACATTATGAATAGTAACTTAAAATTTGATGATTGAAAAAGTGACATTTAATAATTTGTACTCGATTGCAAACATGTCGATTTCAAATTGCATGTTTGGAACTTTAAAATTTCATATTTTTATTCAAGTTGCAAAAAAGACTAATCATTTTGAAATTTAATCATCAGTTAGAGGGTGAAATTTAATGAGCTGAATATTTTGGATAAGAGTTATGTCCAGTCAAATCGCTGAGGCCGACATAACAAAAAAATATTACAACCTAGTACCAAACAAAGAGTCCAGTGTCGTGAAAAAGATCTGTGTACGGACCGGGTCTGCATGCTATTCATAAGGACCGGTATTCAATAGGACCGCTATTCATAAAGGACCGCTATTCATTTAGTCACACATTATTGATAGCGGTCCTAATGAATAGCAAGCTTTACCCCTGTGTACGGCTGTGCTGCATAGAGTGTAAATCCATGGAATAATCGAGTGATCTGTGCGGTCATACATGCCACATGCTATTCTTGAATTTGCGATATATTGTACAGACTGTACATTGTGCAGATCGTGAATTTGGCATCACTGCGCATAATTGTCTAAACCAAATTGGTGTAAAAAAGACATATCTCTCTAAAGAAAGATGTCACCTTGGCGAAACTTCTCATACATATGGAATAGGTACTTATGAATGTGTCCACCGACTTTTATGAATATTCGTCAAGAGGTTCATTGTAGGGTTATGTCAGAAAATAATAGACAGACTGTTTTGGGGGAGTTTTATATGTAAATGCTACAATATCTTGACAAAAAGTTATTATTCATTGGGAATGTTTATCGACACTTTGGTTCACAGGACAAGTTTCTAGTCATTTAATCCAAAAACAGAGAAGCAATCATAGTTTCACTTGTTGACCATTTTGCTGTCACATGTCCGCAAGCCACAAAAAGTCAGTAAGAAATTCAAAACAAAGCAGAGGATACCGGTAATGAGATGCAATTTGCACCGTATTGCTGGCCCTAACCAGAAGTCAAAAGGATATATTCCACCATGTTATCTTAAATTTTATGGAAAAAACAGATTTATTTGCACATGTGTAAATGAATCTGTTCTTTCCATAAAATTTAAGGAGCATCAGTGTTTGGGCAGTTTAGGGCCTGTTAACAATGTATGTATACATTATTAACAGGCCCTAAACTGCCCAAACACTGATGTCAATATAATCCATATGAGCTTCTGTACCAAATTACCATTATTGGGTTCATCTTGTTCAAGCGAAGTGATGGTCTCATCAATTGCTCGTTGCAGCTCCTCTGACATTTCAAGTGTAATAAGGTTTCCCCTAGCTCCTAGTAAGGATCTTCTCACAGTCGCAAGCCTGTAAGTGTTAAAAAATAGTTAAGGATGAACAGTAGAATGCAACTTCCCATCAAAAGCAAGTAACAAATCAAACAAATACATGTATGAGCATTAATGCAAGAATTTCAAATAAATAAAAAACACATTTATAGTCACACTTGCATACATGTACATAATTCATTGTTAAAATGAGAAAATACCAGCGTATCCAGGAAGAGAGGGACCCGGGAGGGGGTCACTCGCATACCAAAGTGGTACGCATGCTCATCACAAAAAAAAATAAAAAAAGGGCTGATTATTTGCCTTATGGCGTTGTAAATGTTTTTAGCAAAAAGGTTGCTTTTCAAGTGTCATGTGAAATGAAGTTTCATTCCACCCTGAACATGTAGAATTCCATTATTTTAACATTTTGTGCTTCAGGCAAGAATGTCCTAATCATGTAATTCGTAAAAATTTAAATATTGTATAATTAAAACAATAAAAAACAAAAGAAATAGTGAGTGAGTGACTAAACTCTCTCATTCGGATGTAACTGGCTCGTTCATAAAGATAAGCGAAACTTTGAAATGTCATAACTTTCTTAATTTACATCTGATTTTGATGAAATTTTCAGCGTTGTGCTTGTCTGATTTGAGTCTATTGATTCAAATCAACATTTTTCTGAGGTGGACTTGACCTTTAATTATCAACGTTTAGGGCATCTTTTTTTTAAATTATTTGCGTGTCTGTTTAAAAGTAGTTCCCACAAAGAGATTTCCCTTGATTATTCAAGTCTCTTCGCCAAAGACTTTAATAGCGATAATTTACATGCAAGATTTTAATTCTGAAAGGCCAAAATTGAAATAAATTATGTTTCATTTTAATTTCATGGGCACATATGGAACATTTTCCCCTGGGTTTCTTTCTTAAGACATGTGTAGTTGTGTCGCACAATTTATGGGGTTGCTTTTAGAGTTTACGCCAGTTTTCAAGTATACGTCTTTTAGGGGTCCATTTTATTTTGTTACTCCATTTAGGGGTGAGATCTATAGAACCATATGCCAATAAGGGGTAAAATTTTTCTACACCGATTACGCCATTTAGGGTCCTTTTTTAGAGGTGTGCATGCTGTGACAAGCACGCATACCACTTTGGTATGCAAGTGATCCCCCCCTCCCCCCGGAGAGGGACGGTGGGATTAGCAACCGTTTTTCTAAAGTCTGTGACCATCTGTGACCCCTCATTTGCATAACTAAACACAATTATACAAGTAATTAAACCTTTCTCGCCAACCTATGATAAGCAAAATCAGATCAAGCATCCAAGTATAAAATGAGACTTTTTCCAAAAGCTTAGGTAATAAACAGGAAGATAATTTCATCATTATTTATGTTAGAGATAATTATATGATGACCAAAAAAGTATGAATTTTAACGATTCGTACTTGAATGCAACACATCGATTTTAGAATTCAAATTGCGTGTTTTACACCCTAAAATTTCTTAATTTTATTCAAGTTCCAAAAAAAAAAACCCACTGTACTTAATTGATTGATTTGAAATTTATTCACCAGTTCGTGGGTGAAATTCATTAACAAGCTGAATATTTTGCATGGAATTGTATCAGAAAAAACGTACATGTAACACCATGCAAAACTAAGAATCGGCGTCCAATTCTATCGTGTGTCCCACATATTGAAATTCTGTTGGAAAATGACGCTCGCACAGCTCACTGCAAGTGTACAAATATAAAGCTCAATATATTGTGTACAAACTGTATCATGTTTGCAGAGCTGTAAGGAGGTGTTTCCATGTAGTGTACCACTTCTTTCTGACCTACCTGACACACTTTGATCTGACCCACTTTTTTCCTATTAGTTTCTGTGATCGAATTTTTTGCTAGTAAATATTCATGATTGTGCAAATTATTACGATAGAAGGGTCCTTCCAGCCATCCAACTGATAAATTCCAATTTACATAAACTCAGGGGGACGAAGACTCGCATGTCAGTGAATGAACTGACTTCCATTCCTTCCATCCCCTGTCCATGTCTTTGGTTACTAGGCAACATATTCTGCAGTGGTTTACAATTTATACCATGCAGCCCGTCATTATGTTCAATTTATTTGTGGCTGTTTTCACCTCTTTCAATAAAGGTTCATCATGATTCAGATCTTCAATAATTATGTATGAAATAATGGTATTGTGAAATCCTACCCAAACTTGATATTTCTCATTATCAAACCTTTTGTCCAGCTAATTACAAACAATGACTTGCGTGGCAGCCTACATTGTAAGTCAAGCATTCCTTTGTTAGCATGTGAGCTGTCCAGACTTTCCTGCGCTAAGCCCAGTTGTTTGTATTTTTCATGTGACGAAAAGATGACCGTGATGTTAATAATTTGCACAATTCATGAATGTTCACTAGCAAACAAGTCAATCAAAGAAACCGTCTCATGATAATGCCTCTGTGCAGAAAATGAATGGGAAAAAAAGTGGGTCATATTGTGGTGTGTCAGGTAGGTCAGAAAGAACTGGTACACTAAATGGAAGCCCAGAGGCGTAATTTTTATTTACACAGCAGCCTGTGATTTTTACAACTTTAATTTCAATCGCGAGGAGTCTAGCTAGCTAGCAAAACCTGCGCAAGCGCACATAGTAACTGTAAGGGTTAATGTAAGGTTGTAATAATCATGCAAACCCATCTTTCAATAACTCATCGTTGGCTCAATCGGTAAGGACAGTGTATTACAACATTGGAGTTATGGTTCAAATATCAGTGTATATTTTTGCCTTTATAAATAGTGAGGCAAAGCAATAAAAAAACAAAGTCTAACTGTTTGTGACCTCTTTCGTACTAGCGCGAGTGGGTTTATCAAAATTAAAGCCATAAAATCACAGGCAATTGTGTAATCAGGTAGCTGATACATGTACCTGTATATAGAAAAAAAAACAATATCTGACTGGAAATAGTGGGGAGGGGTGGTGGGGGCACTCTGAAAACTGAATATCTGAAATACACCAGTATGGCCCAATGATGTGTAACATGTACAGCCTTGCTAAGGAGTCTGATTCAGGCACTTGTTCACTGCAACCATCCTGCCTGTGGGGAATCTACAGATAGGACTATGGTAAGCCAATGCTGTACATAGCACACACTAAAAAATCATTAAAATGTCACTTTTGTGACCAAAATTACTAATTTCCACACAGTTGCAATTTATTTCTCATTACTAACTTGGGAATAATTTTGGTATTTACCAGAGCGCACAAAAACTTGAATTTTTGGCGTATTTTTGTGTACACCCTCTAATGGTGGAAAGTAATATGGCAAGAAAATTTTCATTTTTCAATCTCTATATTTAATTCAGAAAAAATAATTTAAAGAATTAAATTTACATTAGAGCCAGGTTATATGATGAATAGTTGTAATGAAAACTGACAGTGTAAGAAAATCAAGCAATTGTCCCATAGAAAAAGAGAAAAAAGGCCAAACATTGACACCCTTATTTTGCCACACATGGAGATGCAACAGAGAACAAGGTTATATCATAACCTTATTATTCATTGAATGAGTGGATTCAGGGAGGGTTGTGTACTTACCTCTGTATGACGAATTGTTTCAAATTATTGTCACGATTGTCTGTAGACCAAAGCCGGCATACTTCTGTAACGACTGCTCGGCATCTTCTTAAGAAAGTGTCCGTCATTATGCTCTCAATTCAATAATACTGATCTGTTAAAAAAAAGTTTCAGACATGGACCTTATCGCAAATAGATTCACGCAAAGGATCATGGGATCACAAAGGGGGCAATAGCGCCGCTATTGTCCGGAGACAATAGCGCCGCTATTGTCCGGATGCGACCATGCGACCACAAGCAGCCGACAATAAAGTGTACAATTTCCATAGTGAATCAAAATACAATCGACGCCCACAGCCAACATTTTGCTAACTTCCAGTAAACGCCTCTTCATATTTGTTCCAGAGTCTAACACCACTTTTCTTGTTAATCATGGGTCGCAGAGATAGATGTGCTGTCTATAGCTGCAAGAATTACAAAAGACTTTATGAAAACAAGTGCAATTTTGTTTCATTTCCGTGCACTGTCTGTGCTTATTTTGGGCTGTGCAGCTGTGACTGTGCAAAGTGTGCTTGTATGCACGGACAGCGGGCACCGGGGGGGGGGGGGGGGGGGGGCACTTGACTAAAAAAGTGGTGAGGGTGTGCCGCGGGCGAGACAAAAAACGGGGGCCTTGGAGCGGGCTTATCGTAAGAAGGAGGGTCCTCGGAACGGGCTTCGGAATGACAAATGTTTGTGAAAACGGGGGTCCTTGGAACGGATCGCCAGCGTGTGAGCGCGTATGCATCCCTACGGAACGGTCATGCGTGCATGATGCAGCTAGCGCGGCCTCCGCCGGGGAGCTCTGCGGCCGCTTTTCACCAAAATTGCAGCTCATTCAACGCCATCGGAGCGGCATAACGAAAAATATGCGAAGCTTTGGAGCGGATTTCTCTCTTCTTTTTTGTCAACAAGGCAAAAATGCTATGCCTTGGAACGGAAATTTGAGTGTAAAAATGGGGGTCCCCTCCGCGGCACATACCCACTATGTATTATATACTGAGTGCCCCCCCCCCCCCCGGGCGGGCACTCTCATCCCAGGGACAGTGACCTCGGCAAGGCAGTGGAGAAAACTGGTCCCAGAATTCCAAGCAATAATAAAATGATGATCAATAAAACAAACTCTGCAGCAGAATTTATTTACTTTATTCTAGCTATATATTTTTGTAATATCAATCGACAGTCAAGAATACCGGCATATGTTTCATAAATGATTATCTCAATCATGATTTTATTCAGAGTAGGCCTACAAACCGAGCTGTGTTTCTTTTACTCACCACAGATAGGCTACATAATTATTGCATATAATTCAGGATCATGGTTGGACATTTTGAAGTTTTATTAGTGGCATGCTTTGCTAGCTTAGCTAAATTTATATAGAGATAAAATATGGTCTGAATTATGATTCTCATATTTTTTTATGGAAAAATATGCTATCTAATTCGGATCGCCGATGTGCTCTTCTCTAAAGTCGATCGGCATTGACCAGCAATCAATGTCTCACTCTTCTCACAAAATCTTCTCAAGTTTAGCCCCAGAAAACTTCGAAAATACAGTGAGTATTGAGTTCAAACTTTCCCTGGGCAATCATGATACAAAGATTGTTCTATAAATCCACATTTAGGTATCCCAAATAATTCAAACACGGAGAAATCAGACTTAAAATTAAACCTGGATTTAGAGTGACACTACACAAAACATATGGCGTTGCAATTTGCATGGCTTCCCAAAAGTCGATTCCGTGTTTGCCCCCTTTCGCATCTCGTAATCCTCTGCGATGACAGACGCCCTCACGCGACAAACGCTATTTGCGATAAGGTCTATAAATATTATAACACTTGTTTCATAAATTGTCCTGTGAAGATCATTAACTAATGGCATGCTAAGAGTTTTAAATCCAGACTGGTTTAACCCTTAAACACGCGAAAAAATATGCGACTGCGTCTCCAATATGCCTCTGATTGTATTCAGATAATTCATGATCCCCATTTACCACTACCAGTATAAAATATCACTACCGTACATAGCTACATCAAATGGTTCTTGTGAAACCGTGATTAAGAATAAAAAACCATATACTAATACATTAACACTACCTGACCTCTGTGACCTTGATGATTCAGTTGCATGATGACACTAGTGAAGTTTCGCACCTCCCATCTAATGATTTTTCAAAAATGTACAAGCTCACCCTAAATATTACACAACCCAAAATACTTGTATCTGAGTCTCCAAAGTCCTGTAGAAGTTGGATATTTGCCGTTTTCATAATCTAAACACATTTCTGAATACCTCGATCGCTTGATTTTCAAGCTCTGTTCTGTGCTGCACACAAGCAGACATACATACATCGCTTGCTACATGTACGTTCAGATCAAATGCAATGACAAACGCCACGGTGATGCGCTGAGTGCAGAGCATCAGTTCAAGTGATCAAATTATTCCGAAACGCATTAGATTGTAAAATATTTGGGGTGAATTTGTATAGGCCTACCCAGACCAAAAGCTTCGGTCTCTGTTTTGTTGGTTGTTCAGCTGAACTCCGTTGGCTTCACTCACCAAATACAGAGACCGAAGTTCTGGCGCAATCTGTACAGGGGACTCAATGGCTTATGTACTGAAGATCGGATAAAACGGGAAGTGAAATTGCGTGACAGCCGAGGTAAGTCACTGTTTTTGTTCCTTTCAACTTCATTTTTCTCTGTTTTTTGGCAATTAATGCCAAGAGATAATATAAATTTGCATTTTGGTCGCATTAATTGTCAAAATTTTTATTCATTAAAGACAAAAATTGAAGAGCCCCGACGGGGGATTTTGCATTGCAAGTCCCCTAATGGTGGCTGCACAATAGCGAGCCGTCTGTGTACGAGGAGAAATTAAAAAAAGAAAATGTTAAAAAACTCCTCGAAACAGACGGCTGCCAGCTGTCAGGCCTACCCAGCTAGTTGTTGTGTGTCAGGACAATCAATTTTAGAAAGTCATTTGGAAAAAAAATACAAGCAAAGTTTCATCAATTTTTAGTACAAATGTTAGAAAATATTAGAGAACAAAATAGATGATGATTCCAACTAGCCTATTCTATTTAGTATTTGTCATATTTTTAGTGTTATCCAAACCAAAGTACAAAGACAAAAAAAAGGCTTCAAATACTAATAGCAAAACTAAAGTGTCCGGACACCAGACCTCCCCATCCTACATGTTTAAAACAAGGCGGTGCGAAACTTGCTAGCCATGCTAGCCGCGTTAGCTGCCGGCCCTAGTGCCCGACTAACGTTAAGGTACGTGTGTGGTGTCCAAATCATGACCATGAGTAACCCAGGGGGCTCCCGGCCACGAGGTCGGGAGCCCAGGATCGTATGTGCAATTTGGCATACTCACCTGACAAGAGTGAAGTATGGTCAAAATAATTCTCCGAATAGTTAAAACAGAAATCAAGCACTTAGGGCCTACCACTATTATATGGATGATGGTCTAACGAGTGGCAGTTTTTCTGACATCTGGGCACAGACTAGACTGGAACCTCAAAAAACGAAAAGTTCTCTCCTTCTACCCCTGTCTCGATCGGCCATTTTTGTTATGAATTGTAACAAAATGGCCGATCAAGACGGGGGTAGAAGGAGAGAACTTTTCGTTTTTTGAGGTTCCATTTCCAGTCTGTGCCCCCGGGTCTGTGCCCAGATGTCAGAAAAACTGCCACTCGTCATGCTCGTTAGACCGGCGCTAATGCAGTTTCGCACCGGCCGGTTACCAGCATACCTCATCACAAATATTTGTTCTCAAATGTCATGACAAGTCTCTCAGTCACATTTCGATGTCAATATATCCACCACTTTTCAAAATATCATGATCGGGAATGGCTGTATTTCGGCTTCGATCTCAACGTCGTTGATCGACACGGCGTAGACATCGCTTCGCGGATCGCTTGGATTCACCGTGCATTCACCGTAATGTTGATATGAACTGAAGTTAGCAACCTAATCATGCGAAAATGTGGCGAACAAACTGCCAGCATGCCGCATGCGAATCTATGTTCGCATGATTTGGTTGCTAACTTTAGTTCATATCAACATTACGGTGCACGGTGAATCCAAGCGATCCGCGAAGCGATGTCTACGCCGTGTCGATCAACGACGTTGAGATCGAAGCCGAAATACAGCCATTCCTGATCACAATATTTTGAAAAGTGGTGGATATATTGACATCAAAATGTGAGACTTGTCATGACATTTGGGAACAAGTATTGGTGATTAATTAGGTGTGCTAGTAATCGACCGGTGCGAAACTGCATTAGCGCCCGTTAGACCATCATCCATATATATAATCGTGGACGTGGTAGAATCTAGTGCTTGATTTCTGTTTTAACTATTTATTCGGAGAATTATTTTGACCATACCGGTACTTCACGCTTGTCAGGTATGCCAAATTGCACGTACGATCCTGGGCTCCCGACCGCGCTACGCGGCCAGGAGCCCCCTGGGTTAGACCATGAGCTGCTCTGCAATACATTACACAAATTATCATATGTGGGACCAGTCTGAAATTAAAATTTAAACAAGTCCATGCCATGGCCATGCCATAACTACTAATTCTAAACTAGGCCCCTTACCACGTGTGACGTAACTTAGAAAAAAAATGTGAACTTACATGTACTAAAAAAGTCATAACTTGACATACTTCATAGGATACATCGGAATGGTTGGCCTTGTAAAGTTGTACTGCACCTCTAACACCACAGTTAACTTGACTTGGATGGAATGTAGGCCTAATTTAGTTAGGGGTTGGACCGTGATAATTCGAGTCGAACGTTGAAATTTAGAACGGAGCGGAGTGAGGCATGGCAGCGAAGTTGCCGGGAAGGCTCGATTGGATAATACGGTACAACATGTACAAATACTAATAGGCTATGCAAGCACACACTCGATCGGACCTATGCCTATGGCTATATAACGAGAAATTTGATTGGCCATTCCAACATCTGTGTTAACAGTTACGAACCGTTGCGTACGTTATGCCGAAATCATGCGTACGTTATGCCGAAACTACGCGTACGTTCTGACACAACCACGCGTACGTTATGAAAGAACCACGCGTACGTTATTACTATACTACGCGTATGTAATGACAGAACCACACGTACGTTATGACTATATTAAGCATGCGTATATATAATGATAGAACCATGCGTACGTAATGACAGAACCACGCGTACGTTATGCCGAAACCACGCGTATGTTAAGAATGTCATAGAGGTATAAAAGAAAATGCCCATACGTACGTACTGTCAAGACCATACGTACGTTATGAAAGAACCATGCGTACGTTATGGCTTGCACGCGTATGGTTTCGGCATGCGTTTTGGCGGTAACGGCCTACCATAATATAGGGCCTTGACAAGCGACAAGCGTGTTGCTCTAAGGAAGGTCAACTCCGCTCGAATTTTGTGACCACTCTAAAAAATAAGGGGGACTTTTCGGAATTTTGTCGAGTTGATTTTTTTTCATTTGTAAATTCTAAATATTTTTAATGAACAATTATTAGGTCGGTTATTCTAGGTAGAAATATTAAAAATATTACTTTTATTTTTAAAAAAATTATTTAGCTTAAATAATCATGATTTTGACATTTATTCTCATTTTGGAATATTAAGTCTATGACGAGGATACCTCTTATCTCTTATTTTCCTCTGCTGAATTTCGCTGCACCACTAATAAATGCATAGACAACCACCGTAATAATCGAGGTCATTTTTCTGGCCTGGGTGCATGCGCCGAGTCTGGGCCGGTTGCGTAGCTACTAGTAACGTTGATGATGGCATCTCTCCGGTTTACTAATTGATTAGGTTGCAGATCAAAGCTGACATACACATGTATTCCATTGCTGCATATTTTCAAAATTGTCAAATTTTTATGACATTTAGTTGTTCCCTGCTTTAAAATGCCCAGAAATATGAGGATAACAGTCATATTACATATTACAGTAAGTTGTTAATTAGTTTTAATTAATATTTTATCATTTACCACATCCACCGGCTCCGCATCCACCGGCTCCGCCACCCCTGTTACTTCAAACTTAATGTGCTATAGTTTTTGTTCCTGATATTGTATTGATTTAATTCATAGTAATATATTTAGCCTATAGTTCTAGCTTCAAAATGAGATATTACTCAATAAATTTGGTCAAGATACTGTGATGTAGCAACAATTTATCCATGGCACCGTGTGGAAAATTGTTCATACGCCACCCTTTTTGCATACCCAACTTATGAAATGCGACCTTGACAGTTTTTCCCCATCACATGGGCTGTTTTTTATGCCTGCCCCCTCCTCTATAATTCCATCATCCGGAAACTGACTAGACATCCTTTTATTTTATCATTATTATCATAAAGTGCTTTGCACTTTATTTTTGCCCGTATCTTTTGCTGATAAATCTATATGATCTAGTCCCAGGGGCGGCGCTGAGACTGAAACGTAGTATTTTCACCCACCCCCTGCAGCCTACCAGCAAATCGATAATTTTCTCTAAATTCTCTTTTCTCAGTGCCACATGTTGAGAAAATAAAGAAAATGTAGAAACAAAATTCACAACAAGAATAAGTGTCACATCCACTCGCTGGATACGATCAAACTGGGGCTGCATTTTGATGTCAGGTAGGGGAAGGAGAGAGTGAACAATTGTTTTGCCTTTTGCATGTTAGGACCAATATGACCAATAATCCTGTAGAAATAAGTAACTTGCCGTAAAATTCATTTATTTGGAAACATTATTTTTTCCAATATGTAACTTTCTACCCCTCACAATGAAGGCACTGTCACCTTTGAAAAAAAAGGGTCAAATGGCTCAATTAAATTGCCCAAACCTTAGGGGTAAGTTGAGCCCTAAAAAATATGTGCAAAAGCTATGTGGCAAGATTCGCAAGAACCAGCTTGACAATGTTTTTTTATAAAAAAAAGTCTTTTCACTTGTTAATTCTCTATAAATAAAATCATGTACTAAAACAACTGTCTTGTCCTCTCTGTCTGCATATCATTGGCTTCGTAAGAATCGTTTATATAATAAATAAATAAGATATGAGGGGAGAAGAAAGGCGCATACGGAATGATGAAGGAGAGAAAGAACGGAATCAAAAAATAAAAGAAGAAAGCGACACAGAAACAAAATCTAGGGAGAGAGAAAAATAAATGAAGATCCTCATCTATCTCTTAACCCGTTTGTATTTTTGTCACAGAATCATATGCCATTGTGGTACTAAATCAGGTGCACAATAGGCCTACGTTCGGCATGGCTGGGGGTGCACGACAGGGGCGGATCCAGCTTTTCATAAAGGGGGGGGGGGTTTGTGGTGGTATGCGAGGGAGCGTAGCGACCGAGTCCAGACGAGGGGGAGGGTGTGGGAGGGGGTGTCCCCCCTCCCACAGTAGGGGAAATTTTTGAAAATCTGTGTGTGAAAATGGCGTTTCCTTGCATCTAAATCACCACTATTTTAGGTATAGAGGTCGTTATCAAATTAACCCCCATGAAAATTTGTAAAATCAAGTTGCATTTTCCTGCAATGTAAGGCCAGTTAACAACACAGATACAAAGAATTGGGGACCTTGGAATAAGCATAATAATAATAATAATAATAATAAATTAAATAAATACATAGAAATAGAATAAAATAAAATTACAAGTTTAAAAAAAAGATAAGATTTTAAAAAATGGTCCCCGGATTATTTTTTTTTTGGGGGGGGGTTGCAACTCGCGTTTTGCGCTCGCCAGGATGCCACTGAAACAGTAATTAGTGCTATAATTGAAAAAAAACCACGAGTTTTGCAACTTCACATTTTAATTTTTTCAAACCGTTTCGTTAACCTCCTTTTTTGCACCGCCTATCAGGGCAGCGGCCGCTTCGCCCCTGGATTAGCCTATGCACAATTTTGAAAGATCCTGCATGTCTTCACTACAGAACATTTTTAATTTATTTAATCTCATTCAATATCAAATCTATAATTTGTCAATATACCTCTATGAAGGGGCTAGTTTTTTTGCTGGTATTTCCGCTCAGATTTTAGAAAGGTGCAAATTGGTCGCATCCCCTGCCATTATTTTGGACAGCGTAGGTGAACCCCTTTTCTTATCTATCATGGCAATGATTTTGGTGAAGTTACCCAAGAACGATCAGTCAGAATAATTTATGTAATCAATGTTCAGTAATATCGAATTTGAATGGCCATTTTTAAATTAACGAGCTTGCCTAACTGTTAGGCAAGCTCATTCAAATGGCCATTCGTTTTGTAGTTATAGTTTTTTTAGTTTAGAGAATAGGAAGGAGAAAACAATATATCATTTTGGATATTGAAACAAGGGGTGGAAATAAATTTGAAAAAAGAGGGGATGCAGATGGCAATTTTCGTAGATTTAGCTATATTGTGCAGGGGCCCGTTGCAGAAAGAGTTGCAATCGATTGCAACTCTAAAAATCATGCGCAACTTGATTTTCAACCAATCAACAGCGCGCATTTGGGACTTGCGATTGATTTTTTGACTTGCGTTTAAACGCAACTCTTTCTGCAACAGGCCCCAGAACTCTCTGGAGAGACATGTACATGGGCGCAAATCTCTCCCCGAAGGGAGGGGGGGACCAGGGACGGGTCCAGCTCCCGCCAATTTTTTCACCCATATTCTCCCAGATCGGCCGATCAAAGTTTGATTCTTTGAAGGGGTTGTCCCAGTGGCGTAATGAGCCAAAAATTTTGAGGGGGGGGCTTGATACGGCGTATCACGTAAAATCAATAAAAAGTCGCGAGCGAAGCGAGCGAGTGAGCAAAAATTTCAAAAATGTTCATTACAGAAATCAAAGTTTTTGATAGATTTTGACATGACATTTAGAAAATAATAGGCTTTATATTTCACCTTATCCCTTTCCTTTTCTCTTTTGGTTTCTTGGTCGTGAAAAATTGTGGGTGGGGGCAAACGCCGATGTCCTAACAGTCATTTGTAACTTTATTCCTATAAAAAAAAACATTAAAAAGTGTAGTAATCTCATATGCCATGTATGCCATACAGCGCGAGCTGAATTTTTTTTTCGAATTTTATGTATTTTGTCCTAAAAATTGAATATTCTGGACAATGTGTGTGAACAAGATGCGTATGTAGCTAAATAATTACTGCCAACAGTTCTGGCTTGATCTGTAAGGGACCTGTTAAGGACGTTTTGCAGTTAGCCATTAAGACGATACATATTTCAACTATTAAATAATGCGAGCGCGAGCTGATTTTTTTTTGAAATTCCGACCTAAATAGTTGACATTCTAAGCACTATTTGAAATCATTAACGGTATATGTATAAAACCAAACAATAAATGCGAGCGCGAAGCGCGAGCGGAAAAATTGAGATTTCAGACTTAATAATGGGACACTCTATTCATGTTTTGTAAATCATGAAAACTGGATATTTTAAGCACTTTTGTAATCATGAATAGGATTTATGAGTGGTTATATTTTCAAAAAAAAATGCCAAGCAATCGCGGACGAAATTGTTGATAAATTTTCATAAAAGGGGGATTTTAAGTTATTTGTTATAGAATTAATACCGGTATATGAAGAATCTGATGGATCAAACAGAGACAATATGTAGGCCTACTTGGCAAATCAAATAAAGCGAGCGCACAGCGCGAAAAGCTGCAAATGATATTCACACAATAAAACGGACATTTTACAGAGCAATTTGTAAATCAAACAAAATAAAAATAAAGTTCGATGTTCGAGCTGAAATATATGCAGTGTATATTTCAAAACTTGATATTTGAAGCTCCATATCAGCCTATTAAACACGATAATTATGTATTTCATCGAACAGGCTATGCGAGCGCGAAGCGCGGCGAGCAAAAATTTAATATAGTGACCTGATTTATATTTTCAAATCATTTTCCAAGTCTTCCCTTTACCTTAATTTATTCAATCGTCTCCCCCCTCTTATTTTTTTCTCCTTTTCCCCCTTCTTTTTTCTTTCTTTCCCCCTTTTTTTCAATTTTTTTCTCCTCCAAAATACATGTATTATTTCGATATTTATTGATGTATTTCTTTCCACCATAGACCAAAAATAGTAGGGGGACAAATGATATTGTGTCCCCCTACTATTTTGGGTAGGGGGCGCGATCCCCTGCCCCCCCCCCCACCCTCCCCTGGGATTTCCGCCCATGGACATGTATACTCAAGATACTAGCCTTGGTAAAATATTAACAGGAATAAATAAACAAATGAATAAATGAATGAATGAAAAAAGTAAATGTAAGCCTATGTCTTCTATGAGCAACTGTCAAAATATACGGGGTGCGTCTCTGCGTGGATCCGCCAAAGATGATATGCCATGAGTGTCGATCCGGGTGGGGGAGGGGTGGAGATTGGGAAATATACCCCCAAAGAATTCAGGTGGGGGATGGATTGTAAAATCACCCCCCCCCCATATATCGAGGGGATGGAAAAAACAGTATATCTCCAGAAAAAAATCGATCTTATAAAATACATGAAATCAATAAAAAAAATGACAACACAGAAATACACAAAAGAAAGAAAAACAAAATTTGTTCTCCAATTCAGTTTTTTTTTTGAAGCTGGAAGTTGACAAGTCTGTCTTGAAACAGTTACGTATTTATCTGTAAGTGATAAGTGAACTTGCCGATATCATAGGGAAATTTCATGAGCCATGAATACATGCAAATGTTTAGGCCCTCTCTCACTTCGATGGTGGAAAAGTAAAATTGTTTTAACAACAAAAACATTTTATATATGTTCTTCTGAATTCATAGGCAGATCTAGGGGGCGATGGGAACGATTCCCCCCGCTCCTATTTGCGGATCGAGCAAAAGAAAAATAAAAACGGAGAAAAGTTAAAGAGAGGAGAAAAGAAAAGGAAAATAAATGAAGGAAGACGAGTGAATAGATAAGACGATGGGAAGACTTGCCACTGTTTTCGCTCGCGCGAAGCGCTCGTATTGCTTGTTTGATGATCCATGTCTTGCTCAATAGGCTTATATAGAACTAAAAATATCACTATTGAAGTCAATATACAGAACATATCTCAGCTCGGACATCGAGTTTGAGCTTTCAGTGCTACATAGTGCTTGCCTCGCTTGAATTGCCCCTTTTTCAGATCGGAACAAGGGCAAATATTTTCAGCTCACGTTTCGCATCAATGATCGAGATCGGCTGAATATTAAAATGTTTCTGCTCGCGATTCGCATTATGTATGTCGGAAGAAACCAAATTGCCCAGATTTCATGATTTACAAATGAATGGAGTCCTGCTTTTAGGTCAAGATCTCATCTTTTTTCTTCTCGCGCTTCGCGCTCGCATCAATCGTTTAGCTATATAACCTGTCCTTTTCATGATTACAACAATGTCAAAACGTCAACAAATTTCAGATATATACCTATCCTGTTCATGATAAAAAAAAATAAAACGCTGATCTTTCTCACTTCATAAAAGATGACGTATGGAATATATAGGAGAGTGTAAAGTCAGAGATCTTATCTTTATGAGCTATGTTTCGTTGACCTACCAAAATTGTCTGTAATTAATTTTGATTATTTTTCCTCGCTCTTTGCTTGGTCAGTACTAGAGGTTGGGGAGTAGCGATTTGGTAAGTCGTGTATTTGAACAAAGTAATATTCAAAAGAAAGTGTGTTTTTATAATGATCTATGTAGTGACAAGTGTTATTTTAATACAAAATTTTGTTGCAATGTATGATCACAACTTTTTGCTATTCTTTCATGCTGAAAACAGTCAGATGGACAAATCTGATAATATATTTCTCCCTTTTACAATGAGAGACGTTGAAATTTTTTTCATAATGTAAATGGCTTGTTTCTAAAAAAAAAAAGCAAACAAATTATTGCAAAGAAGTTTTGAACTCAACCTTGTTGACAACGCGACCCAGTTATCCCCTTTCCTTCAGTTCTTTCTTCCTTTATCTATTTATCTATTAATCCCTATTAATTTCTTTCTTTCATTGCATTCTTTCTTCCTTTCTATCTCAATTCCCCTCGGCTGAAACTGATATAAAGATTTTACCCGCCCGGAGCCGACCCGACCAGAAGTTGCGCGATCAAAAAAAAGGGATAGCTTCATATATTTCGGCCTAACCTTACTCTAAATCCATGCCCTATATATATTTGAACTTTAAATGGAAAGAAACACATATAGCTGAGGTGGAAAAGTAGGGTTAGAAAAAGGGTGGGAAAACAATGGAGAACTTCAATATGTCTTTTAACCCCGAGAAGCGCGGAAGCAACATTCATATATAGAGCAAGAATGAAGGAGTTTCTCTTCGGAGAAAAAAAAGAATAAAAAGGAAAAAAACACACAAAGCTACCTACCTTTCTTCCCTTTCATCCCTTCCCTTTTTTCTCCTCTCTTTTCCCTTCTTTTTTTTCTTTTTGGGGACGTTTTTTTTTGGGGGGGACCGCCCCCACCGCCCCCCCCCTGGCTACGCGCCTGAGATAACAATCATATTGTATGTGTGTATATGCCTATGGCCATTTTAAAAGTAATATTTAGCCTACACATGTTTATTTGAGATATGGTAAGGCCCTTATCATGCCTATCATTGTGAGACAAATGAGCACAACTTGTATATTGCAATAAGGACCTTTTGTTTGTAGATTAATTTCTTCCACCTTTAGCCGTTATATCGTTTTTTTGTCAAATATTATTCCATTCTTAGGACAAACGCATGGATTCAATAGCTTATCTCTAGGTTTGGCTTTTTGTATTCACTGTAAGCAGATCAACAAGCGTGATAATTCATGCATAAACAAGGTTAAGAAAAAAATCAATTTATGCTTGTTTCTCGACCAGAAATACCGTATAGTTTTATCATCTGATATACATGATATATTGAATGAGGAAGTGAATCACAACCGTAGAGATGTCTCTATGATCACAACAGAAATATTATGGCAAGATGCGAGTATGCTGGGTGCGGCCTTGCAGGGAACACGTTTGTCTATGATTGGCTAGACATGTCACGTGACGTCTATAACCAATCAAAATGTGTCTATCTGGTCTGGATGGAATTCCCCGTAATATTGTATTACTACCATCTGTAACCTCTCTGAATGGATATATATATATATATATATATATATAGGGTATGACGAATCACATTTTCAGCCAATCATCATCGTCTGACAACATAACTATAATAACGTATTGACACAACCCCCCATGCAGAGCTGCATTGTAGTGCTTTACCATTTCAACGTATCGCTTTCTCGAGTGAATATTTGCTCAGTCATTATAATCATTGATTAATATCTTAATCAGATTGATCAAAGAGAAATGTTTCTAGTTTTCTTGTGAAATAAAGATACAGCTGTAAATGGAGAGCTTGTAATAATCATATTCGGAGCACCGTTGCGGAAAAGTTATGTTCAATCACACATCTTTTCACCCTTCAAAAATAGACGGAAAAAAGCGTTTCATCGATTTGGCGGAGTTTCGTTTGCAACGCTTTCTGTTATCGGTCCCAGAATATGATTTCACGGGGCAGCTTTAGATTCCATGTTTTGTGGCACGCTTGAGAAGAACAATTACTATAGTCGTTGTATTGCTCATATGCCTAACAGAAATATTTTGGAAAATAAAGTTCGTCATGTACGTATAGCATATTTCAAACTGATTTTGGATCGAGGAGGATGTTACATTGGAGTAGAAGGACCGATTTGAAATACTTTCATCTTTGTGATGATCAGATGGAGTGCAATGATTCCTCAACCAAATTGATATACGGTGTGTGATCTTATTCGATGCCACTATGAAACATGCGGTTAGTTTGCCTGCTTTAGATTTATAAACATATTTATGTGTATTCTTGGTTGCGTTTGATTAATCCTTGACAAAGGTGGATTGAATGTTGGTACATGCTGTATTAAAGATCGAACATGTGAGTAGAAACTGCTTGTGTATAATTTTTGTTAAGAATCAAAGTAAAACATACACTAATAAAATTAGGCCTATGTCATGTGTCGATCCTGTTATGTACGCACAATAAATCACGTGCTGCATATATATTTTTTTCTTGCGAACGAACGTATGATCTGTATCAATACTTCTTTGAATTTCCTGTCTCTCCCTCTAGCTGTTCCTTGCACAAAAATTATTTCATTTTTTGGAAGATAGGTATATCCTCCGATAAAACTATGGGGCATATCATGCAATGTTTTTATTTTTGGACTGTAAATGTTGTCTAAATTTTTTTCATTATTGCACTTGTCTTGCAATTGTAGAAGTCTAGTCCTAGTCCTTAGCCACAGAACATCTACATAAGTAAAAAGAAAGCTATATTTATACAATAGTCATGAGAAGGACCTTTATCTCGACAAGATATGATTTCTTTATGATCGTGCTCGTACCCCCTTAAGTTAAAGAACTCATGAAATTCGATACATCATCGTGCATCTACTATTTGAAATCGTAGTTTATCGTACTTGTGAATGTACTTGACTGGTAGAGAATTTGATATATAGACTGGATTATTATCATTTTTGACAACATTCCCTTACCAAGACTATCCCCTCTTTCAGTCTTACAGCACCCCCCCCTTTCCGTCCCGCTACACCCCAACGTTATGGATTCACGCCAACCAATACAAGTCAGGACTCTTAGCATTAAGAAGGTATTTATTGTAACATTCCAACCGACCTGCGCACCACTTTTCAAATTGGCGCCCAATAATTCATGGTTGCTAGGTCGAAGCGCCATCGGCACCAATCTTGCTTGAGGCTTGTCAAGAATGGGGGTGTGGGTGGTTAATGCCCTTTGTTGATTCCAAGTAACAGAGTTAAAATTTTATTTACATCGAAACTCATCAGAAATCATGACTGGGAATTATGGGATATCACGTGATCTCATGTAGTACATAGCGCTTTTAATGTTTCTAAGCAAAGCATAGGCCTACTGTTACCCGGGATCTAGCACCGCTACCTCGATCGGGTGCTCAAGCATTCAAGGGTACCCATTTACTACACCTGGGTTGAGAGTTCCAAATGTAGGCCTTGCCAAGGGACTCATTGTTGTGGTAGGGTAAGAAATAACTGGTCAAACATGTTTAGGAAATTTTTGGCTAAACCAAAAATCACACAATAAAGTTGATGAGATGGGACAGGTTCGATTCCTGTGAGATTCCGATCATATTAATATCGATCACAAAGAATCTTCATCGGTGTCCATTCTTTAACAATATTGTGTTGAATATATTAATACAATCATTCTAAATGTTATGGAATGTAAAGTTTCCCTTTGGGAGTATATTCTTTTTATCACTTTGATAATTTTCACGACAATATTTTCGTAAAATTTGACTTGAGAGTTTAGTGTCAATTGAATTTATGTATTTTATTCATATACCTACCTAATATATAGTGAATGTAAATAAAATAAAATTTAATTTTAGTATGTTATCTATGGGCTTAAACCTCAAATCTATAATCCCGATACTCGTATATTGACGTGAAACATATGGTTTTTTTTTCACGATCCAATATATCTTCAGCAAGTAAGTTATGATTTAGCTATTTACCCGGTTCTTAATCATTTACTTTCAATTACTCTATTTTATTTTTCCCCATCCTTGCCAATTGTAAAAGCTTGAATCTTTAAAAGATTCATAATCATTTTTATGTTATATCATGCATTGCAATGTATCTGACGTTTTTTTTAATGAAATTTATATCATTTTATTGTTTAAGCCACCTTTCTATTATATGAAGTATATGAGCTCATAATACTTTTTAATCTAAATAGATGAATAAAAAGGTGTCGCCACATGAGTGTAGGAGAATGTGACGTATCCACTACTGTTTTTTTTTTTAATGACTGGAAATTGAAAGGAAGTTTGAAGAAGGGAATAGAAAGAGAACGTAATGAAAGACACGAAAACCGAAAAAATAGATGGAGAAAGAGAGAGAGAGAGGGAGAGGGGGAGAAAAGAATATCCTGTTATTTTGTCATTTTTAGCGACAAATAATTTTATGTGCCAGGTTTTATCACAATATTTCAGTGAGAAGAAACAAAAGAAGGAGGAAAGAAGAAGAAGAAAAAAAAGAAGAAGACAAAAAAGGAGAGGAGGGAAACGGAGGAAATAGTTAATAACATTCCTAACATCATTCACCACCACCGTCATTATTACCAGTGATATTACCATCATCATCATGATCGTCATCATGATTATCTTCATCTTCGTCATAATAATCTTCATCGTCATTCTCATCGGTGTTATCATCATCACCATCATCATTAACATCATAATCACCCTCATCACCCTCATCATTATCATTATCATCATCATCATCACATTTCTGGTTGTCATCCACAATGCAAAAGAAAACAATAAATCAAATAAATCGAATTAAGCTCAACTACCAGTGTTTTATATTCAAACGTATAAACGACATCTGTTTGTGCATTCAGCATTATGATATAACATAATATTGCTTCATAATTTCACATGAATTACACTCAAGAGGAATAAATCGTCGGCCTTATGCCAAAAGGGCCTTAACCCGATTTTAGGGGTTCTGAATATTTTATAATAAATTTAACACATTTCATGTAAAACTTAATAACTTAACACGTTTATCGAAATTGGCTTCAAAAGCAAAAAAACGACCACAAAATTTTGATTATTAGAGAGGCCAAAACCTTTATAAACGCCATTATCTCGGAATGGCCAAAAGCAGTTAAGGCCCTTTTGGCATAAGGCCGACGAAATGTGCAATCATTGTTTATACGCAAATATGAACAAGGTATTTTTTAAATTACATTATGTAATAATATGCATAATAGTCAAGAGACTCTATGCGCTGTACAAATATTAAATTACTGAATTATACGAACTATACATTACACATAATTTAATTTGTCCATTAAACCCCCAAAATATGTCTTACAAGTAAGAAAAAAATACATCAACACATGAAATTTACAAAATTAATGAAGACAAATAATATTTAACAACAACATACTTTACCGAGCATTATGAATAAAAAAATAATGTACTGCTGTGTAAGAGAATGTGTTTCAGAATTTCTTCTGTTGAACATGCGTTGATAAAAGAATATAAATCAAGATGCATATTTCGGCACCCCTCCCATTAAAATACCCTTGCGTAGACCATGATTACAAAAACGCGTTGCTTTTAGTAGATCATACAGGTATGGTAATTGATTGGGGGAAATCGTAGTCAATTAAATGCAGCACATGCAAAATATAGTGTAGTAAGATATTTCAAGCGTTTATTTCAGAAAATTTTGGAAATATGCAATTTGTAAAGTAATAGGTATCGTTCCTCTGTTGATCGAACAGAACCTTGCCTCCCCTTATCAAATCCAATACCATACACCCCCATCCCCTCTCCCAACTAAAGAATGTGATCACGATCACTGCCCTGATAATCCAAGGGAACCTTCAAAGTACAAAAATAACAAAAAATAACGTTGTTTAAGCCTGTCACTCTAACAACAATTTGTTTAAACTGTTTTAAACAACAGTTGTTTAAAAAGTTTAAACAATTTTTTAAAAAGTTTAAACAGTTGCTTATTTTAAACTGTTGTTAAAAACTTGTTAAAAAAGGTTAAACAGTTGTTTAAAAAGTTTAAACAGTTGTTTATTTTAAACAGTTGTTTAAAATGTTTAAACGGTAGTTGTTAGTGACGGACTTAAACAACGTGCTCAAAATTTTGAACAGCGTTTTTATAGTGTTGTCTCCCTTCATCAGATCCATTGTTTTACAATCCACCCTTCCCCACCCCATTTCCAAATTAAAGAGTGTGATCACGATCAATTCTGGTAATCCCAGAGAACAACGTCTCCTTTCATCAGATCCATTGTCTAACCCACCCTACAACATGTACAACCCCCTCTCCCAAATAAATCTGCGATGATCCTCTGAAAATACAAGAGAACCTTGTCTCCCTCCATCAGTCCACAGAAGACCCTATCATGGAATAATGGAAACATGATAAATTGAAAAGTAGGACAATGAACAATAAATATGACATACCATTTCAAGTAGCACAATGAGACGAACATTTTGTGGGGGCCAAAATGGCGTATGGGGCAATATTTTTTTCTAAAGGCTGCGAACGAGCACCAAATTGACCCTATTAAGATATTATCTTTGCTTAGATCTTAACATAACACTCGTAAGATATTTTCATATTTCATTCGTTTTCGTTTCTCGTTTTTCGTAAAAATTTTGGGGTCCATCCCCGCTTTATGTACGGCAGTGTTTGCCATTGATATATAGTCGACCGAATCTTTATTCTGAAATCTTTGTTCTCGAAAATCGAGTCTTATGAAATTCTACGGACTATGTATTCATAATTTCCAACGCTGTAGCTTTGGCCAAAATTAACTATTACCCCCCTATTACTCCCCTCTCGCGGAGAAGAAAAACAGAGTAATAGAAGGAACCTCTGTATTACTTACAAGACATTGGTTCTTCATCAAGTGTCCCCGATCCCGAAGTTACGGGAGCAGTGTCCACTCCCACACTGATATTTGATTCTTCCTCTACGTCCATTGTCACGACCTCCTTTTCTTCCTTTAAAATGTAGAAAATTAATTATAAAGTAAATGATGAGATGGAGTTAGAAGACTATTGTATACTTGAGAAATTATGCGTAATTTACTTTATTTAATTTCTCCCCGTCATTTAGCTTCACCGAAAAACGTGAAATGAGAGAAGTGATAGCATTCATGCATATTTTAAATTGGGCCCATATCGAGTTAGAATAGAGTTTCTGACAGTTTTTGTCCCCGCAAAGTTGGTACATAATCAATAAGGCCAATGTAGTGATCACTTTTCTTCTTAGTTATGGGACAGTCACATTTGGCAAACGCTGGCCGTACGGAGAGCCGAAATATAGTCAGGCAGCATAATTATTCACTTATTGTAAATGCTGACATCACAAGGAACAACTTTCAACTTGGTGACATATTTCTAATGGTCATCTTGACCATGTTAGGCAGTGGCGTAACTACGGGGGGCATAGGGGGCACGTGCCCCCCCCCCATCGGCTGGCAAAAAAAATGGGGAAAGGAGAAAAGAGGAGAAAAAGAGCAAGGAATGAAGAGAAACGTAGTGGGGAAAGAAGAAATTATTGTTTTTTATGTTATATCATATTATGTTATGTTATATTACATAAGAAGCATTTTTTCATAACTTTATGAAACATTATTTGTTCTGGGCCTATGTCTTCACTGTTCCTTGTGCTCGCATAGACTCTTTAATGAGATATATAATCCTTTTGTACTAAAACCCCATGTTTTTAAGTCAGAATACACCAAATATATTTACTCGCAATTCGAGTTATTATTGTTTTATGTAATGACATTTGCTTTTTTTTCATGACTACTTAAAGTGATTACTCTATTTTAAGGTCTTAATAAAAAACATTTCCTGTCCGTGCTAACATTCGCATTAATTGACTGGTGAGATGTCTGCTCTTCATGAATTCTTAAAATCGGTCCTTAAAATTACAATTTTCTGATCTAAATATTTAAACAAAAACAACAACTCGCGCTTCGCGCTCGCATTAATTGATTAGTGAGATGCGTATTATACTCATGATTACACAAAAAGTGCTTCTGTGTTTAGATGTAATTCAAACAAAATCAGCAAAGGATGGCACTATCATTAGATGACTATACTGAGATATTTATACTCTTGATGGAATCCTAAAATATAGTCCTTAAAATGTCCCTGTTTGGGGTCAATATTATTTTATACAAAAATTTTAGCCCGCGCTTTGCGCTCGCATTGTTTGTTTAGCGAGACAGGTACATAATTATCATGATTACAAAAAATTGCTTATAATGTCCCTTTTTAGGTCTAAATATGAAAAAAAAATCAGCTCGCGCTCACATTATTTGATCAGTGAGATACATATTCGTTAATGGCACTGCATGTCCTTAAAATGTCTTTATTAAGTCTTTATTAGGTCAGTATACTTGGCAACTGAGCGCGCTTCGCGTGCTCCCTAAGTGACTCGAAATTTTGCTGGTGCCCCCCCCCCCCATGCCGTGACCCACGGTACGCCACTGATCTGAGGAGTCAAAATGGGGGTAAATTGCGGTCAATATTTGAACATTTCCCGAATTGTCAGTGATAAATCATAGTGTTTTTCTTATTACACTGAACTAAAAAGTGTACAAAACCCAATACCCTTAATTGACTTACACTAAAAGTGTTTAAAGCTCATTTTTCGTATATTATTCGTGTTTTGTTTATGTATTTTTTATTATTATTTTCGGTATTGATATAAAGTTTATCTTCAGAAGTCCTTATCCAGAAGATATAAAGAGTCAGGGGGGGGGGGTGAGCTCATTTGAGAACAATATACATTAATATTTATGATTAAGGGCGATATGTATTGTTTTGACTTTAGGTGTATATGCTTATATATTTAACAGGTCATGATAAGTTATTAAAGGTATATTCAGGGGTTAAAACCAATATTACGGTGTGCTGATATGTAGTTGCTGGTGACCACAGTGTAAAATTGTTTGATATGTTGTTATCTGACCATCTCTGCACTCTTGTTTATTGTGGTTGGTAATGTATGATATTGTTGCAACCAAATAATACAAGTGGATAGATGTAGTAGGCTATGCAGAGTCAGAAGCGAAATGGTAGTCAATTCGAGTCAAACCTTGTTTATTGATATATATATTTCTTGTTCAAGTTAGTATTAGGATTGTCGAAGATGTGGCCTAAGCAAATGTAGGTTTGGCCATCCAGGTGCATCAAAGACATGTTTGATGTAGTTGGCATCGTTTATGTATGCTTTTGATTATGGTAGACGCAATTATATTATAGGATGCTAAGTTCAGAATCTTAGGCATCAGTCTTAATGATATCCAGGATTCTGGGGCTCGCAAAATGAGCACATCATGATTATGACGATGTTGGACTGATGACCAAAGACAAGGGTGGACAATGCGCCAACTGGTGAAACAAGAGAGATAGCTTTTGTTTTAGAACCTTGCCATGGTTTACTTCAATGACATGTGATTATTCTTTCTGGCAAAAAAGCTTCCAGGCAGCTCAGTAAGTAGGAAGAAACCAAGAAAAAAAATCAGCAACTATCCACCATCACTATGAAAAATGCACTCTTAAAAAAATCAGTCAAATTGATTTAATCAGTGATCACCTGGTTGCTACTGCATGTCTAGTAAAATTAATTCTCACGTCTATTCTGGTAAAAATAAAAAACCGGTACCCTATTAACTAGTCATTTTGACTGATTTGTTTTGAGTGTGTGACATTGAGCATGTGACCTAAGACTCGTGTTATCTGATTACACTCATGTTCACATTTCATGAACTATACACATAAACTTCAAAGTTTCAAAGTCATGTTGGAATTCAACAACTACCCTAAACATGACCAAAATCCATTAAATTGCCTTTGACCTTGGTCATGTTACCTGAAACTCACGCAGGATGTTCACTGATACTGATTAATCTTATGTCCAAGTTTCAAGATACTTTCTAAGTTAGGATGTCATTTCAAAAACTTAAAGAGGGTGGATAGTTTTGGTAAATCCTCAAAATCTGCTTGTCACCATTCTAATTAATTTCTATATGATATGAATGCTTATGCCCTAAAACAGTCATGATGTGGATGACATGAAATGAAATGGTGTTTTACATAGTTAATTTTGCAATTTCCCTTGTAATTTAACCCTGTCGGGTATCCCAGAATTATCAAGCTGACACGCGATCTCCCGCGACCAGGTTGCGAGCTGCCTCCCTCTATCACCGAAATCCATGCATTATTTTGCATGCACTGCCTCGGCCTCCAGCTAGCATGGCTAGCGCTCTGCAGTATACACGCACCACCGCTTGAGCTACGTACGCGGGAACAAAATGTAGTCCGCTGAAAAGAGGAGTTGTCCAGTCTATAGTCACTCAGGTTTGCTAAGCCCGTTCTGTATACGCACTATTTATTCGATGATAATTCCGATGCATAACGTGACAACAAACAGCAGAGAAGAACAAAAGAAAATACTTGAACGATACGTACCTCACTGAACTTAGTCTTATAGCTAATGCACCTTGATTTCCTATTCCTTGGAAGTAAGATTCATTGCCAATCGACGACTAAACCCCGACGATAAACAAACCCTCATCATCCCATTTAAAAAAAAGTGGAACCACGATATGCTACAATGAGTGTATTTGAATAACTGATCTCTAATTGCCAAAAGACGGGGGCAATTTATATTTGGATATGTTTTTACGGGAGTGTTTACTCGCTAAAACAATTAGAAACAAACTATCACTGGGTGGATTGTGTCTGAAATCATAAACTACATGAAGTTGTTTTCATGTGTAACAGCTCTATGGGTGTACTATGCATGGGAATTGTGTTGATTCGAGAGCAGATGAACTTTACGTAATAAGGTCATATACTGCTAGTCCAGACGAGGTCATGCAGAGTTCAATGCTTGCATTATGCATCGGTCTACTGGAAAGGCCATACATGTATATATACACATGTATATGGGTTTATGTATGCGTTATATGCACGGTTATGTTCCTACACTGTCCTCTGCAGAAATAATTCAATCGCGGTTATATAATACCAAGCTTCAAATGTGGAAATGGAATGTAACTTGATAAAGTTCTGTATATAGTGTCATTTGAGTTTAGTATATTTTCCATATTTTGATGGATGATTTTCACATACCTCCTAGAATTAACATAAACTACTAACTATATGAGTAAAAACTTTGTGGGTCCCGGGGATTCGATGTACATGTATGACGATATGCAATTATTAGACATAGACATGTTTCATAACTGGCGATAGAAAAATGACACGACTTTATTTTGGATCGCAAAAGTGTTATCTTTTATATGCATGATCTCCAAATGTGAGGGATGATGTTTAGGAATTTACATTCTCTACAAAGAGCGACCCCAATATAGGCCTCATGTTTTGGGTTTTCCTCTTTTATTTCATTTGTGCGTGGCTTTTTTCGGGGGGGGGGGGGTCACGCTCGCCTCTTTTAATCATTGTTTTTGTACCCACCGTAAAGCAGAGCGGTAAAGTGCCAATTCGTGTTGCCAAATCCACTTCGATCGTCATTTCATCTTCGTCTATCACAGTGATCAAATCGTCTCATAAACAATTTGGTCTATCCTCATACCCATTTTATTTTCATTCATTTCATAACCAGTTGGTCTAATACCCATTTTATTTTTATTCATTTCTACCAATTCACACTTTAGTCCAATTATTAGACTAAATACGGGGGTATATGGACTTTAGATGGGTATTTGACCTGACTGGTTATTAGACAAAACAGTGAGTGGACGAACTGATGATGGTAGACCCCAGTAGACCAGTTCATAATTAGACGAATTGGCATTATACCAACTGAAAATAGACCAGCACATGCAGCCGCGGCGAATCCGCGAGCGAGTAAATTGGAAAAAAAAAACGGAATGGGCCTTGTCAAAGCAGGGAAGACCGCTCCATTCAAGTCACAACTGCACGAGGGGAAATTGAGATAGAAAGGAAGAAAGAATGCAATGAAAGAAAATAGAGATTAATAGATAAATAGATAAAGAAAGAAAGAACTGAAGGAAAGGGAATAACTGGATCGCGTTGTCAACAAGGATGACTTCAAGACTTCATTGCATTATAAATTCGTTGTTGTTTTTTTACAAACAATCCATTCACATAATAAAAAACAATTTCAACCTCTCATTATAAAAGGGAGAAATATATTATCAGAATTGTCCATCTGACTGCTTTCATGAGAGAATAGCAAAAAGTTGTGTTGCAATCGATAAATTCCAACAAAATTTTAAATAATGTTAAAATAATATTTTTTACTACATAGGTCATTATAAAAACACTTTCTTTTTGAATATTACTTTGTTCAACTACACGACTTACAAAATCGCTACTCCTCAACCTCTTATACGGACCAAGCAAAGAACGAGGGAAAAATAATCAAAATAAATTACCTACATAAAAGTGTAATTTTGGTTTGTCAACGAAACGTAGCTCATAACATGCATAATGACAAGATCTCTGACTTAATACTCGCCTAAATACGTCATCTTTTATGAAGTGAGAAAGAGCACTGAACGTTTGATTTTTTTTCATCATGAACAGGATAGGTATACATCTGAAATTTGTTGACGTTTTGGCAAAATAGAATTCTAACAACTTGTTGTAATCATGAAAAGGACAGGATATAAAGCTAAACGATAAATGCGAGCGCGAAGCGCGAGCAGCGGAAAAAAGATGAAATTCTTACTTAAAAATAGAGCTCTCAATTCATGCTTTGTAAGTCATGAAATCTGGGCAATTTGGTTTCTTCCTACATATATAATGCCAGCGCGAACCGCGGGTAGAAAAATTTTAATATTTAACCGATCTCAATAAATTAGTGCGAAACATGAGCTGAAAAAATTTGTTCTTCTTCCGGTCTGAGCAAGGGGTAATTTAAGCACTATTTCAAGCACTATATAGCAATATTGAAAGCTCAAGCTCGATGTCCGAGCTGAGATATGTTCTGTATATTGACTTCAGTACTTGGTATTTTTAGTTCTGTATCATCCTATTGAGCAAGATATGGGTCATCGAACAAGCAATACGAGCGCTTCGCGCGATCGAAAATAGAGGCATGAAAGATTTTTTTTGTTAAGTCTTCCCATCGTCTTATCTATTCACTCGTCTTCTTTCTTTTATTTTCCATTTCTTTTCTCCTCTCTTTAACTTTTCCCCGTTTTCTTCTTTTGCTCCGCAAATAGGAGCGGGGGAATCGTTCCCCTTGTCCCCTTTAGATTCGCCTATGAATTCAGATAACATATATAAAATGCTTTTGTTGTTAATACAATTTTACTTTTGCACCATCGAATGGAGAGAGGGCCTAAACATTTGCATTTATTCATGGCTCATGAAATTACCCGAAGATATCGGCAAGTTCACTTATCATTACAGATAAATGTGTAACTATTTCAAAACAGACTTGTCAACTTCAGAAAAAAAGTATAACTGAATTGGAAAACAAATTTTGTTTTTCTTTCTTTTGTGTATTTCTGTGTTAACATTTTTTTTTATTGATTTCATGTATTTTTATAAGATCGATTTTTTTCTGGAAATATACTGTTTTTTCGATGCCCTCAATATAATGGGGGGGGGGTGCGATTTTACAAGCCATCCCCACCTGAATTCTTTTGGGGTATATTTCCCCATCTCCATCCCCCCCCACCCGATCGACACTCATGGCATATCATCTTTGGCGGATCCAGGCAGAGACGCACCCCTTATATTTTTACAGTTGCTCATAGAAGACATAGGCTTACATTTATTTTCATTCATTCATTCATTTATTTATTTGTTTATTTATCTATCTATTCCCGGTTTTTTTTACCAAGGCTAGTCTCTTGAGTATACATGCTTCTCCAGAGAGTCCCGCACGATATAGCTAAATCTACGAAAATTGCCACCTGCATTCCCTCTTTTGTAAAAAACTTCTTTCTAACCCTTGTTTCAATATCCAAAATGATGTCGTTTTCTCCTTCCTATTCTATAAGCTAAAAAACCTATACGAATGGCCATTTTAAATTAACGAGCTTGCCTAACTGTTAGGCAAGCTCATTAATTTGAAAATGGCCATTCAACTTCGATATCACTGAACATTAATTACATAAATTATTCTGACCGATCGTTCTTTGGTAACTTAATTCACCAGAATCATTGCCATGATTGATAAGAAAAGGGGTTCTCCTACGCTGTCCAAAATAATGGCAGGGGATGCGACCAATTTGCATCTTTCTAAAACTCTGAGCGGAAATACAAGCTGCTAAAACTAGCCCCTTCATAGAGGTTCATGTATATTGACAATTGTTGATAGATTTGATATTGAATAGGATTAAATAAACTGAAAATGTTCTGTAATGAAGACATGCAGGATAATTCAAAATTGGGCATTGGCGAATCCAGGGGCGAAGTGACCGCTGACCCGAAGTGGTGTAGCTACGGGGAGGGGGACTGGGGGCACGTGCCCCCCCCCCTGAAAAAATTGACAAAGCAAAAAAAAAAGGGAGAAAGAAAAACAAAAAGGGAAAAGAAGAAAGACAGAAGAGGAAAATAAGATGAGGAAGACGAGTGAATGTAATATTGTGAGGAGACTTGCAAATCTTTCATGTTACCATATAAAAGTTTTGCTTGCGCTTGGCGCAAGAATTGCCTGTTCGAATAGATTAATATCTTGCTCAATAGGCTGGTATGGAGCAAGTTTTGAAGTCAATATACAAAACATATTTTAGCTCTTTGTTTAACAAATTTTCGACATTACTCCTATTTGTTTAAGATCAGTATGCTCGATCTGTAATGAAAATCATAAGATCAGTATGCTCGATCTGTATGAAAATCATAATTCATAAGTCAGAAAAAATTGGAACCAGCGGGATTCGAACCTGCCATCTACTGCAGATGGCAGGTTCGAATCCCGCTGGTTCCAATTTTTTGCAAAACAAGCTATTATGTAGGCCTCCTCCAATGTACTATTGTCAGGTTTGAATACAACCGGGGAATACAAACAATATCGCGCTTCGTGCTAGCAGCGATACGCTAGCTCTTCGTGAATTCCTATAGCTTGTATAAACGGTCGTCAAATAATTTTCCATTTCCATGTTCAGGTCAATTTATATGGCTATGAAGCGCGATCAATATCAACTGACTCCCGATTTGTTTTATATCGCCCCCCCCCAGCCATGCCGAACGTAATGTGCACCTGATTTAGTACCACAATGGCATATGATTCTGTCCCCCCCAAAAAAGACCAAAAAAAAAAACGGGGTAAAAGATAGATGGGGGAACTTTGTCAGTGCTATTTAAGCGATCAGTTCCTGGTAATTTCGAGTGTAGTCTTATTATGATTATTTTTATTGGGGGGGGGAGACCATGGAGACATTAGCAGACATTAGCGTACCTACAGAGGGACAGACTACCCAACCCCTGACGAGTCACAACCCATGTCCCCCCCCCCCCGACGATCGAGTCACAACTGATCCGTGATGAGCCACATGTGGCCCGTGCCTTTGAAATTGAAGACCTTTTTGCTTTCTTTTTTTTGCTTGTCAAATTTTCTTGTACGAAATCCTTTAATTTTAGTTGGAGACGTTTTTTTTATTTTTTACTTGTCAAATTGCCCCCCCCCCCTCCTTGGAAAATCCTAGGTACGCAACGTCAGATGCTAAAATAGAAGAGATGTATATATGTAATAAAGCCTATTTCTCCATCGTGACCTTTACATATTTTCGTAATGGAATTCTTTACGATCAGGATTGTGATACAGTTAGATATGCATTGGAACTTTGCACCCCCCTCCCAAAAGAAAAGTATCGATTTGCTGGTCGGGGGGGGGGGGGTAGGCTGCAGGTGAAAATATTACGTTTGAGTCTTAGCGCCGGCCCTGGGCCAAGATCATATAGATTTGTCAGCAAAAGATACAGGCGAAAATCTGCAAAGCACTTTATAAGATAATGATAAAAAAAGGATGTCTCTTGTTGTTTACGGATCAAGGACCCAATAATTGCCATTTCGAAAATGTGCATTTTTTCTTTACATTAGTTGAAATGTTGTTTCTTGAAAATGCTTTACATATTTAGATGGAAATACACCTTGGCGGCGGAAGCCAAACAATTTAGGGGAGGTCCAGCTGAAATTTTGGGATGGGCACAGGTAAAAAATTTGACAGCCCCCCCCCCAAAAAAAAAATGGTTGTCAACCTAAGTTTTAGGAGTGGATCACCAAAAATTTTTGACAAGCAAAAAAAAAAAAGTTCATCAACCTAAATTTTAGGGGGGACACAAAACGTTTCAGGGGGGTCCACGTGAATTTAGGAGGGACGCATGAAAGAAAATTGACAAGCAAAAAAAAGGTTTTGTTATCAACAAAAATTTTAGGGAGCACCGTCCCCTCCCCCACCTCAAATTTAGGGGGGGGGGGACTGCCCGGGGAACTGTCAGCAATAAGACAATAGAAAGGAGAAATTTGTTGAATTTTATTGAGATTGCAATCACATGACGACGCCGGTCATGTAAATTGTTCTTTGAAGAAAAATGTGTGATGGCAGAGCTGCTTACAGAGTCTAGAATAAGTAATTTGGTCGAGAGGCGGCTGTGTGTCACATGTGATAAGAAAGAGAATGCAGATTTCAGCGGCACGTATTACATGCGGTCAGAAGTGTTCGCGTGAATGAGTGTGATGTGAATGTCAGCGGCCGGCCCGCCGTACACATCGTCAGGCGATGCTGCGATTTGTGCATCGCATCCAGTGTCCTGTGTTTTGGTTGTTCGACCAACCATTGCAGAAATTGTAGTCGTCTTATAATCTCTACAAAATATTCTCAGGAAACTCAACGATACTATTTTATGGATATCAAAGTACACTATATATATATATATATATATATATATATATATATATATAAATACATATATATATATGTAAGTCTGAGTGATGGCATTAGCATAGCGAAGGTAAATCTACAACAGATTTCCCTCCCATTCCTCTGGCTCAATACAAAACGACTTTACGACAGTGGTTGCTCGGCGTTTCTCCGGCCATGCTCCCGCGCTCACTCGCGGTGAAATTTGGATACTAAAGCATTGCATGCACTCCGTGTAGCCTAGCGATAGCAGACGATGCGCGGAAGAATTTTGTTTTCCAGTAAAGTAGATATCGGTCACGTGAAAAACAAATGCTCAGTCATGGACGAAAGTGGGCGCTGTGAAAAGTGACCTTTTTGAATATTGCGAATAGGTAGATTTAGTAAGATGTCGGTGAAATTCAGCCGAGGATAATGACTTCATTTTCTGAGTTTATTTAAAATTTAGACATTTTCAAGGAGAAATTTTGCCACTCTCATATTACATTATGATCAGTTCTTGTTATTCAATAGCCACGACCCATACAACTGGATTTTATGATCCTTCACCAAAACTATCCTCGAGCTTTAACCTTGGTTGAGATTTCAATGTTGACGACGCCACCGTCACTGTCGAAGAATCAGCGCTCTGCAATGCAAGCGAGACCCCCCCCCCTCCAAAAAAAGAGGGTTAGGAGAGAAACAGTAGAATACAGCATGATAATAATATTATATAAACAAATAGAGAAAATTCAGACAATCAAAACACTGAAAATTTGATCAAAATCGGACAATAACAAATTTATGACGCGTTACATTTTTGCATTGTAATAGTTATTACAGTAAAACAGCTCTATGTAATATGAATATTCAATAAAAAAATATGGTATTATATCCCTACTTGTTCTTCTGTATTATATTAAATTATGCTTATTCCATTGTTGTCTACCAAAAATTTAAAAGGAAAGTATTGGTAACCGATTTAATTATGCATTGGATACCATTGTTGCAACTTACTTTATTGTAAGAAAGACATATCGTACACATTGTATGAAAATGTGAAATAACGATAAGTAGGGTGCATTTCATCATCAGCCCACCTCATCAATGTTCCTGGCTATTTTTTAAGATATAATTATTTTCAGCCATTCCATGCGCAAGTTTTAAAAAGTGTTCTGAGAAACATTGTTTTGGCATTGTGTTGCGTAGGAACGGCGTACATTTGCGTAGTGTTGCGTATGATTGGCGTACAGGTGCGTAGTGTTGTGTTGGCTTGCGTCGACTTCACTGATCTCTCCCCTATCTGGATGGGAACAATAACGCTGATTGGCCTATTCCGTGTTGAAGTACCGGAAGTTGGTAAATCCGCACGCCGAGTTCCCCCCCAAAAGCCAAAATCGGAGTAGAGGCTGGTTCACGACAATAGTATCAATCTTAATTATACTTACCAGATCAACTCTTAAAACAGCACTTTTCAATGTGAATTTATACCGAATACAAAGTTTAAGATGTCGTCCTGTGCCACGTATAATTGCACTAATCGTGACGACCTTGGAAACAGAGAAAAGGGGATTACTTTTCACAGATAAGACAAGCTGGGGAACTGCATAGTTGTAGACTTTATGTAGTCCCATGTGCTCAAATACATATGTGGTATTTCTAAATTACCAGAGCAAGTTTCCAAAACATTAAAACTCCAGGGAGGGGGGGGGTTATCGATTGTTGTGATTTCTCTGGAAGCGTGATGAATTTAAACCATGATTCAAATAAATATTCAGTTTATTAATATTCACAAATGTCACCAAGTTTTATGAGTTTATCAGTCATGTTTGGACAGAAAAATATCACGAGACACGAAAATACTGACCGTGTAGCCTGTATTCTGAAATTTGACTTGAGTTAAAACTGAAAATCTGCCGTTTCGGAGGAGTTAAAAAAAAAATTTGCGAAGCATAGATCCCGACCGAAAAAGACTGGTTTTGGGGACAAGGACTGGATCTACAAGATATTCTGAAAATTATTTCATCTTTTATTTGTGAAAGGACAATAAAATTTACAAGCTAGAGGTACATGTACGGTAGGACTAGACTTTAGGGGGCTTATGTAACTTGTGGCATGTGAATTTGTGATATATTTCTCTGTCAACAATGGATCGAATTATTTTTTCCAAGAACTTACTTTTTAAACAAAAGTATGTAAAAAAGACATTAAGCTACAGAGAAGGATTTACAGACTTCAGAAATTTCACAGAACTTAGTTTGAGATGCCGAATGTCTTCAAAGAAAAAAATGTCTCTGTGGAGCAAAAAAAAGGGGGGTTATCAACCAGAAATTTAGGGGGTGATGCAAGAAAAATAAGCTGACAAGCAAAAATAAAGGTTATCAACCCCAAATTTAGGGAGGGATGCAAAACAAAAGAAATAATCTGACAAGCATAAAAAAAGGATATCAACCAGAATTTTAGGACGGACCACAATGATTTTAGGGGGTCCACCTGAATTTAGGGGGATGCAGGAAAAAAATTGACAAGCAAAAAGAACAACAAAAAAGTTGTCAACATAAATTTAAATTTTTGGGGTCTTTCCCCCACCTAAAATATAGGGGGACAATACCCCCCCCCCGCCTCCGCTGCCTATATGAACAAACTGGGTAGAGGATAATTGAAGAGGGTCGATCGATGTAACAGAAGGAGAGAGAGAGAGAAGGTCAAGTCCACCTCAGAAAAATATTGATTTGAATCAATAAAAAAAATCAGACAAACACAATGCTGAAAATTTCATTAAAATCGGATGTAAAATAATTAAGTTATGACATTTCAAAGTTTCGCTTATTTAAAACAAATTGTGATATGAACAAGCCAGTTATATTCAAATGAGAGAGTCGATGATGTCACTCATTCACTATTTCTTGTGTTTTTTATAGTTTGAACAATACAATATTTCAATTTTACGAATTTGACGATTATAGGATCTCCTTGCCTGAAGCACAAAATGTCAAAATAATGGAATACAACCGAGATGTGCATATAACTGTTAAGTGAAATGAAGCGAAACTTTAAATGCCATAACTTTCATATTACATCCGATTTTGATGAAATTGTCAGTGTTATGCTTGTTGAATTTTTCTCTTTTTATTCAAATCAATTAAGTTTTTGTTGGGGTGGACTTGTCCTTTGAAGGGCGAGTCCACCTCATGGAAACGATTATTTGAATAGAGAGAAAAACCACACAATAATGCTCAAAATTTAATCAAAATCAGAAGTAAAATATGAAAATTATATTTTTAAAGTTTTACTTAAGCGATGAATTTTTCTTTGTTACACTGGCCTGCTTGTTTGTATTTTTTTTTTTGGGGGGGGGGTGGGGTGGACTTAAATTAAATTGGGATTCAAGCCCAGTGTTATAAGCCTGCATAACCTAAATATAACCTAATATATATCGATCCTAAAAGGCTATTTGGCAAACCTCCAAAATACCCCTAGACAAGTCAAAGATTTCATCCATTCTTTTTTAGGTGAGAAAAACACCAACCCCTTCAAAATTATGTTTCAGAAATGTACTGGGAAAGTACCATGGTTTCAAGAAAATTGCAAATTCTGGCACCTTACATATAATGAAGTTTTGTATAAAAGCAAGGGCTTCAGTGTGCAGACAGCTAGCGTATCGCTCACAATGCATATGCTAATGGAGCGATCGCGTTCCTTTTGGGGGAACTGGTATGGCGGACAATAGAACCCGCGGGCTTCAAACAAAGGACCCTCCCCGCATATCCAGTTAGGGGAGAGATCAGTGGTCGACTTGCGCAGACTTCATCAGTGCGCCCAAATGTACGTTTAATTTTTGCGCGCGCCCGTACCGATTGTGCGTAGAGTTTCGAAGGCAAAACGAAGGGAGGCGTTGCGTACATGTAGTCTCTACGCATAGGTACGCAACTCTACGCAGATCTCTGTGTAAAATCCCCTTAAGGGTTTGTCAAGTCGTATCGAGGTATTCCTGCAATACCATGATAATGCAATGATGAAGTCGACGTCTATGTACACTGCACATCTTTTGCTTAGTATAACAACACAAATAAGTTTCCGAGTCACAATCAGGGCATTATTTTATTAAATATTTATATAATATTGACTGGCCTTGAGTGGAACATCAAATATATTGCCAGCAAATGAATCATATTGGCCCGAGTCTTTAGACGAGGGCAATATGGGTCATTTAAGGGCAATATATTTGATGTTCCCCGAAAAAGAGCCAGTCAATATTTTTATTATCATCCAAATCAGATATCTAGAGCAATATCATGATAATGGGGATATTTCTTTTAAAAGTAGAGTTCTATTGTGTCATGTTAATATCGGTCTAGGCTCTGCACTTAACCATTAGGACGTACTTGCAAGCGCTCGGATTCAGCGTTGTCTTTATTATGACGTATATTGTTGGTGGGCGGATCCTTATGAAGCGTATCTCTTTATACGCATCCACTAATGCCCGGATGTGAGACCAGGGAAAATACAAAGGTATATTTTGCTTCGTTTCTGCATGCAAAGTAAATACGCGCATTGAGACCGAGGAAAATACAAACAATATGAATGACCAGCTCAGATGTATGATACGGGTGATAATAACTTACATTGACCCAATATGACCCTTAACATGGTCCAGTATTCATTTTTATTCAGTTGTTCCTTGTGATGTCACCAATCACATAAAAATGAAAAACCAGACTTGGCTAATTTGTCGACGTAGCCGTTATAAAATTATGACATAATATCATAGGCGGCGGAAGCGGGGGGGGGGGGGGGGGGACGTGTCTAAATTTTTTGTTGATGACCTTTTTTTTTTTTTTTCTTGTCAATTTATTTTCCTACGTCCCCCTAATATTTTTGGGTTGAGAACCTTTTTTTGGGGGGGGCCTTTAAAAAAATTTTTGGTTGTCCCCTCCTAAAATTTTTGGCTTCCGCCGCCAATGCATAATATCCATGCTGCCTGATTAACAACTGCTTCTTAAGTATATTCATATATGTGGTTAACGTAAAAATCTGTAAAACGGCTGTTTTCGACTCACCATGCGGACATCGTATTGGAAATGTGACTCCTGCATCAATCAGGCATAGACAACATAAATTACTCTCGGGTCTTTTTATCAAAGTGGAGACAATTGCAGAACGAAGATTCGAACTCTCAACTTTTATACTCTTATGAGTCCAATGCTCTAACCACGTACACGACCCGTAAATGTCATGACATAGCCCCAATACGATTTTTAACATATTTATTAACGTTTGCATTATTTTGAATGATTAACTTAAAAAAATATCAATAAGTATATTCTGTGTAGCACTTTTCTGATACATTATCTGAATTGGAAACTGTTTTGAAACAGCATTTAGAGGGCAGCATTTTAATTTTTCAACTTTGTTCTTTAAGTTTTATTTTGTATCAGGAGCTTTTATTCATATTGTGAATTGGAAAGTGCCAGTATTCATGTTTAGGACCTATTGATAGTCATTAAAGAGAATAGACCCGAGAGGATTTTTAACATACTTAATGAGGTTTGCATAGTAGAAATGTTTGACTTAAAATGAAATTTCCATAAGCCTATGTGTTAGTAGCTACAATTTTTATTTTATTTTGAGTTGGTGAAAGTTTTAAAATATCAGGTGCAACATTCACATTTATCAACTTTGTTCTTGAGGTATTATCTCCATCCGAAGCTTTATTCATATTGCTTATTTTTTTCCAGTGCATTATTAAACCCTATGACATCATTTGTTTTAATAATTTCGAATGATATTGCAGTGAGCAGTGAAGTTTCCCGTTTTTATTGATATATTCACCTTCAGCACAATTTCTACTACAGTTTTATTGAACTTCGTCTGGATGTCAATCTTCATCGATATCTACCAAAATGAAAACAAAGAAAAATAAAAAAGATAAAAGACTTATAAAATACAAACCAATATACATGCACACTCGAAAAATATCACATAAAAACGAAAGTAAATTGATTTTTTAAATATAGTAATTGTCTTTGACAGATATATGGCGCTATATGCTGTGCATCATCATCATTATCATCATCATCAATTAGAATTAAGATGTCCAAAGTGACTTTTAATAACTGAATACTTTTATTTGAGAAAATCCACACTTTATATCACTGCCTTACACATTCATTGTCTAATTAGAAAATTTCTATTTCCTTACCTTTTTTTCACCGTGATTTTTGTCAATGGGGTTGGTTTCACCATGCTGATTTGCCATTCCTAATCGTGAAATGAAAATCAATTGTATTTTTTTCCCTTAATCTCCGGAATAATACATTTTACATCACATAACATATGTAATACATTTCTGTCATATTATAATCTGTCACCCCCCCCCCAAAAAAAAGTTTTTTTCTTCTCACAAAATTATAGCTAAATTTCTACTAAACGTTATTTAAAAAAAAAAAGAGTTATAGCCTTCAAATATGTGTAATAATTATTAGTCTTATCTAGTTTTTTTCTTTTCGATTCGTTCCTTCTCTAATCCTTCCTAATTTACGTAATATTGATTATAAAAGTATTAGACCAACTATTATACATTACAAAACACCACAGTCTATACGGCCATTTGATTCTTTTTCTTTTCCTTCGCAATCAGAGTCTACGGTGCGAATCAATACTGAATCGTATCACATTTGATTTTTCGGTTGTCTATTATACACTGTTATAAGGGTATATGATGACCAAAGTCCAATCCAGTATATCTTTATCTTGTTTGTTTTATTTCCGTAATCAAATAAAAAATATACAATATACAGGAGAGATACATACAATAACGGAGGATCACCCAATTCAGCTGTATTTGCAAAATACTGCTGTTCTTCCTTGGGGTCCTACATTTACCATACAAATTAATATACAACATTAAAAAAAAATACTTAAAACGAAACATTTCCAAGTACAATACATTGACAAAAAAATTACTTAAATAAATCTGATTTGCATGATCATGATCTTCACTGCACTTTTTTTATAAAATAAGCTGCGGAAAGCAAATATATGGGCTCGACTGACGTGAGGGTAGAAAATTGTTAGATAATGCATACACCCCCACAAAAAGGGGATTTTCAGTCATTATCTTGCATGAAATGAAATTCTTGATATCACTGTTTAAGAGAAGTTCATTATGTCGCTTATACACTACAGGTTATAGCAGTGCATAAGCGTTATGATACAAAAATATTGAGGAGGCCAGACGTGGCCCATGGGGCCAATTTCCTAACAAGCTCCTGTGAGCGAGCGAAGTCAGGGGACAGAACTTCTACCAGAAAAAAAAAACATGTAATTAATATACGGAAATCTAACTTTGTGATCGATTTGGAAATAATATTCGTCCTTTCCTTTCCTTCCTTTCCTTTCCTTTCATTTCCTTCCTTTCCTTTCCTTTCCTTTCCTTTTCTTTTCTTTCCTTTCCTTTCCTTTCCTTTTCTTTTCTTTCCTTTTCCTTTCTTTTCTTTTCTTTCCTTTCCTTTTCTTTCATTTCCTTCCTTTCTTGTCCTTCCTTTCCTTACCCTTCCTCTTTTTTCCAGGTTGTTAAAATCATAGGCCTCCAAGCCCCCCCCCCCATCCGTACGCAAGCCGGTTATAGCCGACCGATTTGTATATATCATGTCTATCTCTCCTATCTACCTATCTGTATATCTGATATCTGTTCAATATGTAAAAACATTCTTATAAAGTAGAAAGTAATTCTTGGACAGTTGCATTTGTCAAAATTGTTCATGTGGTTGTTTGTACTTTTTAAAAAGTCTATTCGCATGTATTGTATTTTACATGTATTATAACATGACTCCATTTAACTGAGAATCTTTGTTGTGTAAACACATCCTCACACACACACACCCACACTTTTTCAACATGTTTTTATTAAGGATTTCATTCAAATTGATTACATATTCTCAAGATAAATACAAAACAATTACAAATCTTCATTTTATTTCAGCAAGGATATGCAAAAAAATACCGAAAAACTGAAGGAAATTAAAAAAAAGATAAACCAAATGTTAGTTACAAATTCCATTGATATCCCGTGATTTAACTTTTCTCTTTTGCCGAATCAGAGTCGATCGGGCGAATCAATACTATATAGTATCGTTTTTGATTTTTCTTTGTTAACAGGGTATACAATGATCAAAGTCCATTTCAATACACGAGCGGAAGACATTGTGCTGCATACAACGCATTTCTGTAATACATGCTGTATATACATGTATCATAATCATGACGAGAGCTTTCCACTGCAAGCAAAGTGTTGATAAAATATAATGTACAATTTCCTCATGTACTGGAGTCATCATACATTGGAATAAAGTCAATATGAAGGTAATATGATGTGTTTTGTTTTAGTAGACATTTTATAGAATATTATCAAACGATTTCGCCTTCATCTATCTGGTTATGTTGATAATAAAATGGTTACATTCAGTCGTCTTCCCCGTACAATCTCATTGTGATTTGCATGGTAATAATTTTCATTGCACTGTACATAAACTGGGACATAAACCAATCCAACAAATTCATGGGCTTGACTGACTGAATGAAGGGCAGGAAATTGTTTTGCCAATGCACCCCCCCCCCATCCTCAAAACAAAAATTGCAATAATAATTATAATCATAATGTATACATTTTAAAGAAAATTGTTCACTATATACGTTATTATACGTTATATTAAGAGAAACTCACTAGTCGCATACACCCAGCAGGCTATAGCAGTGGTGTATTGAGTAACACATTTTTTTTTGGGGGGGAAGACATATGAGGCAAAATCTCTCTCTCTAAAAAAAACAACAACTGTCAGAGGGCGAAGCGAGAGAGAGAGAAAAAAACGTTGACACTTTTTAATACAAAAATCAAAGTTTGTGATGTTTGTGATAGAGTTTGAGTTAAAATACAGAAGATGGCCCCCTTTGGTTTCCTTTCTTTCCATTTTTTTCCCCTTTCGTCGTGTATTTTTTGTGGGGGGGGGGGTCAAAGGCCCGACACCCTGCATAATGAACGCAAGTCGGTAATTTGAAATACTTATTTTTAAAAACTACAAAGTGTGTTGTTTAAAACTTAAACAATGTTGTTGCTTTTTACTCTGCAGACTAAGGGCACTCTATATTGGAAGAAACGAAAATATCTTCATGCATGACCAGCAATTTTATAATTAGCAAACCATGGTTTGATTATAACTATAGATATTCTTTTTTTATTGAGTCGTGATTTTTATTCTAGAGTGGTGCGTATAAAAGAAGCAGACCACCGTTCTTACGCTCAAATTACTATTCCAATGCATAGAACATTTCTCTTCGCGAAAAAATAAAATGATCACAATGATCACCGTTCAAAAACTCTTCTTTTTTCGTCGCCTCTTCGTTCCAAAGAGCGTTGCCTTTTCTGCATGTATGTGAATTCGGTAGTACACTGCACGCTCGCACGCACGCATCGAAGTTCGTATTCGCCCCACAGATATCTACAATCATAGAGAGTGATAAAATATATGATTATAATGAAAGGTGGGGTGGGCTACATTACTTTTTTTAATTGATGTATTTATTATATAATCAAGAACAAATTACAATATTTATGATTCACTCCTACTATGCATACTCGGACTAAGCGCGCCAGAGTCGGTCGGTCACATAGAGATGTATATTATTGACACTAGAGGGCGGACTTCATCAAATTGCTGTTAATCCATGTTCGGGGCGGCCGCCATCTTAAAGAGGGCAAGAGCGCGGATTTATAACACACGGCTCTATGGGAGAATATCACATATTTCAGTTTTTTACATTATATTTTCAATTTAATGCTGTATGCAACGTTAAAATCACAAGGCAAAACATTTTTATGTTAAAATATATGATAACCATGCATATTTTATAAAGGAGATGGACTGAACATCCAGAAAACGGGGGAAAAATAGGTTGCTGTACGTGCATTACCTATGATGTAGATCAGGGCTTGGTCTGAAGTTTCCCCTCCTTTCAGTTAATTTTGAGGAAATCAAAGTAGAAATCATATGGTGAATCACTGATAATCCCATTAGATATAATATTGGAGACTATGCGACGTTATAGCTATATTTAACACCACGGGTGTTAAATCTCAGCCCAATCAATAAAGGACCTCACCATCTGGTGTTGGAGATACACTGACACTGGTGTTAAGATTACCTACATTTAGGATGTTAGAATATATCAACGCCAGTCTTGGTGTTCGATTTGAACACGAGTCAGAGAATGTTATGAAGTTGACACCATTCGGTGTTCATTTGACACCCTCGAACACCTGCAGAAACGAACATTTAAACGAAAGTTTAAATCACCCATTGGTGTAAAAAAAATACCAACACCAGCTTTGGTGTTGTTTCACGGTTCGGATTCACACCATTTGGTGTCCGATGTCAAGTTCTTCAACACCTGCAGCCTGACGGTGTAACTTAACACTAGGGTATTTTTTTTAATACCTCAACAACAGACAGTGTTGAGCTACTCCAGTGAAGTGTATAACTTCAACAATAATTTTTGTTAAAAATATTGCTATCCAACACCTGTCACGGTGTTGTTTCAACACTTCTGAGTATTTGGTGTTTATTTTACACTCTAAGTGTTGTTTCAATACAGTATATTGCTTGAACACTGAGTGTCAAATGAGCACCAAATCAAGAGAACATATGAACAATCTAAAGTGTTAAGTTGACCTTATCTGACACCCTTGTCACGGTATATGCTATATGATGGCTAATATATTGAATGACTCAGTCGAGCTCGTCGTTTTCCCCCGTTTTCTGGATGTTTAGTCCATCTCCTTTATGAAATATGCATGGTTATCATATATTTTAACATAAAAATTTTTTGCCTTGTGATTTTAACGTTGCATACAGCATTAAATTGAAAATATAATGTAAAAAAGTGATATATGTGATATTCTCCCATAGAGCCGTGTGTTATAAATTCGCGCTCTTGCCCTCTTTAAGATGGCGGCTGCGCAATACATGGAATCCATAGAGATGTATATTATTGACACTAGAGGGCGGACTTCATCAAATTGCTGTGATTCCATGTTCGGGGCTGCCGCCATCTTAAAGAGGGCAAGAGCGCGGATTTATAACACACGGCTCTATGGGAGAATATCACATATTTCAGTTTTTTACATTATATTTTCAATTTAATGCTGTATGCAACGTTAAAATCACAAGGCAAAACATTTTTATGTTAAAATATATGATAACCATGCATATTTTATAAAGGAGATGGACTGAACATCCAGACAACGGGGGAAAAATAGGTTGCTACGTGCATTATTATGATGTAGATCAGGGCTTGGTCTGAAGTTTCCCCTCCTTTCAGTTAATTTTGAGGAAATCAAAGTAGAAATCACATGGTGAATCACTTATCTGAATCCCATTAAATATAATACTGGAGACTATGCGACGTTATATTTAACACCACGGGTGTTAAATCTAGCAGCCCAATCAATAAAGGACCTCACCATCTGGTGTTGGTTACACTGCCACTGGTGTTAAGATTACCAACATATTGAGGATGCTAAAATATATCAACACCAGTCTTGGTGTTCGATTTGCACACGAGTCGGAGAATGTTATGAAGTTGACAACATTTGGTGTTCATTTGACACCTTCGAACACCTGCAGAAACGAACATTTAAACGAAAGTTTAAATCACCCATTGGTGTAAAAAAAATACCAACACCACTTACACCAGCTTTGGTGTTATGTTTCACGGTTCGGATTCACACCATTTGGTGTCCGATTTCAAGTTCTTCAACACCTGCAGCCTGACGGTGTAAATTAACACTAGGGTATTCTTTTTAAATACCCCAACAACAGACAGTGTTGAGTTACTCCAGTGAAGTGTAACTTCAACAATAATTTTTGTTAAAATATTTCTATCCAACACCTGTCACGGTGTTGTTTCAACACTTCTGAGTATTTGGTGTTTATTTTACACTCTAAGTGTTGTTTCAGTACAGTATATTGCTTGAACACTGAGTGTCAAATGAGCACCAAATCAAGAGAACATATGAACACTCTAAAGTGTTAAGTTGACCTTATCTGACACCCTTGTCACGGTATATGCTATATGATGGCTAATAATATTGAATCAGTCGACCTCGTCGTTTTCCCCCGTATTCTGGATGTTCAGTCCATCTCCTTTATAAAATATGCATGGTTATCATATATTTTAACATAAAAATGTTTTGCCTTGTGATTTTAACGTTGCATACAGCATTAAATTGAAAATATAATGTAAAAAAGTGAAATATGTGATATTCTCCCATAGAGCCGTGTGTTATAAATCCGCGCTCTTGCCCTCTTTAAGATGGCGGCTGCGCAATACATGGAATCACAGCACTGATCTCTCCCTTATCTGGATGGGAACAATAACGCTGATTGGCCTATTCCGTGTTGAAGCACCGGAAGTTGGTACCTCCGCACGCCGAGTTCCCCCAAAAGAGCCAAAATCGAAGTAGAGTCTGGTTCACGACAATAGTATCAATCTTAATTATACTTACCAGATCAACTCTTATAACAGCACTTTTCAATGTGAATTTGTGCCTAATACAAAGTTTAAGATGTCTTCCTGTGCCACGTATAATTGCACTTATCGTGACGACCGTGAAAACAGAGAAAAGGGGATTACTTTTCACAGATAAGACAAGCTGGTGAACTGCATAGGTGTAGACTTTATGTAGTCCCATGTGCTCAAAATACATGTGTGGTAATTCTAAATTACCAGAGCAAGTTTCCAAAACTTTAAAACTCCAGGGGGGGGGGGTAATCGATTGTTGTGATTTCTCTGGAAGCGTGATGAATTTAAACCATGATTCAAATAAATATTCAGTTTATTAATATTCACAAATTATCAGTCATGTTTGGACAGAAGAATATCACGAGACACGAAAATACTGACCGTGTATAGCCTGTATTCTGAAATTTGACTTAAGTAATAACTGAAAATCTGCCGTTTCGGAGGAGTTAAAAAAAAAAAATGCGAAGCATAGATCCTGACCGAAATAGACTGATTTTTTGGACAAGGACGGGATCTACAAGGTATTCTGAAAATTATTTTATCTTTTATTTGTGAAAGGACAATGAAATTTACAAGCTAGAGGTACATGTACGGTAGGAATAGGACTTTAGGGGGTTATGTAACTTGTGGCATGTGAATTTGTGATATTTCTCTGTCAACAATAGATCGAATTATTTTTTCCAAGAACTCATTTTTTAAACGAAAGTATGTAAAAAAGACATTAAGCTACAAAGACGGATTTACAGACTTCAGAAATTTCACAGAACTTATTTTGAGATGCTGAATGTCTTCAAAGAAAAAAATGTCTCGGTGGAACAAAAAAGGGGGGTTATCAACCAGAAATTTAGGGGGTGACGCAAGAGAAATAACCTGACAAGCAAAAAAAGGTTATCAACCCAAAATTTAGGGAGGGATGCAAAACAAAAGAAATAATCTGACAAGCATCGAAAAAAGGAATATCAACCAGAATTTTAGGGCGGACCACAATGATTTTAGGGGGGTCCACCTTAGGGGGGATGCAGGAAAAAAATTGACAAGCAAAAAGAACAAAAAAAAGTTGTCAACATAAATTTTAGGGGTCTATATCCCCCACCTAAAATATAGGGGGACAGGACCCCCCCCCCCCGCTTCCGCTGCCTATATGAACAAACTGGGTAGAGGATAATTGAAGAGGGTCGATCGATGTGACAGAAGGAGAGAGAGAAGGTCAAGTCCAACTCAGAAAAATATTGATTTGAATCAATAGAGAAAAATCAGACAAGCACAATGCTGAAAATTTCATTAAAATGGGATGTAAAATAAGAAAGTTATGACATTTCAAATTTTCGCTTATTTTCAACAAAATAGTTAAATGAACGAGTCAGTTACATCCAAATGAGAGAGTCGATGATGTCACTCACTCACTATTTCTTTTGTTTTTTATAGTTTGAACTATACAATATTTCAATTTTACGAAGTTGACGATTATAGGACCTCCTTGCCTGAAGCACAAAATGTTAATAATGGAATACCAACCGAGATGTGCATATAACTGTTAAGTGAAATGAAGCGAAACTTTAAAATGCCATAACTTTCATATTACATCCGATTTTGATGAAATTTTCAGTGTTATGCTTGTTGAATTTTTCTCTTTTTATTTAAATCAAGTTTTTGTTGGGGTGGACTTGTCCTTTAAAGGGCGAGTCCACCTCACGGAAACGATTATTTGAATAGAGAGAAAAACCACACAATAATGCTAAAAATTTAATCAAAATCAGAAGTAAAATATGAAAGTTATATTTTAATAGTTTTACTTAAGCGATGAGATTTTCGGTGTTACACTTGTTTGATTTTTTTTGGGGGGTGGACTTAAATTAAAGGGGGTTTCAAGCCCAGTGTTTTCAGCCTGCATAACCTAGAAAATCGCCAAAATCGTCGCCCTATCGACCCTAAGAGGTTATTTGGCAAACCTCCAAAATACCCCTAGACAAGTCAAAGATTTTATCCATTCTTCCTTAGGTGAGAAAAACACCAACCCCTTCAAAATTATGTTTCCGAAATGTACTGGGAAAGTACCATAGTTTCAAGAAAATTGCGAATTCTGGCACCTTAAATATATGAAGTTTTGTTTAAAAAGCAAGAGCTTTAGTGTGCAGACAGCTAGCGTATCGCTCACAATGCATACGCTAATGGAGCGATCGCGTTCTTTTTGGGGGAACTGGTATGGCGGACAATAGAACTCGCTGGCTTCAAACAAAGGACCCTCCCCGCATATCCAGTTAGGGGAGAGATCAGTGAATCACAGCCGCATTACGCGCGCGTCAATGCGAGCGATTACTCTAGTGTCAATATACATCTCTATGCATGGAATCACAGCCGCATTACGTGCGCGTCAATGCGAGCGATTACTCTAGTGTCAATATACATCTCTATGGTCGGTCAGAGATTTAACCTATAGAGATTTAATGCGCCTGGCAAAACGTGAAACATTCAGGATTGAATCCTTGTCACGGCGCCTACATAGCGAGGCACTTATCTGCACTTCTCTTTTATCATACATGAACGGAAATAAAAATGCTCTATGCATATTATATAAAACAGTGCACATATTTTTAATAATATGCAGTAATTATCATGTTCATAATGTTAATACAATGTTTATAAGCATTGCATATTATTACTTCTTGTTTAAGCACAGCTAGTATTAGCACGGCTACTCTTAAAGGTTACTCGAGCCTTCAAGGAATTTCTTCCTATCTGATAACCATTTACTGCATCTGGGTTGAAAGTTGCAAATGCAGATAAACCCCTTGCCAAAGGACGCGAGTACCGTGGTTAGATTTGAACCCCGGACCTTTTGGTTCAATATCCAGAGATTTATCCACTAATCCACAACACCCATTGTCGGTGGGTTTTAATCGATGTATTGCATGATCGATTATAACCATATAAATAATTACCTATCTTTATAAAGAGTGTTGGTTGATTTATATTGTAACATGCACCGTGGCTCATATGACTTCAAAATTAATGAATTTAATGAATGCTATTCCAGACGAAATACTTTTCTGTATTCACTTTCTTGAATCTTTAAAAGAAATACAGAAGAGGATAAAAAGAGCCCACTTTCTCCATAAATAATCGACTCTTGCAAATACCTCATTACATTTTCATATACAATCATGTACAATAGTGCGCTAATAATTAGTTATGTAAATAAGCCACAAGTATGCTATGAATTCAGTTATAAAGGGGATATTTCTGGTGAATCTTTTCAACATTTATAGCATAAGACTTTATTTTACACGTGTAAACATTTTAAAAAGAGGAAATTTATTATTATGGTTAAGTTTTCTATTTTTCTGTTCACTGAGATTAATTGATGAATATCTTTCAATTTTGTATGTATTAGCGAACGGAAAATTGAAATCTTTGATATTTTCAGCAAACATTTTTTCGACAAACGTGACATATTTCCGTGGCAACTGATATCTCACTGATTAATTGGACTAATGACAGGCTTTAACTTGCTTAATTTTCAAAGAAATTTTGAAAAATATATGAAACAATATCTCACTGAAAGAAGCTTAAAAATAATATATTTGTTTCATCAGAATCATTGAATAGAGACCCAGGATATTTATTAGGCTAGCATGCTTATTGGTGAAAAAATGGTGTAGAGGAAATTATAGCTATTATTGGTAAAAGCAAATGAAGTAAGGCGTACTTACTAAAGATGATCCCTCTCCCACCAAAGACTTTGTTGAAATGAAATAGGTTGACTAAAAAGAAGGAAAGAAAACAAATTATTGTTGCGTGTGCGGAATTTCTGCGACTAACAAAAGATTATTCTCTCACAGTACACACTTGCCTCTGGAAATTCATGTTTCGTCGATTTTGAATCACGGATTTGTGTGAATTCACAACTTCACATAGCATGAATAGCGGCCACTTTATATTTATAGTGTACCCATAATTAAATGCAACCTGTACTGGTTAACATTTTTATGTCAAAGTAAATGGAATATTTCTAAAAGGCATATCTATTTTTAATACTTTTGCTTTAATAATTGAAACAGTTTATAAAATCAGATTATCAATTTGAAATTGATTTGATTTACCCAGTATATCCCGTCGACCATTACGATGTAGTTCCAGAAGCATGCGATTTAATTGCAATATCTTTATAATCGATCTATGACCAAGCAGGAAGAATTTAATATAAAAATCGGGAGGGGTCTGGTGGGTGTTTCATAAAGCTGTTCGTAAAGTTACGAACGACTTTACGCACGACTGGAACATGTTCTTAGGTCATAACTCAATTACACAGGGATATCACATAGCACAAGAAAGGATCACCAGTTGTGCGTAAAGTCATTCGTATCTTACGAACAGCTTTATGAAACACCCACCTGGAGTGAATTGGGTGCCTTACCCTAAAATAGATGAATATTCAAAATTTGTTCTGGTCTAATCTTAACAAGGTCTGGAAAAGAAACTATACTAGCACTATGAATGGACGCGTAATTACGATGATTAACACATACTGGAGCCCTGTAACAATAAGCTAAACAATTAACTAGAGCTGGTAAACAATTACCTATCTTTATAAACAGTGTGGGTTAATTTATATTGTAACATGCACCGTGGCTCGTATGACTTCAAAATGAATGAATTTAATGAATGCTATTCCAGACGAAATACTTTTCTGTAATCACTCTCTTGAATCTTAAAAAAAAATACCGGAGCGGATAAAAAGAGCCCACTTTCTCCATAAATATTCAACCCTTGAAAATACCTCATATTTTCATATTCAATATGTAGGGCGCTAATAATTAGTGATGTAAATAAACCATAAATATGAAATGAATTCATTCATGAAGGGGATAATTTTGTGTGAATCTCTCAAACATTTATAGCATACCTATATCTATTTCACACGTATAAATGTTTTTTAACAAATGAAATTTATGATCATGGTTAAGTTTTCTATTTTTGTTGTTGAATCACTGAGATCAATTCCTCAATATCTTTCTATTTTTTTATAAGAGAACGGAAACTTGAAATGTTTGCAGTTTTCAGCAAACATTTCTTCTACAAGCGTGAAATATTTCCATGGCAACTGATAATCGGGATATCTCACAGATAATATATGAAACATATATAGAATATGAAAAAAAATGAATTTAAGACAATCTTTAACTTGTTTGATTTTCCAACAAATTTCCAAAATAACTCACAGAAAGTAACTTAAGAATATTATCCTTTAGTTTCATCATAATCATTAAAAGAGACCCAGCATATTTACTAGACTAGCATATTTATTGCACTAAATAAATAGTCTTGATGAAATTATAGGTATTAATGGTGAAAGTAAAAAAAAGTTAGACGTACCTACTAAAAGATGAACTCAGCTTCTCCTGCCAAAGACTTTGTTCAAATGAAATAATGTAGGTGGAATAAAATTTGCAGCGAAAGAAAAGAAGAAAAACCTGGTGGATGGAGGAAAATAACGGAGGCAGAATTGTGAAGGAAAGCTCGTGCCACAATTGTTGTTCCCTTCAGAACCATTGAATAGAGACCCAGCATATTTACTAGGCTAGCATGCTTATTGGTGAAAAAATGGTCTAGATAAAATTATAGCTATTAATGGTAAAAACAAATGAAGTAAGGCGTACTTACTTAAAAGATGATCCCTCTCCTACCACAGAATTTGTTGAAATGAAATAGGTTGACTAAAAAGAAGGAAAGAAAACAAATTATTGTTGCGTGTGCGGAATTTCTGCGACTAACAAAAGATTATTTTCTCACAGTACACACTTGCCACTGGAAATTCATGTTTCGTCGATTTTGAATCACGGATTTGTGTGAATTCACAACTTCACATAGCATGAATAGCGGCCACTTTATATTTATAGTGTACCCATAATTAAATTCAACCTGTACTGGTTAACATTTTTATGTCAAAGTAAATGAAATGTTGAAATGAAATAGGTTGACTAAAAAGGAAAGAAAACAAATTATTGTTGCAAGTGCAAAAATGTGGTAGGGGATGGTATCTTGGATTGTTGAACAAAAAATTTGTTGAACAAAAAATTGATTGAACATGCTTCACTGCATTCGGGGGTGGTGATACTGCCTGTGCACTCGTTCACTTGCTGTGGCACTAAACCTAGTCTATTCAAAGAGCCATTTTTGCATATATAGTGTACCCATAATTAAATGCAACCTGTACTGGTTAACATTTTTATGTCAAAGTAAATGGAATATTTCTCAAAGCCATATCTATTTTGACTAATTTTTGCTTTAATAATTGAAACAGTCTAATAAAATCAGATTATTAATTTGAATTTGATTTTGAATCCAGTATATCCCGTTAAACATGTAGCTCCAGAAGCATGCGATTTAGTTGCAGGTGTTTTATAATCGATCTATGACCAGGCAGGAAGAATTTAATATAAAAATCGGGAGGGGTCTGGAGTGAATGGGCGCCTTACCCTGAAACGAGATGAATATTCAAGATTTGTTCTGGTCTAATCTTAACAAGGTCTGGAAAAGAAACTACACAAGCACTACGAATGGATGCGTTGCGGCGCTAAGGCCAGGGTAATAATATCCAAGTCCTTTGGAAGCGCATAGAGACGTTATTTATAATGTGTTATGCGCTATACAAGAACTGTCTATTATTATTATTATTATTATTATACATACTTTATAGTTTATACATACTTTCTCTAATGAATTTGTGGAAAGTGTTATTACAGTTTTAGATTACGTAAAGATTAAAAAAAAATCTGCGGGCATAAAAGAGAGTAGGTACTTGATTTACATCCCAGATTTAATATTTGTTTGTTTGAAAAAATGGAAATATTACACAAACTTTATCATTATTATTATTATTATTGTTATTATCAATATTATTGTTATTATTGTTGATATTGTTATCATTATCAATATTATTGTTGTTATTATTCTAACTTTTCGCATCAAATATTAAAAATCGCAGATTAGAAAATATATTTGAATTTCAATTAAGCTTTATTATGATTTCTGTAGATATCCTTGTTCATTATTCGTTTCATTATTTATCTTCATTTGTATTCACAGTGGAGAGGTTTTTTTAATAATCATATACATTTGCATTAGCAAATATGATAAAACATGAATGACTTTTGCCTGAAATCCCCTGATAACATGGCAAGATGGGCATGAAATCTTTTAGTCTATGTAAAACACTAGTATTCTTTATAGTGAGATAACTGAGCACAACTTATATTGTTTAAGCAAAGACCTGTATCTTTACAGGGCCGTCACCAGCTTTTTTCTAGGGGGGGGGGTGCTTTTTATGAAAAAAACACAAAAAACAACGTATTAACACAATTTCATGCAGTTATATAGCCCGCCGGCCAGAATGGGTATATCCCTCAAGTATCCCTACCCCCCCTCCGGTTTTTTTTTTTTTTTTTTTTTTTTTTTTTTTTTCTATTTTTATTTTTTGGTTCTGAAGGGGGGTGCGTTCGCACCCTCCGCACCCCCCCCTGGCGACGGTCCTGATCTTTACATTAATTTCTAGCTTCAGGTGTTTTATTATTTTTAATTTACTATTCATTCTCATGATAAGCACATAATTTTAATTGTTTATCTCTAGGCCTTATAGTATTGAAAACAGATTGATATCATATTTTTGTTATCCCCTTCACCAATGATCGAAATAAATAAACATCTATTATTATGCTTGCTCCATCTGAAATATCGAATGATGAAGTCAAACAAACCCCTTCCAATAAACATGAGAAATTCTGGTTCCAACTGGTCTGAAGGGAATTCCCCTTAATGATATCGCAACAATTTGTAACCTCTCTGATTGGATGTAGAGGATATGACGTGTCATATTTTCAGCCAATCATACAACGTCACTGTACACACCCATCCAGAGCTGGAGCTGCCGGTGCGAATTGCAGTGCATGCTGCATACCTTTTGTCATTTCAACGTGGGCTTTGTATCGAGTGAACGTGCATGCACCCCACTGAAGATTGCATGTTTATTTACTCTATTATCACATTGATCAAGATTGAGAAATATTTCTGGTTTTCTTTTTCGATGGATTTGATGGAGAGCTTAATTCGAACGATCATCTTTGGAGGACTACTGCTGGAATGGGTCCGTTTTCACGTTTTACAAACTCAACAAAATTAAGCGTTTCTGATTGTTATTGGATCGAGCTTCGATTAATTGTAACGCTTTCTGCAATTGGATCCAGAAAGGCATTTTCACGAGGAAGCTTTATATTTCAGGTTTTGTAGCAAATTGCTATGCATTTGCGAAGGCAGCTAAGTCCTTGAATTGCGCATGGGCATAACAAGAAGTTTGGAAAATAAAGATCGTCATAAATATCGCAAATTTCCAACTGTGTGTTGTTTGATCGAGCCATCATCGATGATGCTGTTACATGTCGGTTAAAGGACGGTTTAAATACTTTAATCTTAATTGTGACGAACAGAGGTAGTAAAATTATTTCTCACCCATATTTGTGATTTACGGGGTGAGAATTTATTTGTTGTCACTTTGAAACATGCCGGTTGCCTGTTTTAAATTTAAAAATATAGCCTATATGTTTGATTAATCATTGACAAAGGTGGATAGAATGTTGGTTCATCTGTAAATGGTGGATTAAAGATCAATTCAGATTTCATGTGAGTAGATACTGCTTGTGTACGATTTTCTTATAAATCAAAGTAAAAAAACATAAATAATGGTTAAAATGTCATATAATTATGTCATGTGTCCTGCTATGTACGCTATACGCACAGTAAAACGCGTGTTGTTTTTTTCTTGTGAACGAATGTGTGTATATCAATAATTATTTGAATTGTTTTCCTCTCCCTTAGCTGTTCCTTGAATGTAAATAATTCATCCTTCGATATGAATGTAATATATGCCTACATCATAAGTTATTCTTTTACTGTTTGTTTTTAACATTTTAATTATTGCATTTGTAGAAGTATACGCCTAGCATATAGCCATTATCCATAGAACATTATTTAGGCCTAGATAAATATAAAGATAAATAGATAGAAAATTGCATGTATGAATAATCAGAAAACTGTAGATAAATAACCTGTAAACTGTACTTATAAGATTATCATTAAAAGGACCTATAATTATATCCCCAAAAGCTATGCTCTATTATGCAGGCCGACTATTCTAATGTTGAATTTTTCATACTTGTAAATCTATTTTGATTGGTAGAGAAGACTGGATAATTTATTTTTTTTGCTAACATTCTTTTACCATTGCCTCTTTCGGTCTTACACCCCACTATTTTTTTTATTCGTGCCGACCAATGCAAGTCAAGACACTTGGAATTTACCTTTGATAAGAAGGGATTTTGTTGTAAAATTCCAAAATTGTAATCTCGGGTTAACCTCCAAATTACACAATAATGTTGATGAGATGGGACAGGTTCGATTCCTGTGAGATTCCGATCATAACAATATCGATCACGAAGAATCTTCATTGGTGTCCATTCATAATCATTATTGTGTTGAATATGATAATTATACAATCATTTTTCATTCAAGATTCAAGAAGTTTATTTCATTTCCATGACAAATATAAACCAAATACAGACACAAATCAAATTATGAAAACAAGATCAATTTTACCTCGGCATATGTATATAAAGGCTTGTTTTAAAATAGTATCAAGCCGTGTGAATGGAAATGAGGGGATCCACTATAGCATTGCTTGTGCGTGGGTCCCCTATAGCGAGTTGAAGAAATAATTTCTATTAACCAATTGAGAAAAAGCTAAGTATTAACAGGTAATGAAAAGTGGAAATACATTCGATTGTACAAATGTACAAATATACAATATTATGAAATGGGAAAGTAAAATGTGATAAATATAATAGGAAAAATGTTTAAATGTCATGGATTATTAGGTGTGGGGATATATTCTGGTTACCATTGATCCTTTTCTGTGTAATGTTTGTGTAATATTTGACCGTAAATGTATACAGGTAGCTACAGAATTTTATTTTGTATTAACCAATATTGAATCTTTTGATACAATAATAAAGGCCGGCATGACTTGGCATTACAAATTATTATTGATGTTTTCAGATTTTTGAATTGGTGGAAAATTGAGGATGAAACTTAATTTGCTTTCATCGTGACGTATGGTAATTATATTTTTAAATAGAGCAATTTTTAGATATAGTATATTATCCTAGGGGAAGCTGGGCTCAAACTTCAAATATTGATCCAGAACAATCTTGATTCCTCATACATTTTAAGAGCATATTTTTCATAAAAATTCCACATTTTAGCAAGTCAGTTATGATTTAGCTATTTACATGAATTTCTTCCTAATTTTCTTTAAATTGTTTTTTTTTATTTCATTTTTAATACCATATAACCGTCAGATTTCTTGTCTTTCTGTAGCTTTCACATGCCGCTCCTGACTCCGAGTTTCAGATCATTCCCTTTCAACCCCTCCCCCATTCTCACCGTCTCTCTCCCCCCTCTCAGCATCTCCTCACTCATTCTCATCCATCTCTCCTCTCTCCCCTTCTTTTATCCCTCTCCGAGTGTAACAGCTAAACCAATAGTTTTATCTCTAATTTTACATTCTATCTTGTATGACACTGTATGAGATTTGTTTGTATTAAAATTCATAATACTTTGATTTTAGTTGTAACTAAGATATCAATTATATGAGCTCATCAAACCTTTTAATGCAAGTACAAGGTACACGAGTGTCGCTTAAAGGCATGTAGGAAACTATAACAAATCCGTCAATTCGCAAATACCGCCTTTAGATAAAAGAAATGAGATACACTGAATAAGAAATTAGAGAGAAACGGGAATGAAAAGTACGAAAGTCGAAATAGGTGGAGAGAGAGAAAGAGAAATACGATATTATTATTTTGCAATTTCCTGTCCCTTTCCTTGCTGACAAATACTTGCTTTTGATTATTACAATTTCAGGAGAGCAGGGGAAAAGACGAAGAGGGAGAAAAAGAAGAAAAATGAGGAGAAAGACGTAGTATACCGTTATGAATATCTTTCAGATCATAACCATTATCTTTATTGTCATCATCATTATCATCATCGTCATTATCATCATCATCATTAGTGTCATCCCCAACATCATTTTCATCACAACCATTCTTATCTCCGTTCTCTTAATGATCTACATGTTCATCTTCAGCATCATTTTAATTATCGTAGTCATCACAGTAATCATCGTCATCATCACCACCATCATCACCACCATCATCATCGTCAGCACCACCTTCATCACCATCACCACCATCATCATCACCACCCTCATCATCATCTTAACTATCATCATCATCATCTTAGCCATCATTATCATCATCACTTTCATCATCATCGTCATCACATTTCTGGTTGTCAGCCACGATCGAGCTCGACTACCAATATTTGATATACAAACATACCGGCCAAGTGACAATATAGACGACAGCTGTCAGGGCATTTACCATAATATAACATAATATTTCTTCATAATTTCACATGGAATACACAAGAGGATTGAAGTTACAATTACCTTATATTTATTGATCACTAACTGAAAATATTATTTCATTGTTATATCATTTCAGGGATTGTTAAAAATATGATTTCATTTCAGGCATTGTTATACAAAACAATTTTATTTCAGGCATTGTTATACAAAACAATTTCTTTCACTCATTGTTATATAATATCAGTAGCGACACCACAATGAGGGATAATAACCATGCTCCCACCAAATTAAACCTAAATCCATTTCACTTTATTTCATTTCATTTTCATTTATTTATTTCTACAATAAGAACAAAGATAGTTGTAGCATCTATCAAAAGTAATTATTCAAAACTCCATTTTAAACTGCATATGAAATGTAACAATTCAATACACATATCAAAGTAGTTGAATAATTATGTATATTCATGTAATTTGACAACTGTATTGTAGTGGAAAACTGATCCCCCACAAAATTATCATGTGAATCAAAATCCTATCAATTAGTGTCACATCAATCGAACACCGGCGAAAATCCGTGATTATAGTTTACCCCATCCCATTGACTCCTTATTTCTAATGAAAAATAATGAATTTGGTATTATCTACATCATATACTCCTCTTAATCTAGCGACCCTACCCCCCCCCTTCCCCTACTTCTCCTTAATCTAAGAATTCTATTCTGGCATCGCCCTTGAATCTTTCCAAACCAAACATAAACATGATTAAATTAATCAGCTTACAAAAATCTTTTCATGTGTCTAGAGTATGTGCGTCCCAGAAAAAACGAAACCGAGATTTAGCGATGATTTATCATGACTTAATCATAAATAAAATAGACAAATGACCCATCAATGTAAAGCTTAGAATCTCCTCTTTCATCTGGTATTACTTAGATTATTTCTCATTCACGCATGAGTGAGCAAAAATAATTTGAAAAGGGGATACCAAAAAGTCACTTGGCGGGCCGTATCTGTGTTTTGAAAAGAAAACCACATTTTTAAAAAGTTCAATATCTGCTCTTTAATTTCATACCTAAATTACAGAAAATGGTCTAGAAATAACAAAGTTCTGGTTATTTGAAATAAGGCTTGAATTTCAATAATTTTAGAAAATGAAGAGGTTTTACAGGCTAGGGTTCAAACTCACTCGACACTCCTTTTTGTTGACGATCAGCCATGCATGAAGTCTTTTGTTACCGTGCGATAGCTTCTGTGGGAAACCGGTGAAAACAAGTTTATTTAATGAAATTAGGGAAATACAAGCATTGTTTTGAGGGATCATAACTTTTTTAATACTCGACCATTTTCTGTGATTAAGGTATCAAAGAAAAGAACAGATATTGAACTTTTTAGTCATGTGATTTTTCTTTTTGAAATTCTTCGAATTGTTTTTACTCACTCATGCGTAAATGAGAAATAATCTAAGTAACACCAGATAAAAGAAGAGATTCTAAGCTTTACATTGATAGGTCATTCGTCTATTTTATTTATGATTAAGTTATGATAAATCATCGCTAAATCTCGGTTTCGTTTTTTCTGGGACGCACTGTATAGAAACACGACAAAGATAATTATATTCATAATTAATATAGAGCCTCTTAACTGTCGCTAAGCGAATATGAAAAAAAAATATCTTATTATGTACATTACAAAAATGAATGATATACCTTGGGCCCATCTTACAAAGAGTTACGATCGATCCGATGATCAATCGCAACTATGGAAAGCCAGCAAGGTCAATATCTAAAATGAATGTTTTTTCAAAATATTTTCAAGATGTGATGTATATTCATAAATTCATTGTTTTCTTGGCAATTCAGTGTGCTCCCCTTTATTTACAAAGGACATTTTGCAGATTTCCTGTGGAAAAATTATTTATGACACTGATGGATTTTTCATAGAGTCGGATCAATCGTAACTCTTTGTAAGACGGGGCCCAGGCCTGATATACCATGCCTATACTATAGGCAGGTAGCCTGAATTTCGAAGATACAAATGAACGGGTTCTATGAAAGACTAATAACGATTAACACATAATTAAGTACAGTACTTTAAAATCAAAGATACATTTAGGTACAACGGTCTCAGATATTTTTTATCAGCTGGTGGAGTTACCCCCCCCCCCTATTCTTGCTCTGAGTCAAGCAATTCGAAAATGCCTTTATTTCTTTTCCACTTTATCATACACACTATGCTGTTTGGTAGATCCCCTTATTTCCTCAGATATTACATCTCAATATACAAGGTGTATGATAACTGAAGTTATTCATCAACAAACGAGAAACATATTTGTAAGCTCATCTTGTTTTCAGTACCTCAATTGAGGATAATTAAAAAAAAATCCCAGAGAAACTTGCCTCCCTTCATCAGATCTATTGTCTTACCATTCCCTGTACCCCTACTGTCCCCTCCCCTCCCCCTACAAGCTAATTTTGATTCGCGATTACTCCTCTGGCAATCCCACAGAAATTTGCCTACCTTCATCAGATCACAGTGGTCCCTATGAGAAATGAGAAAAGTATTTAGGTTGAGAATAAGATTTTATTCAAGAGACAGCATATTTACACTATCGTTGTGTAGAATTTGATATGGAATATCTTGGAATAATGATATGCCATATTGCCATTATTATTTTTAAAACCATGTTCTCGAAAATTAAGTTTTTAACATTCTCTGGACATAATTCCATATGCACATTTACAGGGATTTGCATTTCTCCACGCTAACGTTTGCTAAAGCTGGCTACTCTCATCCCAAACACGCACACACGCCGCAGAGAAGGGGGGGGGGGGGCTAATAGAAGAAATAAGCGCTGTATACTTACAATTTCGGACATTATCGTCATCGTGTGTCTCCGACCCCGAAGTTTCGGGAGCAGTGTCCAGTCCCGCACCGATGTTTCATTCGTCCTGAGGCTGTACACCCACTTTCAAGACCTCTTTTTCTTCCTTTAAAAGTGTGGGGGAATTAAGAAATAAATGATGAGGTTGAGGGAAAACTATTTCATTGTGAGAAAATGTCAAAATTTACTTTATTTTCTTTCTCCTGTCTATGGCAGGCCTATACGAAAAGGTGAAATGAGAGAAGTGATAGCACTCATGCATAGGGCCTATATTAAGTTGATCACTTCTGACAGCCGTTTCTTTTTGGCTGATAAACACAAAGCTGGTATTTAACCATTTACGTAGGGAGCATTTACCTCGAAATAAATCAGGCATAGTATGGCTGACCTTCTAGACGACAGAGAACTCTTGGGTCTTTTTTTAAAAATCAAATTGGCAGAGCAGGGATTCGAGCTCACAACTTTACAATTTTCTAACCACTGGACCACACGACCCGTAAACGTCATTACAAAATTTAGCAACAAGAGGATTTATTCTTATTAAGGTTTGCATACGAGGAGTGATTGACACAAAATGAATATGAAAATGAAAATTCGATAAGTTTATTCTGTGTAGCACTTGTCTGATTATTTCAGTTGGTCAAAGTCTTAGAACGGCATGTAGAGGGCAGCATTCACATTAATCAATTTTGCTCTTCAAGCTTTATTTGCATCCGTAGCTTCATATTGATTGATTTTTTTTCAAATTAGCATTATCATACTGTATGAAATCATTTATTTAAACAATATTTTCAATAATATCACAATGAATTCTACCGTTTTATTGATCTACTCACCTTGATTTTTAACACGATTTCTACTTCATTTTTATCAATGGAGCAGGAGAATTTGGTCTGGCGAGTTGAATAAATTTCAAAACGTAAAACTTTGAGATTTATTGATATCTAACAAAATAAGAGCAAAGAAAAAAAAATTAAAAATAAAAAAATCTGATGAAATACAAACTGTGAATTTATAGTTAATTCCTACAAAAAAGCCTTAGAATACCCCTCTTGAAGTCTGAATTTCCTAAATTTTCAGCTCGCGCTTCGCGCTCACAATATTTGATTAGTGAGATACCTGTTCCTCATAATTACAATGACTACAAGTGCTTCATGTGTTTGTATAACAAAATCAGCAAGCGCTTGGTAATCACATTAGATGACTATGGTGAGAAATGCATATTTGTAATGGATTCCTAAAATATAGTCGGTAATATGTCCCTGTTTCGGATCTATACAAAAATTTCAACTCGCGCTCGTATTGTTTGTTGAAGCGAGACAGGTACGTATTATGATTACAAACATTTGCTTATAATGTCCCTTTTTAGGTCTGAATATAAAAGATCTTCAGTATGCGATTCGCGCTCGCATTATTTGATCAGTGAGATACAATGCTGTTTAATGGCACTGTCCATAAAATTAGGTCAGTATACCTGGCACTGTCCATAAATTAGGTCAGTATACCTGGCAACTGAGCACTTTTTGCGCGCTCGCTAAATGAATGGAATTTTTTGCTGATGCCCCCCCTTGCCGCGACCCACGGTAACATCCTAAATGTTGGTAATCTTAACACCAGTGGCAGTAACTCCAACACCAAATGGTGTGGTCCTTTATTGATTAGGCTGATGTTCGATTTAACACCCGTGGTGTTAAATATAGCTAACGTTGCATAGTCTCCAATATTATATTTAATGGGATTATCAGTGATTCACCGTATGATTTCTACTTAATGGAAAATGAATTCTAGTTTGTTATTCCTATTTAATAAACCAGCCTTTTTCCTTCTGGATGTACAGCCGAAAGCAGCACACGATCCCGGCATGATTTCCTCAAAATTAACTGAAAGGAGGGGAAACTTCAGACCAAGCCCTGATCGACATCATAGGTAATGCACGTACAGCAACCTATTTTTTGCCCCGAACATGGATTCACCTTGTTCACAGCAATTTGATGAAGTCCGCCCTCTAGTGTCAATAATATACATCTCTATGCCTTAATCTCACATGAAAGCAAAAGTAAATGAACATTATTTTTTTAGTGAATTACTACAAAATTAGATTTAAGCTCTTGAATATATCTCCAGATGAGTATGCCCAAAAGGACTTTTGACAACTAAATCATTCTATCAGGTAGACCAATATCAGTATCACGTACTTATACACTCTCATTCTCCGAATTATAAACTTCCTATTTTCTTACCCTATTTTTTAGCGTTGTCTCTGTCACTGGGGTATGTTTCGCGATGCTGAGTTGCCATGTCTTTTGATACTCGTTCTAGAAACCAAATATATATTGCAAAACATACACTTAAATGACTAGTTTATAGGGCCAGCTGGGTGCAACTGTTATTCTAGTAGTATTTTACTATTTTCTAGTCGTATTTTACTAGAAAAGAGTTATTTCTGACTAGAATATATGTCAAAATGTGACTGTCAGTGATTGTCATATTAGTTGCACCCATCTGACTACTGGTTTAGTCAATTTGACTGAATTGTTCTGAGAGTGATGAGTTGACATTTCTATGCATGAAATGGAGAAAGAAAATGATTTTTTCTTCCTTTTTTATTATTTTCCATTTTAACCGAAGAACAAAGTAATGTGCTCAAAATAGTTATAACGAACTTATACAGATAAAATAAATTTAGGCATATACAGTATATGACATTTATCTATTAAAAGAAGTAAAACAAAACAGAATATTATATATAAATAAATATCATAACCATTACCTCGGAGTGTTGTGGCCCAGTGGATAAGTCTACGGACTCTGAAACAGAAGGTCGTGGGTTCAAATCCCAGCCATGACGTAATTTCCTTCAGCAAGAAATTGATCCACAATGTGCTGCACTCAACCCAGGTGAGGTAAATGGGTACCTGGCAGGAATTTATTCCTTGAAACGCAGCGCGCGTAACACCTGCACTGCTAAAGCCATCAGGGTAATTATTAAAGCTGCATATACTGTAGAGCGCTTAGAGACTTCTGACAAAGTGAGTATTAAGCGCTATATAAGCAAGTAAAATTATTATTATTATAAAATAAAATTCTGTGAAAATGGAGAGATCCACTAAAAAGCAGTGCATGCTTGTATTGGGAAAAGCAGTGCTTGTATTGCATTCTCAGGCTCCAAATTAAATACATTATAAAACATCAAATAACTCGTAAAAATACTTTTCTGCCGTATAATTTTGATCTGTCCTTTATAACAAATTTATTCTCTTTCTTCTCACCACATCTCATTTAGCTTAATTTCTACTAAACGTTTTTTTTTAGTTATGAGCCTTCTGACCAGTGTAATATTGTTATACCAGACTGTTTTTTTCTTGTCAATTTGTCTCTTATTTAATCTTTCATTATTTACATTAAAAAAAAGATAAACCAAATGTTAGTTACAAATTCCATCGATATTTGGTAATATGATTTTTCTCTTTTGCCGAATCAGAGTCGATGGGGGCGAATCAATACTACACAGGGGCCGCGGAAGCAGGGGTCATGGGTTGGGAAGGGGTAGGGGGGCTTTAGCCCCCACTTTTTTCCAAAACTGTGTACTAAAACGTAAAAATGACCATAAGATTGTGTTTTTTGCATGGTCAGCCCCCCCCCCCTTTGAAAACCGTTCCGCGGCCCCTGCTACATCGTATGACATTTGATTTTTCTTTGTTGAAGGACAAGTCCACTCCAACAAAAAATTGATTTGAATAAAAAAGATAAAAAATCAGACAAGCACAATTCTGAAAATTTCATCAAAATTGGATGTAAAATAAGAAAGTTATGACAGGTATTTAAGGTATTTAAATCAAGTTTTTGTTGGGGTCGACTTGTCCTTTAAGAGCAAAGTTTATTTCCCGAGCCTCCTTTTTATGTTTTGGTGCGGCACAAAGGTATCATCTTATAATTTGAGTACCCCTCCTCCCCCGGGGCATTAACATGTATGAAGTGGTGATGGATCCTTATCAAATGATTGGCAGAAATCCATCACATGACCAGTCGTACATTTCAGCTGACGGGAAGATGTTCTGACCGATACTGATGACTTGTTCTATTGACCAGTCATGGTTTTGAGACGAGGATGGCGTATCAAACAACAAGGATGCACATCACTATCTTTTAAAACATACACATCATTATGGTTGGGCACTGGAATAATAACCGACACTTCATGCGTGTACCCATAATTCTTCCTAATGTCCTCAATTAAGAGGGGGGGGGGAATAACTGGCGAAATCTCCCCGAGCGGAGGATGAAAATGCTTTTTTTGACGATTCCAAATGACCCAAGGTTAAATATTGAAATTAATCAATTCTACTAACTAGTTTGCAAATAGGTCATATTTTTTTGTACAGTAAAATAAGTACAAGAAATGGTGATGGGTGCAATATTGTAGAGTAGTGTTTGTGATATCTTTTCTGCTTCTTAGTAGAGCGGATAAGCTCCAAAAATCACAAGAATTGTGCAAATTTTGACTAAAGCATGAAACTTTCACAAGTATTAGTATATGCCGTAAGATTTATTTTAAAGATGGGAGGTAAATTTAAAAATGCCATTTTCGGCCGTTGCCATGGCAACGGAATAATTTCTCAAAAATGACATACATGCCCATGTAAATGGTAAATAAACATGATATAGATGAATAAAATGATAATTTTCAAGCTTCCAATTGAATATACATAAAATTTACAAACATTCAAAATCAACAAGATAGTTCCAATTGGTCCGTTGCCATGGCAACGGCTTGTTTTTCCCCAGAAAAATAAAAATTTTGATTAAAAAAACGTTGTAGAATATGATTTATCTTTAATTTCCCCTAATTTTACAGTGTTAAACAAAGATATTTTGGTTGCTAGATGTATAAATCATATCTCAAGCCATTGCCATGGCAACCAAATAACAACTGATTTACAAAAATAACATGGTTGACAAGACAATGGGCAGGTGGAAAAATCAACTGGAATTGACTTAATCTGTATGCTTTAGTTTTGACCCCCTCATTTGAACCAAAAATACAGAAAGTGTTCTGCAGGAGTTCTTTATAAAGATAAAACTTTATGTTGCCTTGTTAATGCTTGAATTAAATAAAAAAACAATGTTGCAAAGATCCCGTTGCCATGGCAACAGCTTATTTCCCTCTAGAAAGGTAAAAATATTGATAAAAATGTAGAATACATGTATGATCATCAGTCCATTTTCAATCATTTTTGAGGTACTAATCGAGATATGCTTGTGACTAAATTTATAAATATAACATCTCAAGTCATTGCCATGGCAACCAGATAACATCTAATTAAAAACAACAACAGGGATGACAAGGTTATTAGGTGAGCGGCCAGAAGCCAAAAAGTGCCTTATTTCTTGACTTTAATCCCCCCGGCTGGATCAAAGCAAGATCATACATCAAATTAAAGGAAATTTCCTGAATTTTTCGGAATTGGGCATTAAAAATGCTGTAATGTGTAGCATCACTATGGAAACCAGCCTTGAACAAGCCACGCCCATTTTATATACTTATTGAATATTTATCACGAATATTGATTTTTACTTATCAATTTAGATTATCAGATATTTTTTCTTATTTCTAAAGGATAGATCTACTACATATTGTAAGAAGAATTACTGAAAAACAACTTGGCATGAATTTTATGAACATTTTCTCAGAAATTGTTGCCTAGCAACATAACTTTCCTTAGCAAACATTTAGCTCCTTAAGTTAACCACTTATTTTTCCATTTCCATGGTAACGGCAAATTAAATATCAGACCTATTTCTGAATATCGCCACAGGTAGATTTAAGTTCAGAACCAATTCATTCGTGGAAATAGCAAGAAGATCGAACTCTACAAAAGAAAACATAATCCTATACAATATCATGACGAGTATCGCACTGATATAAGATATGTGCAATATCGATGTAATATTGTGCGCTGTTTATTTTTTTATAGGAAATGCGCATCTGATAAAATAATGTGCATTGTTATATTTCGCATATATAACATAAAATGATATATATCTTGCATCTTATTTCAGTATTTGTTTTCACTGTATGTGACATGACAACAATTATGAAGTATTTATTCGGTTAGCACTAAATCTTGACGAAATTGAGATGCGGAACACAAACATTATACCATTACTAATTTTTAAAAACCTTTATTTTGAGTAAATCACGATTTTATATTTCATATTGCCATATATGTGTGTGTAATATTCAAATTTGAAATGCATATTTAGTAGACTTATAATTTGAAACTCTGAATAAAAACAATTCCATATCAAAGATAATAAAAAATATGATGATAATCCGTCAAAATATCGAAATGCGTGATTTTCAACAGTCTTCCAGATTTTACGCTAAAAATGATACTTTCACGCAAAAGTGCACTTGGCATCCGCCCGTACGCTATTCCTCAGTATTTCCGCAAGACTTTTAGCTGGGATGCAAGGAATTGACAAATTGTGCTATCCAATTAAAAACTCGCTTTATTATGGACTTATACATGTAAATAAAAACTCGCTTTAGTATGTACTTATACATGTAATTATGTACATAATGTACGGTATTTTCAATTTTTCTTTCAAAATGCGCACCCGGTAAAATGCACATTGTCTCGTTTCGGATAACATAAAATAAGATATCTACCATCTTACTTGAAAATTCTTTTAATATTTGTGGCACTAGGACATTTACTATACATTCGATGGATAAACGCATTTAAATCGAAGAATTTATGTTGCGTAAAAAAACTTCAAACTATTGATAGTTTTCACAAACTTTTATTTCGAGGAAATCGCGGTTTTATGTTTCCCTGTGCCATATGTGTGTGTGTAATATTCAAATTTGAAATGCATATTTAGTAGACTTATAATTTGAAATTCTGAATAAAAATAATTTCATATCAAAGATAATCATAAATATGATGATAATCCGTCAAAATATCAAAATGCGTGATTTTCGACAGTCTTTCAGATTTTACGCTAAAAATGACACTTTCACGCAAAATTGCGCTTGGCATCCGGCCGTACGCTATTCCTGGGTATTTTTGCAAGACTATTAGCTGGGATGCCAAGCATTAACAAATTTTGCCGTCGAATCCTTATCTAGAGCACTTTTTGAGGTTTGGCCGGTCTACTATATACAATATGCCTTACACGTGCCTCAATTTTAGGCTTCCACCAACCTTAATGATCGTTTTGGCCGAGCTTTCGTCCACTCCTGTAGACTTTCTCAAGCCGATTGATCAGTCACCAAGTTTGCTGCCTGTGGTTGGTTGGAGCTTGAAATTGTTTAATTTATCATCCCCAACGGATGAAAGTTTCCTTATTATGCCTCACATGTATGTTGATATCGTAATGTATTCAAATTGTGTGTGTTTCTTATTTGTCATCGATAATGTAAATGTCCTCTAGGATCGTAGGAAGATATATTTCTAATATGATTTGCTTAAAGCCTGTATTGAGTTTGTTACATCTTGAGGCCTGTCTAACGCTTTGATATATGGTCTGTTATCGGAAATTTAGTCTAGTATCATCTTGCATTCCAATATTACAAAAGTTTAATGGTGGATGGGTTTTGTGCCATTCATTGTGTTGGAAAAATATGAATTTATATTTTTTAGTGTATATCTTGTGCCTTCATATGGGACCATTCTCATTGTTCTTTAGACAGAATCTATGTATGGTCTAGTGGTTTAGAGCATTGGATTCAAGTCGCAAGGTTGTGAATTCAAATCCCCGCTCTGCCATTGCACTCCACTTTTTACAAAAGACCAGAGAGTAATATCTGTCATCTGTAAGGTCAGCCAGTGTACCTGCATTCGACCCAGGTGAGGTGAATGGGTACCCGGCAGGATCAATTCCTTGAATGCATGAGCGCTGAAAGGCAGCTCGAGCGAAAGCCGGGGTAATAATAATAAAAAACGCGCCTCGGAATAGAATATTTCTTGAAAGCTGGCGCTATATAAAGGCCTGTTATTATTATTATTGAAAATGCCCATCATAACAAAGAACAACAAGGACAAGTCTTTGTCGTAATTTGGTGAATCTAGACAGCAGTTTATTCCTGGATTCTTTGCATACAACCTATTTGCAGTGTTTCTCCTGCTTCGAAATATAGGACAAAATTGCTGTTCCGGTCCACTGATTTTAGACAAAGTCCTCCCAGCTGTTCTTTGTCATTTGACGGGCGTCTTTAATATGTTTTCTGTGTTCTGGAGTCCTATGTAGGCCACGGAGCAATAATCCCAGATGTGGCATCCGTTTCACTGTAAGTTCAGAGTGTAAGCTAGTTCGTAGTTCCTTTCTGTGCATGATCAGAGGAAGGTCATTGATACTAACATGACTAAAGTGACTTGGTGGTTTTAAATTTAATGAGATAAGCACCATATTTGATGTCTTGATTATTTATATATATTTCTTTAAATTGTGTTTTTCATTTACATCCACAAGAAACAATGCGTCCACGAACGACTGGTATTTCACAGTCCGCCAAGTATATTGTGCAACATGCTATGATATGCATTCTAAGTAGAAATGCAACAAATACCTTCATAAAGTGTTCATTGAAGTGCTATTCTAGTCACCTGGTCTATTCAGTTTCTTCATCCTGCTATGTAAGGCATGCTTATGTAATATCTTGCTTTGAAATCTGCCTATTATAATGAAAGAAATGAAAGGTCATTTGACCAACATTGTCTACGAAATAACTTCAAACAGATCTATTGGCGAATAATTTGTCACCAGTTTGGATAACATGTATTCATTTTCAAGATTTGAATTCATTGTCAGATGAGACGAACAAAAAAATAATGAATGAAACAATTGTGTGAAAATTGTGATCCAGTATCTGATACATACAGATAAAGGAACAAAATAGCAATTAAATGTTTTAGGCAAAAGAATTTGGTTTTCCAAATTTATTTTCTTTAATACCGCTTTATGGAACCTAGATTGTTTGAAAAGTGAATGGTTCATTCTTTATCTTTATGTTTTTGATGTCCAGCAACTAATGCTAGATATTTTTGTTGTAAGTAGTCACGAGAAGGCATTTAATATAATTGATGGTGAAATTAGTACTATTTTAAAATATTTGATGTTAGTTTATTAATCCCATGGAAACTATCATACAATTTACTGTACATGGGAATAAACGTAAAATATTCATATAACATTACAACATAGTTATTATAAGGATGCAATCAATGATAAAGAATCAGTCACTGCACTTCCATTTGATTTAAATGACACAGGTGAATAATAGTTTGATATAATTTGCAGTAATAAATTTTCAATTTCTGTAGACAGGCTTTATAATGCTTTGTATATAAATTCAAATCATTTGTGTATGCTGCATTTTGATGACTATGTAGCAGTTTCATGAATGAAATTAATTTCATTTCTAAAGATTTCTTGTCATTCTGTAGTGGCATATGGATGTTGACATTGTGCCTTGAAGGAAAGTCTACCCCGGCCTTTTGTTGAACAACAAATTCAAATTGGGTATTGGCTTTAAAAAGATGTCATCGTGATATGTCTATTGCCTGGTGTGTGATTATCAATAGTGGTGGACCAAAATGGCCAATTCCAAACTTGTAGTACCATACAAATGAAATATTCACTCTTTTAAACCTGAAATGATTATAGGTTTACAAACATATTCAATGTGATGGAAGTAAAGTCTAAGATGGGATGTATGATGAAGGTCAAGTCCATCAAAGAAAAATGTTGATTTGAATAAAAAGATAAAAAATCAAACAAGCCTAACACTGAAAATGTCATCAAAATCGGATGTAAAATAAGAAAGTTATGGCATTTTAAAGTTTCGCTTCATTTCGCAAAACAGTTATATGCACATCTCGGTCGGTATGCAAATGAGGAACTGATGACATCACTCACTATTTCTTTTGTATTTTATTATATGAAGTATGAAATATTTTTTTTCTCGTCGTTGTCATGTGAAATGAAGTTTCATTCCTCCCAGAACACGTGGAATTCCATTATTTTAACATTTTGCACTTCAGGCAAGGAGGTCATAATCGTCAAATTCGTAAAAATTGAAATATTGTATGATTCAAACAATAAAAACAAAAGAAATAGGGAGTGAGTGACATCATCGAATCTCTCATTTGGATGTAACTGGCTCGTTCATATAACTATTTTGTTAAAATAAGCGAATTACTTCAAATCATTTTTCTGAGGTGGACTTGACCTTTAAGGTCAACATTTGGACTTGACCTTTAAGGTCAAGTCCATCCAAGAAAAATATTGATTTGAATCAAAAGAGAAAAATCAAACAAGCCTAACACTGAAAATGTCATAAAAATTGGATGTAAAATAAGAAAGCAAGACCTTTTTACGTTTGGCATATTTTCACAAAATAGTTATATGCAAAGATCAGTGACATGCAAATGAGTGAGTCGATGATGTCCATTACTCAATGATCCTTTTTTTTCTTTTAATTGTACAATATTTCAATTTATACAGGTTTGACAGCAAGGACCGACTGAACTGAAGCATCAAATGTTAAAACAATGGTGATTTCACATGTAGAGGGAGGAATAATACTTTGTTTCAAAGGACAAGGAGGAAAAAGTCAATTTCAAATTTCATACAATAAAATATACAAAAGTAGTAGTGAGTGTGTGATGTCATCAATCCCCTCATATGCTTTTGCTTTCTTTCTAGATCGAAACCAAACAGAAAGGGAAGATAATTGAAAAGGAAACATGTATGTTTGGAGGACGAGGTGAAATAAATTGGCCTCTTTGAATCATGGAAGAGACAAAGAAGGTTCACTTCTAGGTACGTGATTGGAAATACGTGGTGGTGATGATATAGGGATGTCAGTTTTCAGGCAAACCCTGAATTTAGGCTCCGGCAATTTATTTTCAGGCCATAGTTATAGCATTTTTGTGTACAAAGTATTGTATTTTAGGTGGTTTTCATACAGGCAACCGCGTAGCCAGGATTTTATTTTGGAGGGGGCGGTAAATGCACGCGAAGCGTGTCAACACTTACAGAGCGCGCGAAGCGCGCTCTCTAGGGGGTGGGTGCAGGGAGGGGGAGTTTCCCCCTCCCGCGCAAAGCGCGAAGCTTTTAGTGTTTCATAAATTAAAATGAAAAGGAGCCGTTTCTCTTGTCTCTAGTACCTCCAATTCGACTATATTGCGATTTTGAACCTTGTTTTCAAAGGATTGTGAATGCACAAAAGAGGTATACAATGGAGGAAATTAAAATGATAATAAATCCGCGCGAAGCGCGGAAGCTAAAGCGTTTTATCAATTTTTCTTGCCATAAAAGGGTTTTCTCAAAGATATATAGAATGCTTTCTTTGGAAAGATCAGATCATTGATTACAAACAATTTAGCAACAGTGCATATTTTTAACTCGCAAAACAGAGAAGATTGGTAGAGGAAGATATTCCTCCCCGCGCAGAGCAATGAAACTCTGAAATTTCAACGGGCGGACGTTTCATCAAATGTAGATGAATACCCAATCGGCTCTAATTCAATTGATTTTCTAAGATTATTGAACTTCATTACAAGGAATATAGTGCGCAAATCGCTTCTGCGATTTATTGAAACTATCTATATAAAAAAGCATGCCAATTTTTTTTTTGACTTATCCTGAAGCGCTTCATTTTGAATATAAAGAAACTTAAGTGTCATTCAAAATTTCAAAATTTCAAAATGAGGGCGCATAACAGGACAGGAGATGAATCTATACAGGGAAATGACATGAAGTTTAATACAATTTGATAAAAAATATTGTACTTTTTTATTTAATACGACACGAACGAAATTAGGAACCTGTTTGCCCCAAAATTATGGTTGTTTAGTAATGAGCTGAAAAGCGGGAGAAGTTGACTTTATGTAGGTGACGGCAGAAACTGATATAAAGATTTTACCCGCCCGGAGCCGACCAGACCAGAAGTTGCGCGATCAATTGAAAAAACAGATAACTTCATATATTTACTTCGGTCTAACCTTACTCAAATTCATACCCTAATGTATACAATTTTAACTGGCAAGAAGCACATAGCTGAGGTGGAAAAACAGGGTTAGAGAAAAGGTGGGGAAACAATGGAGAACTTCAATATTGCCATCTAACCGCGCGCAGCGCGGAAGCAAAATTCATATATAGATTTAGAGCAAGAAGAGTGAAGGAGTTTCTCTTTTGAGAAAAAAATAAAGAATAAAAAAAAACACAAAGCTACCTTCCTTTCTTCCCTTTCCCTTTTCCTTTTCTCCTCTCTTTTTTCCTTCTTTTTTTTTCTTGGGGACGTTTTGGGGGGCGACCGCCCCACCGCCCCCCGGCTACGCGCCTGCATTCAGGCCCTCTGGGGTCTGTTGCAGAAAGAGTTGCGTTTAAACGCAAGTCAAAAAATCAATCGCAAGTCCCAAATGCGCGCTGTTGATTGGTTGAAAATCAAGTTTCGCATCATTTTTAGAGTTGCGATTGATTGCAACTCTTTCTGCAACGGGCCCCTGATCAATTCCAACTGGCATCCCTAATGATGGTTGGTATGATTGGGTGTACGGGTGGTTGTCTTCAGTGTGTCTTTTTTTTATCCAACTTGGATATTATTTCAGTCCAAAATATATATGTTTGTAAAACCAATAACAAAAAATAAAAATTTCTTGAATTCATTCATTAATCATTTTGTGTTATGTGATTCAATGTGCGCATTGTGCTGAATATTGATAAAATTAATCGGAAGGGGTTTAAAGAAAAAAAGCCCCACAATTATCACCTGTACACCACAAACTTCATCCTCCTTATCATCGTCATCATCATCAGGGACATCGTCAACATCACTTTCATTACCAACATCGTCATTATCACTATCGTCATCAACACAACACCATTATCGTCATCATCATCATCATCATCAACACGATCATTAACATCAAAATAATCACCATCAATATAATCATAACAATCATCATTTACATCACCATCATGATCATCATCATTACCATCATCAACATATTCATAATTATTATCACTACCACCATCGCAATCATCATCATTATAATTATCATCATCATCATAACCATCATCATTACCATCGTTATCATCATCATCATCATCAACAACACGATCATTACCATCATCATATTCATAATCATCGTAATCACTACCACCATCGCAATTATTATCATCATCATAATCATCAACAAAATCATCACCATCATATTAAAAATCATTATCACTCCCACCATCGCAATCATCGTCATCATCATCACCATTATCATCACCATCATCATTATCATCGCCATCATCATCAACATGATCATCATTGTCACCATCATCATATTCATAATCATTATCATCGTCATCATCACCATTATCATTATCACTATCAACATCACAATCATCGTCATCATCATCACCGTCATCATTGTCATGATAATGATCATCATCACTTTTCTGTTTTTAAGCTACTATTAAGCTCGACTACCAATAATTACACAAAAATAGTCCAATATAAACGACAGCGCGATTAGAGGGCATTAATCATGATTTTATTCGCCTGGATTATATCCATCATTTCAGTAACTGTTACACAACATCAAAAGTGGGCACACTAGTATAAGAACGGAATATTTACTATGGCTCTCAAAGGTGGGGGGGGGGGCACGGATGGGATGTGCCTCCTCCCCTACCATGATTTGAATTCAGGCACCCCTCCCATTAAAATCCCCTGGCAAAAAAAAAACAAACAAAACGCGTTGCCTTTAGCATTATGATAAGCAGATATAATTGTTCCCTTTTGACAAAAAAATCGTGGTCATATACAGAACAATGGGATTACCCAGTAAAATATTTCCGGCGTTTAATACTAAAAAAAGTGAATATATGCAATTTGTAAAGTAAATGATTGTCTAGCCCAGGGCAAAAACCACTGGCGTAAATCCCGGGGGGATAGGGGGGATATATCCCTCCCACTTTTTGAGAAGGGGGGGATGGCCTGTACAACATCCCCCCACTTTTTACGAAAGAAATGAACAAAAAAAAGCGCAAGAGATAGTTGCTTTCTTGGTAAAAATTCTTCCTAATATACCGCTTAACAAATAAAACAATATTATTGAAACATGAAATGCAAATAAAGAGCCAGTTCACCATTTCCAAACGAAATACTTATGTCCTTAATTATAACATTGAAGAGAAACCCTCGTTTCTTCTAATTCATCAATGTTGGGGTCTTTGGGAAGGGATTAAGATGGAAAGTCATTTTTTATGTAATCTCTAATAAAACCATTGAACCATCATGGGGTAAGAAAAATAATAATATATTTGAGGGGTATTTGCCATATGGATATAGAGTGGCGTAACTACGGGGGCACATACCCCCCCCCCTCCATCGGCTGACCCCCAAAAAAGGGGGGAAAAGAGAAAAGAGGGAGAAAGGAAGTGAGACGTAGTGGGAAAGAAGAAAATATTATTCATTACGATGTTATATTATAATTATGTTACATTACATAAGAAACAGTTTTATCATAACTTTATGAAACATAATTTGCCCAGGGCCTACGTCTTCATTGTTCCTGGTGCTCGCATTGTCTGTTTAACGAGATATCTAATCCTGAAGTACTAAACCATACCGTTTTCAAGTCAATATAAACCAAATATATTTCCTAGCACTTAAGTTATCATTGTTTTATGTAGTGACATATGCTTCTTTTACATGACTCAAAAAGTGATTGCCCCATGTTAAGGTCTTCATATATATAAAATATTTCCTGTCCGTGATTGCGTTCGCATTAGTGGATTGGTGAGATATGTCTGCTCTTCATGAATTCCTAAAATCAGTCCTTAAAATGTCCATTCTTCTGATCTGAATATCAAAAATTTTCAGCTCGCGCTTCGCGCTCGCATCATTTGACTAATGAAATACGTATGGTCCCAGTTACTTCCTACAAGGAAACCTTAGAATGCCCCACTTCAGGTCTAAATTTTCAGCTCGCACTTCGCGCTCGCAATATTTGATTAGTGAGATGCGTATGATACTCATGATTGCAATGACTACAAAAAGTGTTTCATGTGTTCAGATGTAATTCTAATAAAATCAGCAAGCGCTTGGCACTCGCATTCTATGACTATGGTGAGATATGCATACTCTTAATGGATTCCTAAAATATATTCCTTAAAATCTCGCTGTTTGGGGCCAAAATATGCGAAAATTTCAGCTCGCGCTTCGCGCTCGCTTTATTTAGCAAGACAGGTACCTATCGTGATTACACAAATTTGATTATAATGTCCCTTTTTAGGTGTGAATATGAAAAAAATTCAGCTCGCGCTTCGCGCTCGCATTATTTGATCAGTGAGATACATATCCGTTTAATGACATTGTCCTTAAAATTTCTCAATTAGGTCAGTATAACTGTCAAATGAGCGCCCTTCGCGCGCTCACTCAGTGATTCAAAAATTTTGCTGGGTCCCCACAATGCCGTGACCCACGGTACACCACAGTGGACATATCAATGACAATTCCTTGCATATCTAAATACATGATTGCAAAAAAATGCCAAAATATTTCAGTCATCCCCCCACCCATCAACATGGATTTACGCCAGTGGCAAAAACAAACAAACAAAAACGGGTTGCTGTTAGCATTATGATACAGGCAAGATAATTTTCCGCCTATGGCGGAAATCGTCATATACAAAACACGCCGGCAAATTACAGTAACATAATTCAGGCGTTTATTTCAGAAAATTGTGGATATATGCTATTTGTAAAGTAAATGAATGTCTTTCCATCAACCTCTACCCCCCCCCCCCCAACTGTAATGGCGATAATTCCTCGGGTCCCGAGATAAAACTTGACGGTCGTTCTCTCTTCAGACAGATCGGAGAGGACCCTATGGTAATATAAAACAAAATTGAAAAGGAATAATGAACAATAAATATGAAATTATAGTTGTAAAATTATCAGTAGCATAATGAATCGATAATTCTAAGGGTGCTGGACATAAGCTATGGGGAAAATTACTAAAAGGCTGCACACGAGCGAAGCGAGCGAACAAAAATCACCCTTTTTGATAAAAAAATCTGCGATTGATGTTAACATAAAATTCAGGAAATACTATCATGTCACGTATATTCCTTTTTCTTTCTACCTTTGTTTCGTTGTCGTGAATTGTTTTGTGCGGCTCGTGGCCTCGAAAATCGAGTGTTAGATCCAGTGCGTTACACTTAAACAAGAACTTTGTTTTTGCTATGGTAACACTGACGAAAATTAACAATCACCCCCTCCCCGCCTCCTCTAGCAAAGATGAACTCAAAATAAAAGTAAAAAAAAAGAAAGAAAGACTGAAGCTCCGATCACTTACAATCTCAGATGTGTCCTGAGGCTGTACTCCCCCCTGCAAGACCCGCTCTCCTTCCTTAAAAAAAGAGAATTACATGTAGAAATGAGTGATGAGTTGGAGAGAAGACTATTTTCAAACGTAAGAAAAAAAACGACAAAATTTACTTTATTTCCTTTCTCCCGTTATTGTCTTCACAAAGCAGTGATATTGGAAATGATAGAGCATTCATGCATAGGGCTTATGTATTGACTTGATAATCATAACCATAAGTTTAGCCCCAAGAGGATTTTTTTACATACTTTATATGGTTTGTATAAGTGGAATGGTTAATTTAATATGAAATTTCGATAAGCCCATAGTTTAGTAACACTTGTCTGATTTTGAGAAGTGTGTATGTGTGTGTGTGTATTTGAGTTTTGTCAGACGTGTATCAATCAGATATGATTATTTACGTCTGGGACCGACCTTTAACGTCACCATCCGAAAGACGTGACCAGGGCTCGAACCTCGACCCTCTGCATCAATTTGTAACTTCCTCACAGCTTGAATTACAGGCGCACGCCACAGTCTGCGCCCAGTTCTAAGTGTGTGTGTGTGTGTATTTGAGTTTTGTCAGACGTGTATCAATCAGATATGATTATTTACGTCTGGGACCGACCTTTAACGTCACCATCCGAAAGACGTGACCAGGGCTCGAACCTCGACCCTCTGCATCAATTTGTAACTTCCCCACAGCTTGGATTACAGGCGCACGCCACAACTCCCAGTTCTAAGTTCCAAGTATTAAAATAGCACATAGAGGGCAGCATTCACATTTATCAACTTTGTTCTTCAGCAGGTGTCAAGTATATTATCTCCATCCCAAGCTTTATTCACAACGCATGATTTGTTCATATTTGCATGAGTATACTGTATGAAAATATCTTTTTTATAAATAATTTTGAATAATATCACAGTAAAGTTTATGTTTTTATTGATATACTCACCTTCATCTTAAGGGTGAATTCTATTTCATTTTTATGAACAAAAAATGAAATCTTGGTCGTGCTGGATGGGTCGATTTCAAAATGGAAACCCGGTCCCTTCAATAATATCTAACAAAATAAAAGCAAAATAAAAAAGATTTTTGAAAATACAAAGTGATAGACACCATAATCGCACATGAAAACAACAATAAATGAACATTATTTTTAGTGAATTACTGCGAAATTATAATTAAGCTTATGAAAATATCTCCAAACCAGTTTGCCCAAAATGACTTTTGACAACTAAACAATTCTATCAGGTAGACCAATATCAACATCACTTATACACCCTCATTCTCTGACTTATAAACCTATTTTTCCTATTTTCTTACCTTATTTTCGGCGTCATTGTCTCTGTCACTGGGGTATGTTTCACGATGCTGAGTTGCCATGTCTTTTGATACTCGTTCTAGAAACCAAATTGCGAAACATACAGTTAAAATGACTAGTTAATAGGGTCAGCTGGGTGCAACTGTTATTCTAGTCGTATTTAACTATTTTCTAATCGTATTTTACTTGAATTGATTTATTTCTGACTAGAATATATGTCAGAAATGTGACTATCACTGATTGCCATATCAGTTGCACCCATCTGACTACTGGTCGAGTCAATTTGACTGATTTGTTCTAAGAGTGATGAGTTGACATTTTTATGCATGAAATGGAGAAAGAAATAATGTTTCCTTCAATGAGGATCTTATCTCAGGCTCCAAAATAAATACATTATAATAACTCGTAAAATACGTCTCTTCCATATACTTATGATCTGTCCTTTAAAACATTTTTTCTCTTTTTTCTCATCACATCATAGCTTAGTTTCAGGCTATGACACGTTTTGTTTTTTAGTTATGAGACTTCTAACCAGTGCAATATTTCTATACAAGTCTTATCTATTTGTTGCCGATTTGTCTCTACTCTAATCTTTCCTCATTTACATTAAAAAAAGGATAAACAAAAAGTTAGTGTAACAATTACCCGGGAACAATTATTCATTACAAACTCTATCAATCTATCCCGTGATATGATTTTTCTCTTTTGCCGAATCAGAGTCGATGGGGCAAATAAATACTACATATTGTATGGCATTTGATTTTTCCTCGTTACCAGGGTATACAAGGATCAAAGTCCATTTCAATATTATATACTATAGTCATGATAGTGGAAGAAATTATGCTGTACGTACACCGCAGCTATGTAATACATACCAGCATACTGTATATACATGTATACTAATCATAACGCAAGCATTTCCATGCACTGCAAGCAAAGTGTTGATAAAATATAATGTACGATTTCCTCATGTATTCGAGTCATCATACATTGGAATAAAGTCAATATGAAGGTAATATGATGTGTTTTGTTTTAGTAGACATTTTATAGAATATTATCATATGATTTTGCCTTAATCTATCTGGCTATGTTGATAATAAAATGGTTACATTCAGTCGTCTTTCCCGTACAATCTCACTGTGATTTGCATGGTAATAATTTTCATTGTACTGTAAATAGATTACATAGACCAAGTGAACAATCATAAATTCATGGACTTGACTGACTGAACGAAGAGCAGGATTTTTTTTCAATGCATCTCCCTCAAAATAAAAATTACAATCGCAATCATAATGCATATATTTCAAAGGAAATTGTTCATTATTGAAGAGAATCTCACTAATCGCATACACCCTGCGGGTTTTAGCAGTGGTGTATTGAGTAACACATATTTCTTTTTTTTTTGGGGGGGGAGGGGCAAGACATGGCGTATAAGGCAAAATCTCTCTCTCTAAAAAAACAACAACTGCGAGAGGGCGAAGCGAGAGAGAGAGAAAAAAAGTTGACACTTTTTAATACAAAAATCAAAGTTTGTGATGTTTATGATAGATTTTGAGATAAAATACAAAAGATGGCCCGTATTGGTTTCTCTTCCTTTCCATTTCTCCCTTTTACCCCTTCGTTGTGTATCTTTTTTTCTTTGGGGGAAGGGGGGGGGGGGCGACGCCCCTCATTATGAACTCAAATCTGTTATTCTAAACACTTATTTAAACTGTTAAAACAACAAAGTGTGTTGTATAAACTTAAACAAGGTTTTGTTTTTACTCTGTATACTAACGGCACTCTATATTGAGACAAAAGAAAATATCTTCATGCACGACTAGCAAGTTTACAATTAGCAGACCATGGTTTGATATTCTTTTTTTATTAAGTGTTGGTTTTTCTTTTAGAGTGGTGCGTATGAGAAGTAGACCACCGTTCTTACGCTCAATTACTATTCCAATACATCAGCACATTTCCTTTCGCGAAAAAAATATCGCAATGATCACCGTTCAAAAACTTTTTTTTCGTCGCCTCTTCGTTCTAATTCGTTTCTTTTCTTCATGTATGTGAATTCGGTTGACACGCTGCACGCTCGGACGCACGCATCGAAGTCCGTATTAGCCCCCACATAGATGTACTATAATGATAGAGATGTGATGCAATCTATGATTATAATGGGGGGGGGGCTACATGACTATATGATTCACCCCTACCATGCCTATTCGCACTAAGCGCGTAAGAGTCGGTCGGTCAGCAGTGTACATCATGTACATCGCCAGTTTACAGAGGCCATCGTTGTCACCAAATTCATAAACAGTTTGCATAGTTCCGAAGACCGTCTTTTTCACGATTAGTCAGTCTCAATGCTGGCTCCCTGTTTAGTTTTTTTTTGCCCGCAACGTATACCTACCAATTCTGGGGCCAAGCCCCCGGCCTGGCTACCATCTTCATGTATTATGACTAGCGACCCTTCGCTGAATTATGACTAGTTGTTTTTCTTTTTCCTATCATGACTTTTGGACAGGTCAGTATGACTATAGCATCTGGACTCCGAGGATAGAAGGAGATCCAGAGTATTTTTTTTCATCTATTTTCTGTCCGAACCGAGAGAGTGAAGCGAACGAATCCATTTACCTGTTTTCTTTTGAACTCTGTCTCTCTCTCTTCAACCCTTTCTACTCTTTTTTTCCAATCTGCATGCTCTTTCATTATTTGCCATAAAATTTTTCTTCTTTCTACATTGAAATTGAAGAGTTGACAATTCGTTGTAATAACTATGGCAAGAAAATCTACGTAATGTTTGAAAGGAGACGTTAATTTCAACCAGTATTCGTTATAAAAACTGAACAAGAAAGTTCCATTTTCACTGTAGATATTTTGCACCGGCTACCCCTCTCCCCATCCCACGTATGAGAAAACAAAAATCGTGAAGTTGCCGTGACCAAGTGGTTATATCGCCTGACAAAACATAAAACATTCAGGATTCGAATCCTTGTCATTGCACCTACATGCACTTCTTTTCTATTATACAAGAAAAAAGACCCCAAAAGTTTAGTGTACATATTATTGACACATAAAACTGGTGCACGAAATTTTTAGATAATAAACATATACAACATTTTATATTTCGCTTAATCTTTTTATTCTAACATGTCTACATGATCTAAGCGGTGAATTTTTTATAACCCCTAGCACAGCTACTATTAGCACGACCGCTCGAGCGTTCAAGGAATTTCTACCTACCTGGCACCCTTTTACTACACTTGGGTGGAGAGAGACAAATGCAGATAAACGCCTTGCCAAAGGACGAGAGTACCGCGGCTTGATTCGAACCCGGACCTTTTGGTTCAAAGTCCAGAGACTTATCCACAACACCCTTTTGCGGGGTTTTTAATATTGTCAAATTTTTAATGATCGATTACAATCATATGAATAATCAATAAACCGTTAGGTTGATTTATATTGTAACATGCACAATGGCTTGCATAATTAAAAATGAACGAATTTAATGAATACTATTATGAAACGAAATACTATTCTTCAAGCACTCTCTTGAATCTATTGGAAAAATACATAAGAGGATTAAAAAAAAATCAATTTTTCTATATAAATAATTAACCTTTGAAAATGCCTCATTATATCTTCATATTCAATAGTGCGCGGATGTTCAAATCGGTGAAAAAGAAACTATAAATCTGATAATGAATTAAGTTATAAAGAGATAATTTTGTGTGAATCTCTCTAAAATTTACAGGCCTACGTCTTTATTTCGCACGTATAAATATCTTTTAACAAATAAAATTTCAGGATTATGATTAAGTTTTCTATATAATTTTTTCTGATCTCTCTGAGTTAGATTCTTCAACAACTTTCTTTTTTTTATTCATAGGCGTACGGCAAAATGAAATTGACCTTGACTTTTCAACAAATATTAATTCGACAAAAGAGCAATATTTCCTTGACAACTGGCAACCATGAAGTATCTATGACATATATTCAAAACCAAAAAATAAAAGGTTTTGAGTGATCGGTGTCATTTGAATGTCAGCACAAATTAATTATGAAGAGAAACGATTATGAAAGAAGCGTTAATTATCGCAATTATTTCGTAATTAGGATCATGATTATACCATAATTAAAATGCAAATTTTCTAAAATATTTCAAAAATGCACCACTGAAAGAAACAGTTTACAATTATTTTCTAGTTTCATATGAAATTTGAAAATCAGAAAATTAGAGCCCTTGCATATTTAGGCTACTAATGCTTATTGCTAAAATTTCTTTGGTGAAATTATATCTCGCATTTGTGATTAAAAAAATAACTGAAGTAAGGCCTACTTACTTTTTTGGAAAGTTGAAGATGAGTCGTTCCGTACCAAGATGGACTGTGAAATAGATGTGAGAAGATAAATTGAAAAAAGGGTTAAAAAACTACATGAAGCTCTCTCCCAGCGCAAAGCAAAATGAAGTACCCTTAATGGTATAGGTATATGGTATCGTAACGTTGCTGTAGACGCAGAAAGTTGATTGGCTTCCACGGAGAGTGTTGGAGTGGTGAAGTGGTGACATGAACTTCCGCGGGGGGCGAATCACTGTAGTATATATAGCAGACCCAAAGATATATGCAACTTGTGCTGGTTAATACTGTTATGACAAAGTAAATCGATAAAATAAGGAAAATAATATTAGTTTGGAATAGTTTTTCTTTTCAACTTAATGATTTTATTAACGCACGTTATTGACTAAAATTTGATTTGGATTCCATTATATCCAGCCAAATATAACGATGTAATTCAAGAGACTTGCATTTAATTTCAGTTTATTTCATAATCGATCTATGACATAAAAATCCAACCCCACACATGAAGAATGATGAAAATCGGGGGGGGGGGGGTGCTCGGGAAGATGGCTGCCTTATTTTAAACGAGATAGATATTAAAAATGTTATTGATTACTCCTTATCTAACCTCAACAGGGTCTTCAAATGAGACTAAGGTAGCACGTTTTGTTGTTCTCATAAATGAACGCACAATTATAATGGTATAATCACGTACATGGAGCGCTGTACGCGTAACGATTGATTTTAGAGCTGATTGCATTGCTTATTGCGTATGATCAATCGTAACATGAACCTCACTATCAATTGCAGATCCTTTGTGTTACCGGGCCGTGGTCTACATTTCTATTCTTTTCCTCAATCTTTTCTCATCCTTTAGAGACTTTATATCTATTGACTTTGTTGGAAGTGTGATGACAGTTTGAGATGAAGTAAGGTTAATCCCGGGGCCTTATACACAGCAAAAAACTGGTGTTAACCGGTGTACATAGAGGACCACACCAGTTATTTTACACCGGTGTTAAATTGGTGGTCTTAGTTTTACACCTTTAGGTGTTATTACAACACCTATGGTTGTTACATTTACACTCTTTGGTGTTATGTTCAATCTCTAGGGTGTAAACACCTCAGGGTGTGGTCCTCTATTAACACCAATTGGGTCAGTTTTAACACCACAGTTTTTACAGTGTAGGCCAGTGGCGTACCGTGGGTCACGGCATTGGGGGGGCACCAGCAAAAATTTCGGGTCACTTAGGGAGCGCGCGAAGCGCGCTGAGTTGTCAGGTAAACTGACCTAATAGAGATATTTTAAGGATATGCAGTGCCATTAAACGGATATGTATCTCACTGATTAAATAATGCGAGCGCGAAGCGCGAGCTGAAAATTTTTGATATTGAGGGCTAAAAATTGACATTATAAGCAAATTGTTTTTTAATCATGATACTTAACTGTCTCGCTAAACGAAGCGCGAGGAATTTTTTTGTATATTCTGACCCTAAACAAGGAGATTTTAAGGATTATATTTTAGAATCCATTAAGAGTATAAAATTGTCTCACCATAGTCATCTAATGCTAGTGCCATCCTTTGCTGATTTTGTTAGAATTACATCTAAGCACAGTCATGAAGCACCTTTTGTAGTCATGTAATCATGATTATCATACGCATCTTACTAATCAAATACTGCAAGCGCAAAAGCGCGAGCTGAAAATTTAGGAAATATAGACCTGAAGAGGGGCATTCTAAGGGTTGTTTGTAGGAATTCTCTAAGACCCTACGTATTTGACTATCCAAATGATGCGAGCGCGAAGCGCGAGCTGAAATTTTTGTATATATTGACCACAAACATGGATATTTTAAGGACTATAGTTACGAATCCATTAAGTCAGAGTATACATATCTCACCATAGTCATCTAATGCGAGTGCCAAGCGCTTGCTGATTTTGTTAGAATTACATCTAAGCACATGGAGCACTTTTTGAAGTCATTGTAATTATGATTATTATACGCATCTCACTAATGAGATACTGCGAGCGCGAAGCAAGAGCTGAAAATCTAGGAAATTCAGACATGAAGAGGGGCATTCCGAGGCTTGTTTGTAGGAATTCACTAAGACCCCACGTATTTCACTAACCAAATGATGCGAGCGCGAAGCGCGAGTTAAAATTTTTTGATATTCAGATCAGAAAAATTGACATTTTAAGGACTGATTTTAGGAGTTCATGAAGAGCAGAAATCTCACCAATCCAGTAATGCGAACGTTAGCACGGACAGGAAATGTTCTATATTAAGACCTTAAAATAGGGCAATAACTTTCAGTAGTCATGAAAAAGAAGAATATATCACTACTTAAAACAATAATAGCTCTAATTGCGAGGAAATATATTATTTTGTTGTATATTGATTTGAAAACGGGAGGCTTTAGTACAGCAGGTTTATATATCTCGTTAAAAGGTCTATGCGAGCACCAGGAACAATGAAGACACAATTAAGCAAATAATGTTTCATAAAGTTGTGAAAAAATGCTTCTTATGTTATATAACATAATATAATATAATATAACACTATGATAAACAACAATTTCTTCTTTCCCCCACTACGTTTCTCTTCCTTTTTCCCTCTTTTTCTCCTTTTCCCCGTTTTTTTTTTTTGGCCAGCCGATTGGGGGGGCACGTGCCCCCCATGCCCCCCGTAGTTACGCCACTGGTGTAGGCACTTGATTTTCATCCCGGTTGAAATCTTTATTTCTTTGAGAAAAAATGGAAATAAAAACAATCCATTCATTTTCTGGCTAAGGCCAGTTGAGGACTCATATTTCACAATACTGTATAAAGATTCAAGTCCTAAAAAAAATGGACCAAAAATTTTTAGTAACATTTAAGGCCTTAAAATTCACAGTTAGGAAAATATGTTTTAATTTCCAAGCTTCATTATGATTTATTGTTTCTTAATCTTTTTATTGTTTTACTTTCGTTAGTATTCGCAGTGGAAGGGGAGGGGGTGATATTCAGTACATAAGTAAAAACGGGAAAACCACAAAATGTATTGAAGTAAGAGATAAAATCATAATAATTATGTATAAATCCTTCTATGACAATTTTCAAAGTCATATTTACACATGTTTATTTGAGATAAGGTGCTTATCATAGTAAGTTAAATGAGCACAACTTTTTTTAATAAGGACCTTTGTTTTTATGAAATTTCTTACCTCTTTAGGCGTTTTATTTATCTTTTAACTAATATTTTCATTCTCATGACAAACACATAAATTGAATAGCATATTTTCAGGTTTGACTTCTTGTACTAATTGTAAGCAAATAAACATCACAATTAATGTACCCCGAAGAATGAAAATAGAAATTCATTTAAGCATGTTTCTCTGCCAGAAATTTCCCTGCAGTTTTATCATTTGAAATATTGGATGAGGAAGTGAATCAGACAACACTGCCTATGGTATGGGGTGCATACCTTACAGGTAAACAGTGTCTCTGATTGGCTAGAGAAGTCATAGCCAATCAAAAATGTAGATTCTGCTTCACCGCTCTTGAGGGTATTCCCTGTAATGTATGTCGCAACCATTTAGAACCATCTCTGATTGGATAGAGAGGATATGACGAATCACATTTTCAGCCAATCATCATCTTACGTCACTGTACTAGCCATAATGGTACTAACCAACACAACCGAACCTACCAGACGCAGAGCTCGCGGGGCGCATATCGCATGCCATTGCAGTGCTTTATATCATTTCAACGTGTCGCTTTCTCGAGAGAACATTGTACTGCTCAGTCATTATAATCATTATCTCAATCAGATTGATCATAGAGAAATATTTAGAGTTTTTCTTGTGATATAAAGATACAGTTGTAAATGGAGAGCTTGTAATTCGGAGCACCGGAGTGGAAAAGTTATGTTCAATCATACATCTTTTCACCCTTCAAAAATAGACGGGAAAAGCGTTTCATCGATTTGTCGGAGTTTCGTTATATTGCAACGCTTTCTGCCATCGGTCCCAGAATATGATTTCACGGGGCAGCTTTACATTTCAGGTTTTGTGGCACGCTTGAGAAGGACAATTACTATAGTCGTTATATTGCTCATATGACTAACAGTAATATTTTGGAAAATAAAGTTCGTCATGTACGTATAGCAAATTTCAAACTGATTTTGGATCGAGGAGGATGTTACATTGGAGTAGAAGGACCGATTTGAAATACTTTCATCTTTGTGATGATCAGATGGAGTGCAATGATTCCTCAACCAAATTGATATACGGTGTGGGATCTCATTCGATGCCACTTTGAAACATGCGGTTAGTTTGCCTGCTTTAGATTTAAAAACATATTTCTGTATATTCTTGGTCGCGTTTGATTAATCCTTGACAAATGTGTATAGAATATTGGTACATCTGTACATGCTGTATTAAAGATCAACTCAGTTTCGAACATGTGAGTAGAAACTGCTTGTGTATAATTTTTGTTAAAAATCAAAGTAAAACATACACTTATAAAATTAGACCTATGTCATGTGTCGATCCTGTTATGTACGCACAATAAATCACGTGCTGCATATATATATTTTTTCTTGCGAACGAACGTGTGATCTGTATCAATACTTCTTTGAATTTCCTGTCTCTCCCTCTAGCTGTTCCTTGCACAAAAATTATTTCATTTTTTGGAAGATAGTATATCCTCCGATAAGACTATGGGGCATATCATGCAATGTTTTTATTTTTTGACTGTAAATGTTGTCTAACGTTTTTCATTATTGCACTTGTCTTGCACTTGTAGAAGTCTAGTCCTAGTCCGTAGCCGTAGAACATCTACATAAGTAAAAAGAAAGCTATATTTATACAATAGTCATGAGAAGGACCTTTATCTCGACAAGATATGATTTCTTTATGATCGTGCTCGTACCCCCTTAAGTTAAAGAACTCATGAAATTCGATACATCATCGTGCATGTCTACACTGTTAGAAAATTTATCCTTAAACTAAAAGAAGTTCCTGCAGCAGAGTCTCGAGAACACCTGTAATCTTACCAGATTGCGTAATCTTACAGGAAATTGGTATTTGGTGTGTGTAATCTTACAAATTTCCTTAAATAAAACACTCTTTTCCCCTTTTTCTAACAGACCTGTTCTATTAAATTGCAGAAAAATTCCTGTTTCATGAATTTAAAGAATGATTCTGGTATTGCTTTCTGCAAAATCTTCTTTTATTTTTCTGTAAAATCAGGGTTTTTTTTAACAGTGCACTATTTGAAATCGTAGTTTATCGTACTTGTGAATGTACTTGACTGGTAGAGAATTTGATATATAGACTGGATTATTATAATTTTTGACAACATTCCCTTACCAAGACTATCCGCTCTTTCAGTCTTACAGCACCCCCCCCCTTCCGTCCCGCTACACCCCACCCTTATGGATTCATGCCAACCAATACAAATCAGGACTCTTAGCATTAAGAAGGTATTTATTGTAACATTCCAACCGACCCGCACACTTTTCAAAATGGCGCCCAATAATTCATGGTTGCTAGGTCGAAGCGCCATCGGCACCAATCTTGCTTGAGGCTTGTCAAGAATGGGGGTGTGGGTGGTTAATGCCCTTTGTTGATTCCAAGTAACAGAGTTAAAATTTTATTTACATCGAAACTCATCAGAAATCATGACTGGGAATTATGGGATATCACGTGATCTCATGTAGTACATAGCGCTTTTAATGTTTCTAAGCAAAGCATAGGCCTACTGTTACCCTGGATCTAGCACCGCTACCTCGATCGGGTGCTCAAGCATTCAAGGGTACCCATTTACTACACCTGGGTTGAGAGTTCCAAATGTAGGCCTTGCCAAGGGACTCATTGTTGTGGTAGGGTAAGAAATAACCGAAGGTAGCTGGTCAAACATGTTTAGGAAATTTTTGGCTAAACCAAAAATCACACAATAAAGTTGATGAGATGGGACAGGTTCGATTCCTGTGAGATTCCGATTATATTAATATCGATCACAAAGAATCTTCATCGGTGTCCACTCATTAACAATATTGTGTTGAATATATTAATACAATCATTCTCAATGTTATGGAATGTAAAGTTTCCCTTTGGGAGTATATTCTTTTTATCACTTTGATAATTTTCACCACAATATTTTCGTAAAATTTGACTTGAGAGTTTAGTGTCAATTGAATTTATGTATTTTATTCATATACCTACCTAATATATAGTGAATGTAAATAAAATAAAATTTAATTTTAGTATGTTATCTATGGGCTTAAACCTCAAATCTATAATCCCGATACTCGTATATTGACGTGAAACATATGTTTTTTTTTCGCGATCCAATATATCTTTGGCAAGTAAGTTATGATTTAGCTATTTACCCGGTTCTTAATTATTTACTTTCAATTACTCTATTTTATTTTTCCCCATCCTTGCCAATTGTAAAAGCTTGAATCTTTAAAAGATTCATAATCATTTTTATGTTATATCATGCATTGCAATGTATCTGACGTTTTTTTTTAATGAAATCTATATAATTTTATTGTTTAAGCCACCTTTCTATTATATGAAGTATGAGCTCATAATACTTTTTAATCTAAATAGATGAATAAAAAGGTGTCGCCACAGGGGTGTAGGAGAATGTGACGTATCCACTCGTGTTTTTTTTTTTGAAAAATGACTGGAAATTGAAAGGTAGTTTGAAGAAGGGAATAGAAAGAGAACGTAATGAAAGACACGAAAACCGAAAAAATAGATGGAGAAAGAGAGAGAAAGAGGGAGAGGGGGAGAAAAGAATATCCTGTTATTTTGTCATTTTTAGCGACAAATAATTTTATGTGCCAGGTTTTATCACAATATTTCAGTGAGAAGAAACAGAAAAGAAGGAGGAAAAAAGAAGAAGACAAAAAGAAGAAGACAAAAAAGGAGAGGAGGGAAACGGAGGAAATAGTTAATAACATTCCTAACATCATTCACCACCACCGTCATTATTACCAGTGATATTACCATCATCATCATGATCGTCATCATGATTATCTTCATCTTCGTCATAATAATCTTCATCGTCATTCTCATCGGTGTTATCATCATCACCATCATCATTAACATCATAATCACCCTCATCACCCTCATCATTATCATCATCATCATCATCACATTTCTGGTTGTCATCCACAATGCAAAAGAAAACAATAAATCAAATAAATCGAATTAAGCTCGACTACCAGTGTTTTATATTCAAACGTATAAACGACATCTGTTTGTGCATTCAGCATTATGATATAACATAATATTGCTTCATAATTTCACATGTATTACACTCAAGAGGAATAAATGTGCAATCATTGTTTATACGCAAATATGAACAAGGTATTTTTTTAATTACATTATGTAATAATATGCATAATAGTCAAGAGACTCTATGCGCTGTACAAATATTAAATTACTGAATTATACGAACTATACATTACACATAATTTAATTTGTCCATTAAACCCCAAAAATATGTCTTACAAGTAAGAAAAAAATACATCAACACATGAAATTTACAAAATTAATGAAGACAAATAATATTTAACAACAACATACTTTACCGAGCATTATGAATACTATTTTGAATAAAAAAATAATGTACTGCTGTGTAAGAAAATGTGTTTCAGAATTTCTTCTGTTGAACATGCGTTGATAAAAGAATATAAATCAAGATGCATATTTCGGCACCCCTCCCATTAAAATACCCTTGCGTAGACCATGATTACAAAAAACGCGTTGCTTTTAGTAGATCATACAGGTATGGTAATTGATTGGGGGAAATCGTAGTCAATTAAATGCAGCACATGCAAAATATACTGTAGTAAGATATTTCAAGCGTTTATTTCAGAAAATTTTGGAAATATGCAATTTGTAAAGTAATAGGGATCGTTCCTCTGTTGATCGAACAGAACCTTGCCTCCCCTTATCAAATCCAATACCATACACCCCCATCCCCTCTCCCAACTAAAGAATGTGATCACGATCACTGCCCTGATAATCCAAGGGAACCTTCAAAGTACAAAAATAACAAAAAATAACGTTGTTTAAGCCTGTCACTCTAACAACAATTTGTTTAAACTGTTTTAAAAACTTGTTAAAAAAGGTTAAACAGTTGTTTATTTTAAACAGTTGTTTAAAATGTTTAAACGGTAGTTGTTAGTGACGGACTTAAACAACGTGCTCAAAATTTTGAACAGCGTTTTTACAGTGTTGTCTCCCTTCATCAGATCCATTGTTTTACAATCCACCCTTCCCCACCCCATTTCCAAATTAAAGAGTGTGATCACGATCAATTCTGGTAATCCCAGAGAACAACGTCTCCTTTCATCAGATCCATTGTCTAACCCACCCTACAACCCACTCTCCCAACTAAAAAAAAGTGATCCGCGATCACTTATCTAAAAATACAAGAGAACCTTGTCTCCCTCCATCAGTCCACAGAAGACCCTATAATGGAATAATTGAAACATGATAAATTGAAGTAGGATAATGAAAAATAAATATGACATACCAGGCGCGCCGGAACACTTTCAGTTTTTTGGGGGCAAAATCCCGAAAGGGGCACAATATTTTTGACAGTGTGAGATACCAAAGCGATCGAGCGGGAGAGGCTGTGGGACCCCCCCCCCCCACGGTAAGGACTTTGTGTGTAAAAATGGAGTATAAAAGTTGCGTTTCTAAGAGCATTCAAAATAAATTTCTTGAGAATTAAACAGTCTTGGAGTTCTTTTTGCTCCTTCTGTTTCCTCCCTTCTAACCCAGACTGGGTCGCAGTTACAGCAAATTACGAGCCTTATTGCAAACGAAATTGTTTCAAACCAATGTAATATAGGTCTTTTAAAGACTTTAAGATGACAAACATGACCGTACGCAGCCGGGGGCAGCCGATCGAGAGGGCAAAATTCACCAAAAGTGTGCACGAAATCCTTCAATTTTATTCTAGAAAATTTTTAAGCTCCCTCATCACAAACCCCCTCGCTCTTAAGTTTCTTCGAAAATTTAGGTCTTGCAGCCCCACCCACTCCCGGATTGTTTTTTTTTTTTTGCAAACGTCCATGAATAACAAAAGCTGGGATGAACCAGAGAACATAGCTGTCATCTCGATCTGATTAGTAACAGGTAATGGGTTTTGGAATCTAAAACACATAAGCGCTATATCACATGAGCTGAAATAGTATCAAACAAAACGCCTTCCAATCATGCCAATGAAAAGGAATAGAGGAAAATACGGGGCTGTGAAAATATCTGAAGATTTTTTTTATAGTAGAGCAGTACTGTAACGCTTATTTTTTCTTTTATATTCTTTATTTACATTTTTATTCACATGTCGGATAATATGAGTCCGGTCAAGAAGACACTTTCACAGATGATTTTATTTCTTTCATGTCTAAACATTATCTCAAGTTGCTTTCGAGTGGGCCATTTTCACAAATTATAAATTATATTCCTCTACACATGATTATTATGCGTGTAATTTTCTGATAACATGTCTATATTGAGTTGAAATGACCATGGTATATTCTTTAGGCACTGACTTGTTAGCACTGTATTAACTCAATTTATATTCAGTTGAAAATGATTTTTTTTAAACAAGTTTCTCGAAATGTTATGGTTTCTGGGCTTGACAGCTATGACATAGATTCCATATGTTGCTCGAGTAACTAGTGTTCACGCGCGTTAGTGATATCGGGTCTGGTCTGAGCTTTTCTAGGCGACCGCGCGTTTGTTAGACGACACAGCCAGCATCATAGAGTTATAAACGTAGTCATTGGTGGACCACTATCAATTTGCCATTCGCTTTTAGTCCGAAATGTATTCATTAAAAGGTTAAACGTTATCACACTGTTAGATGGAAAAGGTGCTTATCAAAGGTATGTTTCACAGATCAGAGGAACTGTTCGTCGAAAGACGCGAGACTTACTATAATAATGTATTTGCCCCGTCAGGGGCAAAATTTTGACAATGGAAATGGCAATTTTCAGGCAGAAAATTGCCTTCGTTTGCTTTTGTCCTTAAATAATTTATCATTTTTCTACTTTCAGGGGGGCACATTGGGTGGAGGGGGCAAAATCTCGTTTTGCCCCCCAAAAATTTTATTTGGGGGGGCAAGTGCCCCCCTGCCCCCCCCCCGCTTCCGGCGCCCTTGTGACATACCATTTCAAGTAGCACAATGAGACGAACATTTTGAGGGGGCCAACATGGCGTATGGGGCAATATTTTATTCTAAAGGCTGCGAACGAGCAGAAAATTGACCCTATTAAGATATTATCTTTGCTTAGATCTTAAGATAATACTCGTAAGATATTTCATTCGTTTTCGTTTCTCGTTTTTTGTGAAAATTTCGGGGTCAATCCTAGTCCAGATCGGACCTTGTTGTTTGGAAGTGCCCTTTCCCAAAAGCTAACATAGAGGGCACATGTCTCCCAATCTCTAATCAGCGACAATCCACTCATCTTCGCTCCCGGCGAGATGAGTGGATTGTCGCTGATTAGAGATTGGGAGACATGTGCCCTCTATGTTAGCTTTTGGGAAAGGGCACTTCCAAACAACAAGGTCCAATCTGGACTAGGTCAATCCCCGCTATATGTACGGCAGTGTTTGCCATTGATATATAGTCGACCGAATCTTTATTCTGAAATCTTTGTTCTCGAAAATCGAGTCTTATGAAATTCTACGGACTATGTATTCATAATTTCCAACGCTGTAGCTTTGGCCAAAATTAACTATTACCCCCCCCCCCCCCTATTACTCCCCTCTAGAGGAGAAGGAAAACAGAGTAATAGAAAAAACCTCTGTATTACTTACAAGACATTGGTTCTTCATCAAGTGTCCCCGATCCCGATTCCTCTACATCCATTGTCACGACCTCCTTTTCTTCCTTTAAAATGTAGAAAATTAATTATAAAGTAAATGATGAGATGGAGTTAGAAGACAATTATATACTCTAGAAATTATGCGTAATTTACTTTATTCAATTTCTCCCGTCATTTAGCTTCACCAAAAAACGTGAAATGAGAGAAGTGATAGCATTCATGCATATTTTAAATTGGGCCCATATCGAGTTAGAATAGAGTTTCTGACAACAGTTGTTGTCCCCGCAAAGTTGGTATATAATCAATTAGGCCCATGTAGTGATCACTTTTCTTCTTGGTTATGGGACAGTCATATTTGGCAAACGCTGGCCGTACGGCGAGCCAAAACATAGTCAGGCAGCATAATTATTCACTTATTGTAAATGCTGACATCACAAGGAACAACTTTCAACTTGGTGACATTTCTAATGGTCATCTTGACCATGTTAGGCAGTGGCGTAACTACGGGGGGGGCATGGGGGCACGTGTCCCCCCCCCCCCATCGGCTGGCAAAAAAACGGAGGAAAGGAGAGAAGAGAAAGGAATGAAGAGAAACGTAGTGGGGAAAGAAGAAATTATTGTTTTTATAATTTTATATCATATTATGTTATGTTATATTACATAAGAAGCATTTTTTCATAACTTTATGAAACATTATTTGTTCAAGTGATTACTCTATTTTAAGGTCTTAGTACAAAACATTTCCTGTCCGTGCTAACGTTCGCATTAGTTGATTGGTGAGATGTCTGCTCTTCATGAATTCTTAAAATCAGTCCTTAAAATGACAATTTTCTGATCTGAATATTTAAACAAAAACAACAACTCGCGCTTCGCGCTCGCATTAATTGATTAGTGAGATGCGTATTATACTCATGATTACACAAAAAGTTCTTCTGTGTTTAGAAGTAATTCAAACTAAATCAGCAAAGGATTGCACTATCATTAGATGACTATACTGAGATATTTATACTCTTGATGGAATCTTAAAATATAGTCCTTAAAATGTCCCTGTTTGGGGTCAATATAATTTTATACAAAAATTTCAGCCCGAGCTTTGCGCTCGCATTGTTTGTTTAGCAAGACAGGTACATATCATGATTACAAAAAAATGCTTATGATGTCCCTTTTTGTCTCACCTGCGAAGCAGAGTGAGACTATAGGCGCCGCTTTTCCGACGGCGGCGGCGGCAACATTAAATCTTAACCTGAGGTTAAGTTTTTTTGCAGGAGTTTCTGCATTTTATTCAGAAATCAATGATAGATTAACATGTTCACATAATTGAATGAATACAAATTAAATGTGACAATTTAAAAGATACAATGTAAATAATACAAACAAGACTGGTAATTAAATCATACCTAAGCATGTGATATATTTCGGTAAAATACAGGGGCCAGCTATTATAAGCACAGAGGTGCTTGAAGCAATAGCAGCCAGGAGAGGGGGCTACATGAAAACCATCATAAATTATATTTGATAAACTGATCGTCACGAAATATAAGATTTATATATATATATATATATATATATATATATTGGTATATAAAAAAAAATTGGTAAAAAGAAGTGCAAGTGTGTGCATGTGGGTGAGTGCAGGTGAATTAAATTAGGTATACTTAGAAATAAGAAATTTTTTCAACGAAGCTTTAAACGAATAGAGAGATGTACATTGTTTTATATCATGTGGCAATGCATTCCAAATGTCTGGGCCACGGTGGCGTATCGTCTTAAGAGCGAGTAATATTCTTGGGTTGGTTAAGTGGAGATCTGTTGAATGCCGTGTTGGATAATTGTGAATGTCTTTGTTGTAAACAAAAAAATTGCGAAATGGAATCGGGATTGTATTGGATGAAAATTTAAACATAAATATGGCCGTTTGATAAATGTTAATATCTTCAATTTTCAATGTTTTTAAGTTGTGAAATATTGGATCAGTATGTGCAATGAAATGTGAATGAGTACATATGCGGAGTGCTTTCTTTTGGAGACGGAAAATCCTTTCTATTTTTACCTTACTACCATACCCCCATACTAAGTTGCAGTAAGATAAGTGAGATAAAACGAACGAATTATAAAGCATAAATAATGATTTTTGGGAGAGATAATATTTTAATCTAAACAGAATTCCTATTCCTCTGGATGCCATCATGCAAATATTGTGAATGTGACTGTTCCAGGTTAAATTTGAGTCAATCCATACACCTAAAAATTTGGTTTCTTGTTTTTCAATGATAGGGATGTCATCTATGTATATATTAAGGAACATATGTTTAGTTTGAATGTGTTTAAAATACATAAAATTTGTTTTGCTTATATTTAGGGAGAGTTTATTAGCTTTAAACCATTTTGATAATTTCTTTAATTCTAAATTAAGTGTCGGGACGAGTATACTTAAGTCTTTGTGGGAATAGAAGACATTTGTATCGTCTGCAAATAAAACATATGTTAATTCTCGAGATGCATTTACAATATCATTCATATAAATCAAAAATAGCAAGGGACCTAAAATCGATCCTTGTGGTACTCCACATTTCATAGTACAAATATTGGATGTGTTTGATTTGAAAGAAACATAATGGCGTCGATTACTTAAGTAATCTTTGAACCAAGTGAAAACAACTCCCCTGATTCCATATCTCTTTAATTTAGAAAGTAAAATGCGGTGATCCATAGTATCAAATGCTTTTGATAAGTCCATAAAAACCCCAACATTGTGTTCTTTTTTAGAGAGAGAATCAGATATTTTGTCGAATAATTGTAAAATTGCATAATTGGTTGAGTGATTCTCTCTGAAACCATATTGATTTGGAAATAATATATTGTTATTGTTCAAAAAGGAATACAATCGTTTGTAAACTACTTTTTCAAGAATTTTAGAGATACTCGGTAATAAAGATATTGGTCGGTAGTTGGAAGTGAGACATGGGTCATCTTTCTTGTATATTGGTATTATTTTTGCAATCTTAAGTGAATCGGGAACAATGCCATGATACAGAGAGAGGTTAAAAATATGCATGAGCGGTGAAGCTATAAAGTGAATTATTTGTTTTAATAACCAGACACTTATTCCATCATGCCCTAAAGATTTAGTTGGTTTCAAAGACATAACAATTTCTAAGATCTCATGAGTGTTAGTCGGATTAAAAAATAAAGAATGTTCCGGAAAGTCGTTTAAGTATTCAGAAAAATCATTATCATTAGATACTATTTTTGAAGCTAAATTTGGACCGATATTATTGAAGAAGTTATTAAAGGCATTAGCAACATCATTTGGGTTTCGCAAGTGTTGACCATTTTCTACGAAATTGATGTTATCATAGTTTTCTTTTTTCTTACCTAAAATCTCATTTACAGAATTCCATAATGAATTTTTATTATCTTTGTTATTTTCAATTTCATCAGAAAAGTAAGATTTGCGAGCTCGGCGAATAACTGAAGTTAATTTGTTGCGGAATTTTTTGTATTTATTTATGTTTTGAATTGTAGGCGATTTAATGGATATTTTATAAAGTCTATTCCGAGTGAATATGGATTTAATTATACCTTGTGTGACCCACGGTTGTTTGTTCTTCTTTTTACTCGATTTAACTCTTAGTAATGGCACGTTTTTATCATAATAATAAAGAAGTTTGTTTAAGAATATTACATAAGAGTCATTATCATATTGTTCCAGGTAAATATCATGCCAATCTTCTTCAGCCAAATCTACCTTAAGGGATTCTATATTACGTTGGGTTTCATTCCGTCTGGTTATGTTTTCTTTGTCCCTAGGTTGGTGAGGGCGTTTGTCATTTGGATACATTGCAAAAATAGGCAGATGGTCTGAAATATCATAGTATATTATTCCATTATCACTTTTATCAAGTGCATTAGAAAAAATATTATCAAGTATTGTATTTGATATGTTAGAAATTCTAGTTGGTTTATTAACGAGATGTTGTAATCCAAATGATGATAATAAATTAGTAAAATGTTGACCTTTTGTAGTATAGGGAAATGACAAATCAATGTTAAAGTCGCCCATGATATAGATTTTTTTGTTTTCTCGAGAAACTGATTCAAGACTAGATTCCAATTCATTTAAAAATATGTCAGCATTATTGGTTGGGGGTCTATAGATTACACCGATTATTTTATTCTTATTTTTAGCGTTAGAAATTTCAATGAATAAGGATTCCACATTTTGAAGTTCAATATCATGTCTTACTTTGTAATTAAGATCTTTATGTACATAGAGAGCGACACCTCCTCCCTTACCAACTTTTCTATCTATATGGAGGAAATTGTAATTATCAATGTTGTAAATTGGAGGAGACATTGGATGCAACCATGTCTCCGTGAGACCAATAATAGAAAATGGAAATGTGTTTAATGTGGATAAAAATTCGCAGAAAGTATCAAAATTTTTTTGTAAGCTTCTTATATTTAAATGCATTAAACTAAAGTAGTCGGGAATATCACTTTGAGCTAATTTATGAAAAGCCTTATTAAATTCACTGGCTGTATAATATTTGCACTGGGGTGAAAAGGTTTCCCCGTTTAGTACGTCTGCTCTATTGAAAGAGAATAGATAAGATTCTGTTTGCAATCGTTGAAGAAGTATCCGAGGTGCGTGGTGCATGTGAGTGCAAATAAGGGTGTATGCCAGAAGCATTGAAGAAAGTGTTATACATGTTCACTTATGTGTGACGATCTGACAGACTCGGGCTGGTGCTTACATCATTGTCATTAAAACAAGTTATAAGGTGGATCTTTGAAGATATTGATATATCTTTATATAATTGTCCAATATTTGGTAAAAATAAGTTTTAAAGATAATATGAAATTGAAATGACTTTTTAAAACGTTTAATACAATCAACAGCTGGTAATAAAGATTTTTCCTTTCCAGACGATTTCATTACATCATAGTGCCTTAAATGATTAATGTGCTTTACATTATTCTTCACTTACAGCAGGTCTATCTTCTTCATAGGCATATCTATATGTATATACAGTGAATGGGGAATAGTCCATCTATAGAGTCATTAGCTCCAACAAATACAATAATCAAGAGCAAAATGTGATTGTTAATGAATAAAGAGGCGTCTTCAATTTGAATAGAAAGTTTCTTGCCTCTCAGAGATAGAAAAAATATAGGAAATTGCCATCACACTGTGAATGGCATTGGAATGCACATAGATAGATAGAAAAGCATTTACTTCTGTGTCAGCAAGCCATGAATGATTGAGAATGTATATTAGGGCAATACAGGTATTGCTGTGATTAAAAAAAAGTACGAGATCAAATATATACATAGCAACGTCTCAATTGTTATACAAATAGCGATTTTTTTTTAAGTCGTTGAAAGAGCAAAAAGATCCTCATTTACATGGGATTCCGACACACCTATATACGTATACTGTATAACCGATTCAATTCTATTCAATTCTAATTGATCAACGAATGCAGTATAACTACAAAAAGGTATTTATGTCAGACCACAATTGAAACAATCTAAATGTTTGCTCTGGAATGATGATAGATACAAAAGAATGCATTTATAGTGCATGGTATACACAGTAGACAATATGTAATGTGTCGGAAACGTGATTATATGGGATCCTCATTTATCCTGGAATTTTTTGTTTCAAACAATCAAACAAGGCAAAAAGACTAATTGAGATGCCACAATTAAATCCGAAAAGGGGCAAGGTGTTGTTAAAATACAATAGTACACTTGGAATAATGTAGATATTTGCTTGCAATGCAACCTGTTCTATTCACACTCATTTACATGTAATTTAAATTACTTGCAAGTTAGACAAGAGTGTACGGAAGACAGAATACAGACAAAACCAAATAAATAATGACATTGTATACAAAATCAGTTCAGTGCAAGACTTTAAATTGTTTGAATCGAATAAGCGATGACCATTTGCATAGGCATTCCACTATATATATTCAGTGCATTGAACTGTTTGGGAAGGTGATTTTACTCGCAATGAAAGAAAAAAAAATCAGTTCTCTGCAAGACATTGAACTGTTTGAATTGTAAAGCGATGATTATTTGCTTAGGCATTCCACTATATTCATTGCATTGAACTGTTTGAGGAGGTGATTTTAATTGCAATGAAAATAAAAATCGTGTGAACTCGACAGGATTTAAGTTGGATGGTTATAAACAATGATACAAAGTGAGATCCCTTTCTTTTGAGAAAATATACAAGAAGTTTTAATATTTTAGATATGTTTTAGTATATTTTTGGAAGGAAGAGTGAAGAAATAAGCATTTATGGAAAAGCAATACCATAATCTTTTTTTTTTACTGCATTCGATATCAAGAGAAATTTATTCATTTTTTTTTTCTGAAAAGAATATAAAAGAATCTCAGCTTCTCAACATGTCAATCGTGTATCATTGATTATAGGAGTGATATTTCATATAAGCCTGTAAACCTGCAAATTTACAAGTAAAAAAAATAATCGAAAAGTTTACATAATTTTTAGGAATATTCAAAGTCACAATGTGTGTATACATAAATACAGCTTATCTTTCCTCTTTGACAGTACGCTACTGTATTCAGTATTCTACTCGAAGTAACATCTGTTTTATATTTCTTTTGAAAAACAAAATTAAAAAAGTAAAAATGATCACAAGACATGTACACCTTGAATTGCCGAGTATACAGAGCGATTCTAAACAAGATGTAAAAAGCAGCGCTTTTGAGTGATCATGTAGTTTAAGAAAAGCTGTATTAATGTAAACAAGCATTTCCAGCAAAAGGGTGTTATCTTGGCCAAACTGAATTGAGATCACTCAATAGCTGATGCGTACATTTCAATTACACACAAAGGTTTCTTGTGAAACAGGTTGACGAAAAGAAAGACACTTTCTGTGAAAAAGAATTTGTGCGTCCAAAAATTGTTGATATCGAAACTCAAATCATGACTGTATGTTTTCACCGATCAGTAAGAGTGGAATAATAAGCATGATTATTATTTTCTTAATGGGAATGTGATGGATAAAGGACTAATCCCTGATAATAACAATCTAGAAAATCACACAGTTTATATTAAATTTGTTGCAAATTGTGAAAGCAACTCTTTCAATATTTTTGTATTATCATCAAAGAAAAAAAAAGGTCGTACATCATATCTTATAACAGCTTTCATTTTTTCTCAGCAATAATACACATCGTATTTGGTAATAATGAATATGATTACAGTACTGCATTTACAATGGAAAAGAAAAATCTTTACAAGCTCACACGTACATGTATATACCCAGAATGGTATATTAAGCAAGCATTTATATGGAGCGCAAAGATTATGCTATTGGAAATGCATGTGATTAAAGAAAAAAGGAGCCGTGTGAACGTGTTAAGCAAATTTCTGTTCATAGAAATGCATTAAAGAGCCAGACTGTGTTTTCATGCTAAGTTACACTATTTCGTGTGTACAGGCACAGTAAGAGTACGTTCCAGAATGTAAATGCTTAATTTGCTTTATCGTATATTGAAAATGAAACTGTTCTGCGGAATAAGAGCATATACAGGCATTTGACATGATTGTATTATCCATGTTTGATCACATTGTGGTCTTTTAAAGAAATACATAGGTTTCGCAGATATTTAATACAGGAAAAAAAAACACACACACAAAAAAAAAACAATCCAATTATTTTATCTGGCTAAAAAATTGATGTATTAATTATGTTTTTAAAATTCTTTCAGCTCAATCTTCTATTGTGAAATAAGATAACAAGATAAAGGTATAAATCTTGACATTTCTTTCAGATTTATCTTTTAATATTTATGTCAACAGACTATAACTTCGTTTAGAAAAAAAAATGAAACTAAACAAATATTTTAAATCATCGTCAAATCTTTCTCAGATTATCTTTTTATGATTTTTTTTACATTAAAATGAGGGAAAGGGGTGAATCTTACTTTGGTTTCATGTTCTTGCCTTAGTGTGTTGATCGGAGAAGTCTTCATCCTCTGATTAACTTGTGATTAAATTTTATTCGTCGTTGTAGGTTTTCCATTCTCTCTCGTTTTTTCCCTTGAACTTGAGAATGACTTCAGTGCCTTGTACAAGTATCTTCGTAGACATATTATTTTCCTTGCGAAGGCGATATGCAACGCTTGCTAGCTTTCCACGACGGAATTTCATGCACGGCGGGAGATCAGTTCTCACTGAGATTCTGCTTCGCGTTCCGCGGGGAGCACCCTGGCTAGTCGCTTGATCGTCGCTGTCGGTTACGTTTTTGTTGCGTGCTAGGTAAGCGTCGAGAATGTGCTGGCGATCCCTCATGATTGCAAACTTTTTTTTGAAATGACGTCATAACTTAGAAAGTATATGGACCTAGTTAATAAAACTTGGCCATAAGGTTAATCAAGTATTACTAAACATACCATTAGAGTTTCATGTCACATGACCAAGGTCAAAGGTCATTTAGGGTCAATGAACTTAGACCATGTTGGAGGGATCAACATCGAAATCTTAACCTGAGGTTAAGTTTTTGAAATGTCATCATAACTTAGAAAATATATGGTCCTAGTTCATGAAACTTGGACATAAGGTTAATCAAGTATCACTGAACATCCTGCACGAGTTTCACGTCACATGATCAAGGTCAAGGTCAAAGGTCATTTAGGGTCAATGAACTTTGGCCGAATTGCGGATATCTGTTGAATTCCCATCATAACTTTGAAAGTTTATGGATCTGATTCATGAAACTTGGACATAATAGTAATCAAGCATCACTGAACATTTTGTGCAAGTTTCAGGTCTCATGATTAAGGTCAAAGGTCATTTAGGGTCAATGAACTTTGGCCGAATTGGGGGTATCTATTGAATTACCATCATAACTTTGAAAGTTTATTGGTCTAGTTCATTAAACTTGGACATTATAGTAATCAAGTATCTCTGAACATCCTGTGCGCGTTTCAGGTCACATGACCAAGGTCAAAGGTCAATGAACTTTGGCCGAACTGGGTGTATCTGTTGAATTATCATCATAACTTTGAAAGTTTATGGATCTGATTCATGAAACTTGTACATAAGAGTAATCAAGTATCACTGAACATCCTGTGCGAGTTTCAGGTCACATGATCAAGGTCACAGGTCATGTAAGGTCAATGAACTTTGGCCATGTTGGGGTTTTTTGTTGAATAACCATCATATCTCTGTAAGTTTATTGGTCTAGTTCATAAAAAGTGGACATAAGAGTAACCATGTATCACTGAACATCTTGTGCTAGTTAGAGTAGTATTCAAAGTCAATACTGCTGCTATATTGAACCGCGTGATGCAGGTGAGACGGCCAGAGGCATTCCACTTTTTAGGTCTAAATATGGAAAAAAAATCAGCTCGCGCTCACATTATTTGATCAGTGAGATACATATTCGTTAATGGCACTGCATGTCCTTAAGATGTCTTTATCAGGTCAGTATACTTGGCAACTGAGCGCGCTTTGCGTGCTCCCTAAGTGACTCGAAATTTTTGCTGGTGCCCCCCCCATGCCGTGACCCACGGTACGCCACTGATATTAGGGGTCAAAATGGGGGTAAATTGGGTCAATATTTGAACATTTCCTGATTTGTCAGTGATAAATCATATTGTTTGTCTTGTTACAATGAACTAAAAAGTGTACAAAACCCAATACCCTTGACTTCTCGTTAAACAGTTATGACAGGAAAGGTCAAAAGGTCAACGGAATTTCATTTAATGCCAAATTACACTAAAAGTGTTTAAAGCTCATTTTTCGTATATTATTCGTGTTTTGTTTATGTATTTTTTATTATTATTTTCGATATTGATATAAAGTTTATCTTGAGAAGTCCTTATCCAGAAGATATAAAGAGTCAGGACATGGTCATGGGGGGGGTGAGCTCATTTGAGAACAATATACATTAATATTTATGATTAAGGGCGATATGTATTGTTTTGACTTTAGGTGTATATGCTTATATATTTAACAGGTCATGATAAGTTATTAAAGGTATATTTAGGGGTTAAAACCAATCTTACAGTGTGCTGATATGTAGTTGCTGGTGACCACAGTGTAAAATTGTTTGATATGTTGTTATCTGACCATCTCTGCACTCTTGTTTATTGTGGTTTGTAATGTATGATATTGTTGCAACCCAATAATACAAGTGGATAGATGTAGTAGGCTATATGCAGTGTCAGAAGCGAAATGGTAGTCAATTCGAGTCAAACATTGTTTATTGATATATATATTTCTTGTTCAAGTTAGTATTAGAATTATCGAAGATGTGGCCTAAGCAAATGTAGGTTTGGCCATCCAGGTGCATCAAAGACATGTTTGATGTAGTTGGCATCGTTTATGTATGCTTTTGATTATGGTAGACGCAATTATATTATAGGATGCTAAGTTCAGAATCTTAGGCATCAGTCTTAATAATATCCAGGATTCTGGGGCTCGCAAAATGAGCACATCATGATTATGACGATGTTGGACTGATGACCAAAGACAAGGGTGGACAATGCGCCAACTGGTGAAACAAGAGAGATAACTTTTGTTTTAGAACCTTGCCATGGTTTACTTCAATGACATGTGATTATTCTTTCTGGCAAAAAAGCTTCCAGGCAGCTCAGTAAGTAGGAAGAAACCAAGAAAAAAAAATCAGCAACTATCCACCATCACTATGAAAAATGCACTCTTAAAAAAATCAGTCAAATTGATTTAATCAGTGATCACCTGGTTGCTACTGCATGTCTAGTAAAATTAATTCTCACGTCTATTCTGGTAAAAATAAAAAACCGGTACCCTATTAACTAGTCATTTTGACTGATTTGTTTTGAGTGTGTGACATTGAGCATGTGACCTAAGACTCGTGTTATCTGATTACACTCATGTTCACATTTCATGAACTATACACATAAACTTCAAAGTTTCAAAGTCATGATGGAAATTCAACAACTACCCTAAACATGACCAAAATCCATTAAATTGCCTTTGACCTTGGTCATGTTACCTGAAACTCACGCAGGATGTTCACTGATACTGATTAATCTTATGTCCAAGTTTCAAGATACTTTCTAAGTTAGGATGTCATTTCAAAAACTTAACCTTGGTTGAGATTTCAATGTTGACGACGCCACCGTCACTGTCGAAAAATCAGCGCTCTGCAATGCAAGCGAGACCCCCCCCCCAAAAAAAAGAGGGTTAGGAGAGAAACAGTAGAATACAGCATGATAATAATATTATATAAACAAATTAAGAAAATTCAGACAATCAAAACACTGAAAATTTGATCAAAATCGGACAATAACAAATTTATGACGCGTTACATTTTTGCATTGTAATAGTTATTACAGTAAAACAGCTCTATGTAATATGAATATTAAAAAAAATATGGTATTATATCCCTACTTGTTCTTCTGTATTATATTAAATTATGCTTATTCCAATTTTGTCTACCAAGAATTTAAAAGGAAAGTATTGGTAACCGATTTAATTATGCATTGGATACCATTGTTGCAACTTACTTTATTGTAAGAAAGACATATCGTACACATTGTATGAAAATGTGAAATAACGATAAGTAGGGTGCATTTCATCATCAGCCCACCTCATCAATGTTCCTGGCTATTTTTTAAGATATAATTATTTTCAGCCATTCCATGCGCAAGTTTTAAAAAGTGTTTTGAGAAACATTGTTTTGGCGTTGTGTTGCGTAGGAACGGCGTACAGGTGCGTAGTGTTGTGTTGGCTTGCGTCGACTTCACCCATGTTCACTGATCTCTCCCCTATCTGTATGGGAACAATAACGCTGATTGGCCTATTCCGTGTTGAAGCACCGGAAGTTGGTACCTCCGCACGCCGAGTTCCCCCCCAAAAGCCAAAATCGGAGTAGAGTCTGGTTCACGACAATAGTATCAATCTTAATTATACTTACCAGATCAACTCTTAAAACAGCACTTTTCAATGAGAATTTATACCTAATACAAAGTTTAAGATGTCGTCCTGTGCCGCGTATAATTGCACTAATCGTGACGACCGTGGAAACAGAGAAAAGGGGATTACTTTTCACAGATAAGACAAGCTGGTGAACTGCATAGTTGTAGACTTTATGTAGTCCCATGTGCTCAAATACATATGTGGTATTTCTAAATTACCAGAGCAAGTTTCCAAAACTTTAAAACTCCAGGGGGGGGGTTATCGATTGTTGTGATTTCTCTGGAAGCGTGATGAATTTAAACCATGATTCAAATAAATATTCAGTTTATTAATATTCACAAGTGTCTCCAAGTTCTATGAGTTTTATCAGTCATGTTTGGACAGAAGAATATCACGAGACACGAAAATACTGACCGTGTAGCCTGTATTCTGAAATTTGACTTGAGTTAAAACTGAAAATCTGCCGTTTCGGAGGAGTTAAAAAAAAAATTTGCGAAGCATAGATCCTGACCGAAAAAGACTGATTTTGGGGACAAGGACTGGATCTACAAGATATTCTGAAAATTATTTCATCTTTTATTTGTGAAAGGACAATAAAATTTACAAGCTAGAGGTACATGTACGGTAGGACTAGACTTTAGGGGGCTTATGTAACTTGTGGCATGTGAATTTGTGATATTTCTCTGTCAACAATAGATCGAATTATTTTTTCCAAGAACTCATTTTTTAAACAAAAGTATGTAAAAAAGACATTAAGCTACAGAGACGGATTTACAGACTTCAGAAATTTCACAGAACTTATTTTGAGATGCCGAATGTCTTCAAAGAAAAAAATGTCTCGGTGGAGCAAAAAAAAGGGGGGTTATCATCCAGAAATTTAGGGGTGATGCAAGAAAAATAAGCCGACAAGCAAAAATAAAGGTTATCAACCCAAAATTTAGGGAGGGATGCAAAACAAAAGAAATAATCTGACAAGCATAAAAAAAAGGATATCAACCAGAATTTTAGGACGGACCACAATGATTTTAGGGGGGTCCACCTGAATTTAGAGGGGATGCAGGAAAAAAAATTGACAAGCAAAAAGAACAAAAAAAAAGTTGTCGACATAATTTTAAATTTTTGGGGTCTATCCCCCACCTAAAATATAGGGGGACAGGACCCCCCCCCCCCCTCCTCCGCTGCCTATATGAACAAACTGGGTAGAGGATAATTGAAGAGGGTCGATCGATGTGACAGAAGGAGAGAGAGAGAGAAGGTCAAGTCCACCTCAGAAAAATATTGATTTGAATCAATAAAAAAAAATCCGACAAACACAATGCTGAAAATTTCATTAAAATCGGATGTAAAATAAGAAAGTTATGACATTTCAAAGTTTCGCTTATTTAAAACAAATTGTGATATGAACAAGCCAGTTACATTCAAATGAGAGAGTCAATGATGTCACTCACTCACTATTTCTTGTGTTTTTTATAATTTGAACAATACAATATTTCAATTTTACGAATTTGACGATTATAGGATCTCCTTGCCTGACGCACAACATGTTAAAATAATGGAATACAACCGAGATGTGCATATAACTGTTAAGTGAAATGAAGCGAAACTTTAAATGCCATAACTTTCATATTACATCCGATTTTGATGAAATTGTCAGTGTTATGCTTGTTGAATTTTTCTCTTTTTATTCAAATCAATTAAGTTTTTGTTGGGGTGGACTTGTCCTTTAAAGGGCGGTCCACCTCACGGAAACGATTATTTGAATAGAAAGAAAAACCACACAATAATGCTCAAAATTTAATCAAAATCAGAAGTAAAATATGAAAGTTATATTTTTAAAGTTTTACTTAAGCGATGAATTTTTCGGTGTTACACTGGCCTGCTTGTTTGATTTTTTTTTTTGGGGGGGGGGGTGGGTGGACTTAAATTAAAGGGGGTTTCAAGCCCAGTGTTATAAGCCTGCATAACCTAAAATCCTCGCCCTATATATCGATCCTAAGAGGTAATTTGGCAAACCTCAGAAACACCCCTAGACAAGTCAAAGATTTCATCCATTCTTTTTTAGGTGAGAAAAACACCAACCCCTTCAAAATTATGTTTCTGAAATGTACTGGGAAAGTACCATGGTTTCAAGAAAATTGCGAATTCTGGCACCTTAAATATAATGAAGTTTTGTATAAAAGCAAGGGCTTCAGTGTGCAGACAGCTAGCGTACGCTCACAATTCATATGCTAATGGAGCGATCGCGTTCCTTTTGGCAATGTTTGGGGGAACTGGTATGGCGGACAATAGAACCCGCGGGCTTATAGACTCGCGTATACGTTCTTTCTATTTTAAACTCTTTCATAAAGCTATCTCCTTAAACGACTTCTTACATAAAATTAAAAGGAATGATTCTCCGAATTGTACATTCTGTCACTCCCTATCAGAAACCATTATCCATGTATTTATTGATTGTGACATTGTGAAAATCATTTGGAACGAAATAGTTCTTGAAATTTCTCGACATACCAAGAAGGTTTTTAATCCGTCCCCCCTTTGAAAAGATTTTTGGAGTTAAAGATGACAAATTTATCACTTATATTTTCCTGATTTTCAAATATTATATTTACTTATGTAAATTCAAAAATAACATTCCTTCATTTCAGGGTTTTAAAGTCTATTTGAAAACTTGTAAGGAAACAGAATATCGCATTGCCAAAAAGAAAAGTACTCTTGCACTCCACTTTAGGAAGTGGAAATATGTGTTCTGATGTACACTGTACTTGTGTAAGAAACTGCTTGTATATTAGATGTACTTGTTTACTAGCTGAGCTCCTTTATTCCATGTAATACTGCTTTGTTTTGATTCATTATGATTATGTTATTTTTTTTTATTATTGTGTTTGATTTCGATTGTATTTTGATATTTGTGTAATCATTTTATCGATCAATAAAAACTTAATGAAAAAAAAAAGAACCCGCGGGCTTCAAAGGACCCTGCCCGCATATCCAGTTAGGGGAGAGATCAGTGGTCGACTTGCGCAGACTTCATCAGTGCGCCAAAATGTACATGTTTAATTTTTGCGCGCCCGATTGTGCGTAGAGTTTCGAAGGCAAAACGAAGGGAGGCGTTGCGTACATGTAGTCTCTACGCATAGGTACGCAACTCTACGCAGATCTCTGTGTAAAACCCCCTTAAGGGTTTGTCAAGTCCAACGAACGTAGAGGGCAGCAACACACAAGCGTGTTGCTCTAAGGAAGGTCAACTCCGCTCGAATTTTGTGACCACTCTAAAAAATAAGGGGGACTTTTCGGAAATTTGTCGAGTTGATTTTTTTTCATTTGTTAATTTCAAATATTTTTTAATGAACAATTATTAGATCGGTTATTCTGGGTAGAAATATTAAAAATATTAATTTTAATTTTAAAGAAATTATTTAGCTTAAATAATCATGATTTTGACATTTTTTCTCATTTTGGAATATTAAGTCTATGACGAGGATCCCTCTTATCTCTTATTTTCCTCTGCTGAATTTCGCTGCACCACTAATAAATGCATAGACAACCACCGTAATAATCGAGGTCATTTTTCTGGCCTGGGTGCGCCGAGTCTGGGCCGGTCGCGTAGCTAACTAGTGACGTTGATGATGCGCTGGGGCTTCAGTCGACTCGTCATAGATCTTCTAGCAACACAGACAATGACATCTAATTTGCCTGGTCTGATTTGAAGTGCAATTGCTTCAGGGCTGATGTTTATCAACGATGATTGTTCAAGGTCAGATTTCAAATTTTAAATTGCATTTGACTTTTAAGTCTATAAATCTTAATAGAAGAAGCTGCATCCCCGAAATCCGGGTCTAATTTCAACTTCGAGTCCGAGACTATGGACGGCGAAAAAAACCCCATGCATCGGATGCATTGCATTGGCTGCGCGCTGCGCTGCAGCTGAGCTGCACAGCCATGCAGGCGCTGCGTCGCGTCGAAGGTCGATAATCATTGAGCAACCAAACTTCCAAAGCCAAATTAAAGCTTGAATAAACGGCCACCTATTCACATTTTCCCTGGTTTTCTTCAATAATTTCTAAGAAAATCAGCCAATTGAGGGAAATTGATTGCAATGTTACATCGTTTGCAGAGTGCCATCATCGACATTCGTTTTGCGTTAGAAACCTTAGTTATAGATCTAGGCCTAGACTAGAAATGGGGGCTAGATAGATTAGACCATCTTAATTTCTGATTTTGGGTAGAAAGTAGACTTGATAGACAGCATCCATATCTTAATTTGACCATTGATTCTGTGCAATCAATGTTTAAAGACTTTTACATAATTTGTTTGCCATATTGCAATTGGTAAATTTTCCTGGGCCTGCATGGCCTGGGCTTGGCTGGCAGAACGCGGTTTTTTTTGGAGAAATTTCGAAAGTGAAAGAGCAAAGTGACTGAGCTCGTCGTGATTTTATTTTTATGCATTTTCTGACTGAATTTTTAAAGATTTCATGCCTAACGCTAAGGCCTAACGGTAACTTGTCAACCATATAATCTTCTAGTTCTAGATCTAGACTTTACCCTGTATGTAGGCATTTAACGGACTAAAAAATCATAACCTCCTAGCGGCTAGCCCATGCAGGCTGGCCTTAATTGAACCAAACTTAGCTTGCATGGACCAACCCTCAAATGGTCTAGATTTAGGCGTCCTATACTATAAAGACAATGTGGAATTCGTCTGTTTTGAGTTGATTATTATTTTAGTATTTTTTTTATTGTTGCATAGACTCATACCAACTCATACCAACAAGACGTGCTAGATCTATAGATATCCAGTGTGGAACAACATCTTCAGCAAACAGATCGAGACTGGTCAAAGCATTTGTCTACAGTCTAGTTAGACAAATAAAGTTTTCTAGATCTTTAGACTTGGGTCTATCGATCAACTAGACAGGAATAACCGTCGTTTCTGGGGATTTATTCAACAATTTCTGACATTTTACTATAATCTCCATCGGTGAGTGAGCCAGCGCAGTTCAGCAGAGCAACCAAAATACAGAGACTGAAGCTTTTGGTCTATCGATCAACATGATCAAGATCTAGGTTATATGTAGACTTCACTTATTACTGATTGGAATGTATTTCTAAATTTATAAGTTTTGGGGAAAATGGTGAAAAGAAATGATAACATACTACTGATAGATACGTGAATTATTTTTTTTAATACCCATTGGCATTGCTGCCTGCTCTAATAAATAAATAAATGAGTCACGGCCTATATGGACTGCAGATAAATGCTGATCGACGCCTAGCAGAACAAGTACGTACCAGTGCTAGACTAGGGGGTTGAAATCTAAGCAGACGACGGAGCATAATGTAGCTTAAGCATAGAATGATGATGGGTTCAGCGAAGAGCCCAGAGAAAATAAGGGGGACATATTCAATCCCGAAATGCTTTGCGAGTGGTCACAAAATCGTCTCGGCGCAAATCACCTAATTCAGCCGTCTGGTGAAATCGCTGATAACAACAATCACCGATTTGGTAATTATTTTAGTTTCCTGAAACTTGCATTTGTAAAGTTTTAAATATCAAAGTATGTTTTCATATTTATGTATATCCCTCAAAATATTTTTTAATGTTATTTTTGATATCGTTGTAGTCATATTCTTTCATATTCGTTTCTTGATCACTACTAATTTGTTGTTGTATTGGATCGGCATTTGATTTCGTTGTCATGAACAATAAAATATGCGCGCAGCTCAGTTGCATGCGCGTATCGAGTTGACCTTCCTTAGAGCAACACGCTTGTGTGTTGCTGCCCTCTACGTTCGTTGGTCAAGTCGTATCGAGGTATTCCTGCAATACCATGATAACGCAATGATGAAGTCGATGTCTATGTACACTGCACATCTTTTGCTTAATATAACAACACAAATAATTTTACGAGTCACAATCAGGGCATTATTTTATTAAATATTAACTTACATTGACCCAATATGACCCTCAACTGGGCGTTGTGGCGTGCGCCTGTAATCCAAGCTGTGGGGAAGTTACAAATTGATGCAGAGGTTCGAGGTTCGAGCCCTGGTCACGTCTTTCGGATGGTGACGTTAAAGGTCGGTCCCAGACGTAAATAATCATATCTGATTGATACACGTCTGACAAAAACTCAAATACATACATACATGGTCCAGTATTCATTTTTATTCAGTTGTTCCTTGTGATGTCACCAATCACATAAAAATGAAAAACCAGACTTGGCTAATTTGTCGACGTAGCCGTTATAAAATTATGACATAATATGCATGCTGCCTGATTAACAACTGCTTCTTAAGTATATTCATATATGTGGTTAACGTAAAAATCTGTAAAACGGCTGTTTTCGACTCACCATGCGGACATCGTATTGGAAATGTGACTCCTGCATCAATCAGGCATAGACAACATAAATTACTCTCGGGTCTTTTATCAAAGTGGAGACAATTGCAGAACGAAGATTCGAACTCTCAACTTTTATACTCTTATGAGTCCAATGCTCTAACCACGTACACGACCCGTAAATGTCATGACATAGCCCCAATACGATTTTTAACATATTTATTAACGTTTGCATTATTTGGAATGATTAACTTAAAAAAATATCAATAAGTATATTCTGTGTAGCACTTTTCTGATACATTATCTGAGTTGGAAACTGTTTTGAAACAGCATTTAGAGGGCAGCATTTCAATTTTTCAACTTTGTTCTTTAAGTTTTATTTTGTATCAGGAGCTTTTATTCATATTGTGAATTGGAAAGTGCCAGTATTCATGTTTAGGACCTATTGATAGCCATTAAAAAGAATAGACCCGAGAGGATTTTTAACATACTTAATGAGGTTTGCATAGTAGAAATGTTTGACTTAAAATGAAATTTCGATAAGCCTATGTGTTAGTAGCTGCACTTTTTATTTTATTTTGAGTTGGTGAAAGTTTTAAAATATCAGGTGCAACATTCACATTTATCAACTTTGTTCTTGAGGTATTATCTCCATCCGAAGCTTTATTCATATTGCTTATTTTTTCCAGTGCATTATTAAACTCTATGACATCATTTGTTTTAATAATTTCGAATGATATTGCAGTGAGCAGTGAAGTTTCCCGTTTTTATTGATATATTCACCTTCAGCACAATTTCTACTACAGTTTTATTGAACTTCTTCTGGATGTCAATCTTCATCGATATCTACCAAAATGAAAACAAAGAAAAATAAAAAAGATAAAAGACTTATAAAATACAAACCAATATACATACACACTCGAAAAATATCACATAAAAACGAAAGTAAATTGATTTTTTTAAATATAGTAATTGTCTTTGACAGATATATGGCGCTATATGCTGTGCATCATCATCATTATCATCATCATCAATTAGAATTAAGATGTCCAAAGTGACTTTTAATAACTGAATACTTTTATTTGAGAAAATCCACACTTTATATCACTGCCTTACACATTCATTGTCTAATTAGAAAATTTCTATTTCCTTACCTTTTTTTCACCGTGATTTTTGTCAATGGGGTTGGTTTCACCATGTTGATTTGCCATTCCTAAGCGTGAAATGAAAATCAATTGTATTTTTTTCCTTAATCTCCAGAATAATACATTATACATCACATAACATATGTAATACATTTCTGTCATATTATAATCTGTCACCCCCCCCCCCCCCCAAAAACAAAAAGAAGTTTTTTTCTTCTCACAAAATTATAGCTAAATTTCTACTAAACGTTATTAAAAAAAAAAATAAAAAGAGTTATAGCCTTCAAATATGTGTAATAATTATTAGTCTTATCTAGTTTTTTCTTTTCGATTCGTTCCTTCTCTAATCCTTCCTATACGTAATATTGATTATAAAAGTATTAGACCAATTATTATACATTACAAAACACCACAGTCTATACGGCCATTTGATTCTTTTTCTTTTCCTTCCCAATCAGAGTCTACGGTGCGAATCAATACTGAATCGTATCTTGATTTTTGGTTGTCTATTATAAAGGGTATATGATGACCAAAGTCCAATCCAGTATATCTTTATCTTGTTTGTTTGTTTGTTTGTTTTATTTCCGTAATCAGATAAAAAATATACAATATACAGGAGAGATACATACAATAACGGAGGATCACCCAATTCAGCTGTATTTGCAAAATACTGCTGTTCTTCCTTGGGGTCCAACATTTACCATACAAATTAATATACAACATTAAAAAATACTTAAAACGAAACATTTCCAAGTACAATACATTGACAAAAACATTACTTAATTAAATCTGATTTGCATGATCATGATTTTCACTGCACTGTTTTATAAAATAAGCTGCGGAAAGCAAATATATGGGCTCGACTGACGTAAGGGTAGAAAATTGTTAGATAATGCATACACCCCCCCACAAAAAGGGGGTTTTCAGTCATTATCTTGCATGAAATGAAATTCTTGATGTCACTGTTTAAGAGAAGTTCATTATGTCGCTTATACACTACAGGTTATAGCAGTGCATAAGCGTTATGAGACAAAAATATTGAGGAGGCCAGACGTGGCCCATGGGGCCAATTTCCTAACAAGCTCCTGTGAGCGAGCGAAGTCAGGGGACAGAACTTCTACCAGAAAAAAAACATGTAATTAATATACGGAAATCTAACTTTGTGATCGATTTTGAAATAATATTCGTCCTTTCCTTTCCTTCCTTTCCTTTCCTTTCATTTCCTTCCTTTCCTTTCCTTCCTTTTCTTTCCTTTCCTTTCCTTTCCTTTTCTTTCCTTTCCTTTTCTTTTCTTTTCTTTCCTTTCCTTTTCTTTCATTTCCTTCCTTTCCTTACCCTTCCTCTTTTTTCCAGGTTGTTAAAATCATAGGCCTCCAAGCCCCCCCCCCCCCCCCCATCTGTACGGAAGCCGGTTCTGGCGGTTATAGCCGACCGATGTATATAGGTTGAAATATTGCAAAATAAACAGACTGATATAACCTTTTTTTTATAATATATCTTTCTAATATATTTCATATCCTGTCTATCTCTCCTATCTACCTATCTGTATATCTGATATCTGTTCAATATGTAAAAACATTCTTATAAAGTGGAAAGTAATTCTTGGACAGTTGCATTTGTCAAAATTGTTCATGTGGTTGTTTGTACTTTTTAAAAAGTCTATTCGCATGTATTGTATTTTACATGTATTATAACATGACTACATTTAACTGAGAATCTTTGCTGTGTAAACACACCCTCACACACACACCCACACTTTTTCAACATGTTTTTATTAAGGATTTCATTCAAATTGATTACATATTCTCAAGATAAATACAAAACAATTACAAATCTTCATTTTATTTCAGCAAGGATATGCAAAAAAAATACCGAAAAACTGAAGGAAATTAAAAAAAAGATAAACCAAATGTTAGTTACAAATTCCAATGATATCCCGTGATTTAACTTTTCTCTTTTGCCGAATCAGAGTCGATCGGGCGAATCAATACTATATAGTATCGCATTTGATTTTTCTTTGTTAACAGGGTATACAATGATCAAAGTCCATTTCAATACACGAGCGGAAGAAATTGTGCTGCATACAACGCATCTCTGTAATACATGCTGTATATACATGTATCATAATCATAACGAGAGCTTTCCACTGCAAGCAAAGTGTTGATAAAATATAATGGACAATTTCCTCATGTATTGGAGTCATCATACATTGGAATAAAGTCAATATGAAGGTAATATGATGTGTTTTTGTTTTAGTAGACATTTTATAGAATATTATCAAATGACTTTGCCTTAATCTGTCTGGTTATGTTGATAATAAAATGGTTACATTCAGTCGTCTTCCCCGTACAATCTCATTGTGATTTGCATGGTAATGATTTACATTGCACTGTATTATGTCTAAACTGATTACATAGACCAAGCGAACAAACGTGAATTCATGGGCTTGACTGACTGAATGAAGGGCAGGAAATTGTTATGTCAATGTACCCTCCCACTCAAAACAAAAATTACAATCATAATTATAATCATAATGTGAAATTGTTTATTACGTTATTGAAGAGAATCTCAATAGTCGCATACACCAATTAGGTTATAGCAGTGGTGTATTGAGTAACATCTTTTTTTTAATGTTTTTTTTTGGAGGGGGGGGGGCAAGACATGATGTATGAGGCAAATCTCTCTCTCTCTCCTATTAAAAAAAAACAATAAACAACTGTGAGTGAGCTAAGCGGGAGAAAAAAAAACACTTTTTAATACAAAAATCAAAGTTTGTGATAGATTTTGAGATAAGAATACAGAAGATGGCCCCCTTTTGGTTCCATTCCTTTCGATTTCTTCTTTCCCCCTTATTCGTGTATTTTTTCGGGGGGGGGGGGGGGCGACGCCGCTCATAATGAACGCAAGTCGGTTATGCTAAACACTTGTTTAAATTATCTAAAAGACTACAAAGAGTGTTGTATAAGACTTAAACAAGGTTTTATTTTTACTCTGTAGACCAAGGGCATTCCTTTTCATACATATATTGGGACAAACGGAAATAAATTCATGCACGACCAGCAAGTTTATAATTAGCAGACCATTATTCGATTATAACTATATATATTATTTTTTTTATTGAGTGGAGGTTTTTATTTTAGAGTGGTGCGTATAAGAAGCAGACCACCGTTCTTACACTTAAATTACTATTCCAATGCATAGAACATTTCTCTTCGCGAAAAATAAAATGATCACAATGATTACCGTTCAAAAACTTTTATTTTTTCGTTGCCTCTTCGTTCCAAAGAGCGTCGCCATTTTTTGCATGTATGTGAATTCGGTCCGCACGCACGCATCGAAGTCCGTATTCGATCCACAGACAGACAATATCATAGAGATGTGATAAAATATATGACTATAATGGAAGGTGGGTGGGCTACATCTTTTTTTTAATGTATTTATTATATAATCAAACAAATTTTAATATTTATGATTCACTCCTAAAATGCATACTCGCACTAAGCGCGCCAGAGTTGGTCGGTCAGCAGTGTACATTGTTACTTTACAGAGGCCATCGTTGTCAGCAAAGTCTCAAACAGTTTGCAAAGTTCCAAAGACCGTCTTTTTCACGATTAGTCAGTCTCAATGCCCCTTATTATTGTTTTTATTTGCCCGCAACGTATACCTTCCAATTCTGGGTCCAAGCCCCCGGCCTGGCTACCCTCTCTATATATTATGACTCGTGACCCTTCGCTGAATTATGACTAGTGATTACTCTTTTTATTACCATGACTCCTGATCATTAGGACTATAGCATCTGGACTCCCAGGATAGATAGAGTCCCAAAGTATTTTTTTCATCCATTTTCTGTCCGAAGCGCACAACCGAAGGAGTGAAGCAAACGAATCCATTTACCCTATTTTCTTTTGAACTCTCTCTCTCTTTTGCAATCCCTTTTACCCTTTCTTCCTATCTGCATGCTCTTTTCATTATTTTCCATAAAAGTTTTCTTCTTTTGACATTAGAATTAAAGAGTTGACATTAAAGTAGTTTTTAACCAATATTTTGTTATGAAAACAAAACAAGAAAGTTCGATTTTCACTGTAGATATTTTGCACCAGCTACCCCTCTCCCCATCCCACGTATGAGAAAACAAAAATCGTGAAGTTGCCGTGACCAAGTGGTTATATCGCCTGACAAAACATAAAACATTCAGGATTCGAATCCTTGTCATTGCACCTACATGCACTTCTCTTCTATTATACAAGAAAAAAGACCCCAAAAGTTTAGTGTACATATTATTGACACATAAAACTGGTGCACGAAATTTTTAGATAAGAAACATATACAACATTTTATATTTCGCTTAATCTTTTTATTCTAACATGTCTACATGGTCTAAGCGGTGAATTTTTATTACCCCTAGCACAGCTACTATTAGCACGGCCGCTCGAGCGTTCAAGGAATTTCTACCTACCTGGCACCCTTTTACTACACTTGGGTGGAGAGAGACAAATGCAGATAAACGCCTTGCCAAAGGACGAGAGTACCGCGGCTTGATTCGAACCCGGACCTTTTGGTTCAAAGTCCAGAGACTTATCCACAACACCCTTTTGCGGGGTTTTTAATATTGTCAAATTTTTAATGATCGATTACAATCATATGAATAATCAATAAACCGTTGGTTGATTTATATTGTAACATGCACAATGGCTTGCATAATTAAAAATGAACGAATTTAATGAATACTATTATGAAACGAAATACTATTCTTCAAGCACTCTCTTGAATCTATTGGAAAAATACATAAGAGGATAAAAAAAAATCAATTTTCTCTATAAATAATTAACCTTTGAAAATGCCTCATTATATCTTCATATTCAATAGTGCGCGGATGTTCAAATCGGTGAAAAAGAAACTATAAATCTGATAATGAATCAATTTATAAAGAGATAATTTTGTGTGAATCTCTCTAAAATTTACAGGCCTACGTCTTTATTTCGCACGTATAAAAATCTTTTAACAAATAAAATTTCAGGATTATGATTAAGTTTTCTATATAATTTTTTCTGATCTCTCTGAGTTAGATTCTTCAACAACTTTCTTTTTTTTATTCATAGGCGTACGGCAAAATGAAATTGACTTTTCAACAAATATTAATTCGACAAAAGAGCAATATTTCCTTGACAACTGGCAACCATGAAAGTATCTATGACATATATTCAAAACCAAAAAATAAAAGGTTTTGAGTGATCGGTGTCATTTGAATGTCAGCACAAATTAATTATGAAGAGAAACGATTATGAAAGAAAGCGTTAATTATCGCAATTATTTCGTACTTATGATCATGATTATACCATAATTAAAATGCAAATTTTCTAAAATATTTCAAAAATGCACCACTGAAAGAAACAGTTTACAATTATTTTCTAGTTTCATATGAAATTTGAAAATCAGAAAATTAGAGCCCTTGCATATTTAGGCAACTAATGCTTATTGCTAAAATTTCTTTGGTGAAATTATATCCCGCATTTGTGATTAAAAAAATAACTAAAGTAAGGCCTACTTACTTTTTTGGAAAGTTGAAGATGAGTCGTTCCGTACCAAGATGGACTGTGAAATAGATGTGAGAAGATAAATTGTAAATAAAGGTTAAAAAACTACATGAAGCTCACTCCCAGCGCAAAGCAAAATGAGGTATTTACGCTTGTAATTTACCAAAAGATTGACAGAGGACACGTGTGACCGATCGGTAATATTGTTAGGTGATTACAGTCACTGTGCGGCAAGTTTATTCGCAAAGCTGCTGATAGTTAACGAAGAACCACTGTAGTATATATAGCAGACCCAAAGATATATGCAGCTTGTGCTGGTTAATACTGTTATGACAAAGTAAATCGATAAAATAAGGAAAAATGATGTTTGTTTGGAATAGTTTCCCTTTTCAACTTTATGTTTTTATTAACGCACGTTATTGACTAAAGTTTGATTTGAATTACCATTATATCCAGCCAAATATAACGATGTAATTCAGGAGACTTGCATTTAATTTCAGTTTATTTTATAATCGATCTATGACATAAAAATCCAACCCCAGACAAGAATGATGAAAATCATGGGGGGGGGGTGGTGCTCGGGAAGATGGGTGCCTTATCTTAAACGAGATAGATATTAAAAATGTTATTGATTACTCCTTATCTAACCTCAACAGGGTCTTCAAATGAGACTAGTCGTACGTTTTGTTGTTCTCATCCGTGTTATAAATGAATGCACACTTACAATACTGAACACATTCAGTTTCATTTTTTTTCAGTTTTTTATTTTTTCTCATTTCCAACAAAACAGTCGACAAAATCCATCATAAATACAGTTATAACAATTGAAATGTAATAAAGAAACATGTAACACAATATACATACATGTATATATATTCATCTAAATTATACATTTGAAACTTAATATGGATTATGGAATATTTGTGGCTGAAAATAACATGCTGGAAATGGAGAGGTCCACTGTGAAGATGTGCTTGTAAATCGTGGACCCCTCAAAACAAATTATTCATTAATATTAGATTACATATTAATTAAAATGATAGTGGCCAAAAGAGAGAATAAAAATGTGAAAAACAATAACATGAGGCATGAAATGAGTAATGTACGAATAATAACAATGGGAGAAGATGAGAAGAACATACTGCATGTGGACTAAAATAAGAAAATTTAAAAATGTATAACGAGTATGAAGCAAACACGCAAAGAAAACGAATCAAAGTGTATATGCCTTGTTGAAAAGTGGTGACGAGTTCTTCGGATACCAACAATAATAACAATGACATGAATAATAGAGATAATAATAATGTTGATGATATTGATATTCACAATAATAGCAATCATGATAATAGTGATAATATTAAGAAAAGGGCAAACTAAGTACAACAGGGAGAGCTAGGTTTTATACGTAACCAATAAAATGTCTTAAGTTTTCTTTTGAAGACTGCGAGTGAAGGGGAGTTTTTCAAATCTATACGCAAAGTATTCCAAAATTTAGGACCTTCAAAAATGAATGTATTTTGTGCTGAAAGTGTTTTTAGTAAAGGTAAATAAAATTCTTCAGACTGTCTTGTGGGATATTTATGAAGTTTGATTCTTTATAAACATGTCATGAAAAACTAAGGGAGGGCACCAAAATTGAATTTATACATAAATTCTCCAAGATGAAACAAGAAGAGATCGTTTACTTTGAGAATATTATGTTCAAGGAAAAATGGATCTGAGTGGGCACGAACGGAGCATTGCAGATTATACGAATTACTTTTTTTTGTAACAATATTATAATTTTTTCTAACAGAGTTTGATGGGTGTTTCCCCAAAGCAAAAGCCCATAATTTAAGTAGGGTAAAACAAGAGAATAGTAAAGAATAAGCAAAGATCGTTGAGGAAGATGTGATTTTAGTCTGTTAATGATACCAATATTTCGAGAGATTGTTTTGCAAATATTTTCAATATGTAACTTCCAGGAGAGCTTTCTATCAACCAAAACACCTAAAAATTTTGTATGAGAAACCTGCTTAAGTGGGGTATTGTCAAACATAATTTGAGTCGGTAATGAAGCTAAGGAGTTACTGAATAATATGTAATTCGTCTTCAAAAGATTTAATGACAGTTTATTGGTTCTTATCCATTCTAAAACATTTCGCAACTCAGCATTGACGACATCAACAAGAACATTTGGATCTCTGTGTGAAAAAACAAGTTAGTATCATCTGCAAATAATATGAATGACAGTATATTGGACGATTTATGAAAATCATTTATATAAAGAATAAACAACAAAGGGCCTAAAAGACTCCCTTGTGGAACACCACAAGTAATATTTCTAAAATCAGATTCTTGCTCATTTAAATAAACAAATTGTTTTCTGTTAGAGAGGTAACTCCTGATCCACTCCAAGGCCCTTCCACGGACACCGATATGATTGAGTTTATAAAGTAAAATGTCATGATTTATCGTATCAAAGACCTTGGAGAAGTCCAGGAATATACCAACTGTGTGAGAAGAAGAGTCAGTTAAATGGGCAACCTTTTCTACAAAAGTCATTAAAGCATGAACAGTACTATGTTTCTCCCTAAAACCAAATTGGAAGTTTGAAAAGATATTATTTTTCTTTAAGAAAGTTATCATTCGAGTGAACACTATTTTTTCTAAAAATTTTGGAAAAAGAAGACAGTAACGAGATTGGCCGATAGTTACCTACTTCAAGTGTGTCATCCTTCTGAAATAATGGTATGATTTTAGCAAGTTTCATAGAATTTGGAAATTCACCAATTTTCTTTTTAAATTTTATTCCATTCTTAGGACAAACGCATGGATTCAATAGCTTATCTCTAGGTTTGGCTTATTGTATTCACTGTAAGCAGATCGACAAGCATGATAATTCATGCAAAACCAAGGTTAAGAAAAAAAATCGATTTATGCTTGTTTCTCGACCAGAAATACCGTTTAGTTTTATCATCTGATATACATGATATATAATGAGGAAGTGAATCACAACCGTAGAGATGTATATATCTAAATGATCACAACAGAAATAGTATGGCACGATGCAAGTATGCTGGGTGCGGCCTTGCAGGGTACACGATTGTCTATGATTGGCTAGACATGTCACGTGACGTCTATAACCAATCAAAATCTGGTCTGGATGGAATTCCCCGTAATATTGTGTCACTACCATTTGTAACCTCTCTGAATGGATATATATATATAGGATATGACGAATCACATTTTCAGCCAATCATCATCGTCTGACAGCATAACTGTAATGACGTATTGACACCCCCCCCCCATGCAGAGCTGCTGCTCGCGCAGTGCGCATTGTAGTGCTTTACCATTTCAACGTGTCGCTTTCTCGAGAGAACATTGTACTGCTCAGTCATTATAATCATTATCTCAATCATATTGATCATAGAGAAATATTTAGAGTTTTTCTTGTGATATAAAGATACAGTTGTAAATGGAGAGCTTGTAATAACCATATTCGGAGCACCGTTGAGGAAGATTTATGTTAAATCATACATCTTTTCACCCTTCAAAAATAGACGGGAAAAAGCGTTTCATCGATTTTGCGGAGTTTCGTTTGCAACGCTTTCTGCTATCGGTCCCAGAATATGATTTCACGGGGCAGCTTTACATTTCAGGTTTTCTGGCACGCTTGAGAATAACAATTACTATAGTCGTTGTATTGCTCATATGCCTAACAGAAATATTTTGGAAAATAAAGTTCGTCATGCACGTATAGCAAATTTCAAACTGATTTTGGATCGAAAAGGATGTTACATTGGAGTAGAAGGACCGATTTGAAATACTTTCATTTTTGTGATGATCAGATGGAGTGCAATGATTCCTCAACCAAATTGATATACAGTGTGTGATCTTATTCGATGCCACTATGAAACATGCGGTTAGTTTGCCTGCTTTAGATTTAAAAACATATTTCTGTGTATTCTTGGTCGCGTTTGATTAATCCTTGACAAAGATGGATTGAATTTTGGTACATCTGTACGGTTACACTTCGTAATTCCGAAGCTTCGTAATTCCGAAGGTTCTTTATTCCGAAGGTTCGTAATTCCGAAACACGTAAATTTCCTATACCTCGATGTTCGTTAATCCGAAAACGAAAAAGGGTTCGTTAATCCGAACATTTGTGGCGTAATTCCGACGGTTCGTTATTCCGAAGGTTCGATAATCCGAAAACGTAATAAGGTTCGTTGTTCCGAAGGTTCGTTAATCCGAAAACGAAATAAGGTTCGTTGTTCCGAAGGTTCGTTAATCCGAAAACGAAATAAGGTTCGTTTTTCCGAAGGTTCGTTAATCCGAAAACGAAATAAGGTTCGTTAATCCGAAAACAAAATAAGGTTCGTTAATCCGAAAACGAAATAAGGTTCGTTAATCCGAAAACGAAATAAGGTTCGTTAATCCGAAAACGAAAAAAGGTTCGTTAATCCGAAAACAAAATAAGGTTCGTTAATCCGAAAAATGAAAACCGGGAAAGCAGAGGCAGAGGCAAGGAGGAGGGGGCGGGGGACACTGTTGCCGTTCAATTGTTATGAGGATGGGAAGGCAAGGGCGGCCGAACGAATTTTCGTTTGGGGGGTAAAGCCAAAAAAATGAAACTCATACGTCAAAATTGACATTTTCACCTTAAGATTATCATCTGCTTGAAGTCATTGTGTGTTTGATAGTGATTAAGTAGAGAAAAACCTTTTTTTTAAGTGATTTCTTATTAAGGCAAACGCATATTTAGGCTTTATTTTTCGGGAGAGAGTATAATGAGCGAGCGGCTTGGTAAAACAAATTCAAAGGTGAAGTTGTAAAACTTTTTTGGGGTCAATTATTCTTAAAATGGCATTATTGTGAGGTGTTGCGAGCGTGAATCACAAGCTAAAACTTTAGGGAATTTCAATAAAAAATGAAAATAAGTTTTTAAAAATCCGAGCAGATTTCTGCTGTCATTAAACAGATGTGCATCTAACTAAAAAATTAACACGAGCGCAAAACGCGAGCTTAAACATACTGACCAGAAAAGGAACCTGTTAAAGAAAACATTTAGTGAAAATTTGCAATATTCCAGCCTGAAAACTTAACTTGTATACTTTAAAAAGAGTATTTTATTTCGAAAAACACGAAAAACGGCATATTTATTTTTGAAAAAGGAACTTTCCCATTTTGGAAAATATTAATTTCCCTGGTTTTTTTTTAAATTTCATTTGGGGGAAGTGCCCCCTGCCTCCCTCCCGGCGGATCCAACTATCGTCAAATAGGGAGGGGGCAATTTTTTTCCAGCCATATTTTCCTCGATCGGCAGCTTAAAGTTGATTTTTGTTTGTTTCTTTGAAAGGGTAGTCCTCACAGTCAATAATTAGCTTTATACTTATAAAAGAAAGTAAATATGTAATAACATGATAAACCCTTTTTAAATAATGCGAGCGCGAGCTATATATTTTTTTTAATATGATGGGCAATATGTTTGTGATCTTCAAAACGAGATGCCTATGTAACTAAATTTAGATAATAACTGCGAGCAAGAAGCGCAAATAGACATTTTGAATATATAAGCTCTGACCTGATCTAAAGGGGACATTTTAAGAAATTTTTGCAGTTAGCCATGAAGACAATGCGTGTTTCAACCAGTGGCGGCGGAACATATTTTCCTGGGGGGGGGGGAGAGCAAAGCCCAAACGTATATTTTCACCATGAGATTATCATCTGTGTAAAGAGGTTGTGTGTTTTGTAGTAATTGCATTGAGCAAAATATTTTAAGTGATAACTGATTGATAAATTATATATCTATGTGTCATTTTTGCGAGCGTAGCGAGCAAGTGGTTTGGGGGAAAGAAACCAAATATGAAGATGTATTCGCCTTTATGGTCAATTACTTTTAAAAGGGCATCCTTGTGAGATGTTGCGAGCGAATCACGCGCTCAAACTTTTGGAAATTTCATGTAGGCCTAGAATGATAATAATGATAATTATGATATAGATATTATTTACCCTGGGAAGCCACTTCAGTTCTGAAAACTGTTCTCCCAGCTATTATTATTTTTTTACAAGAATGCTTAGAATGTCCAGTTTTCAGGTTGGAAAATCGGAATATTTTGGCTCACGTTTCTCGCTCGTATCAAATATTGTTCATTGAGGAACTCATTCTATTCCTGGTTACAAAAAAGTATAAAAATGTCCAGTTTTCAGGTGGAATATCACAAATTTTAAGCTTGCGGTTCGCGCTCTCATTATTTAGTTCGTGAGATATATACTCTATTCATGAGTCACTAAATGCAGTCCTTAAAAGATTACTTAGAAGCCTGTTGCATAAAACATTTTACCTGAGAAAACTGGTAAAAACTGAAAACTAAGGTTAGTCTGATTTCCGCCATTATGCCTTTAGCACAGAGCAAAAACTCCGGTAAAAACAACCGGAGTTTTCTCAGGTAAAAAGTTTTATGCAACGGGCCCCAGGTCAGTATATAAACAAATTCGCGCTTTCAACATCTCACAAGGATCATTATTAGTATTATTTTTATTTTTATTACCAGCAGAAGCTGTAATAAAAAATGACATCCCCTCCAATACAAATTCTATTATCTATGGTTACTCGCACGCGACCAACACACTTGATCCCTGCATCTTTAAACCATTTGCTTAGGCAGCAATTGCTTGATCAGGGCGCCTATTCTTAATGAAATACATGCTTTTGGCCACAACACACGCATGTATCATCGATCGTTATTACTATCATTGCAGAATATCGTGTAATCTTGTAATGACAACACCGTTTTTGTTACCAAACTGAATAATTTTCATTTTCGGAAATACGAACCTTATCTAATTTTCGGATTAACGAACCTTATTTCGTTTTCGGATTAACGAACCTTCGGAATTACGAACCTTATTTCGTTTTCGGATTAACGAACCTTCGGAATTACGAACCTTATTTCGTTTTCGGATTAACGAACCTTATTTCGTTTTCGGATTAACGAACCTTATTTCGTTTTCGGATTGACGAACCTTCGGAATTACGAACCTCATTTTGTTTTCGGATTAACGAACCTTCGGAATTACGAACCTTGTTTCGTTTTCGGATTGACGAACCTTCGGAATTACGAACCTTCGGAATTACGAACCTTCGGAAATACGAACCTTCGGAATAACCGAACCTTCGGAATTACGAAGCTTCGGAATTACGAATGTATGCGCATCTGTACATGCTGTATTAAAGATCGAACATGTGAGTAGAAACTGCTTGTGTATAATTTTTGTTAAGAATCAAAGTAAAACATACACTAATAAAATTAGGCCTATGTCATGTGTCGATCCTGTTATGTACGCACAATAAATCGCGTGCTGGATATATATTTTTTCTTGCGAACGAACGTGTGATCTGTATCAATACTTCTTTGAATTTCCTGTCTCTCCCTCTAGCTGTTCCTTGCACAAAAATTATTTCATTTTTTAGAAGATAGTATATCCTCCGATAAAACTATAGGGCATATCATGCGAGGTTTTTATTTTTGGACTGTAAATGTTGTCTAACTTCTTTCATTATTACACTTGTATTGCAAGTCTAGTCCTAGTCCTTAGCCACAGAACATCAACATAAGTAAAAAGAAAGCTATATTTATACAATCGTAAGGAGGACCTATATCTCGACAAGCTATGCTCTTTTTATGCATGTTATGATCATGCTCGTACCTCCTCAAGTTAAAGAACTCATGAAACTCGATAATGTCAATTACTGTGCAAGCCTACTCTTTGAAATTTTAATTTTATCATACTTTGAGTAATGGAGAATAGACTGGATTACATAATTATTTTTGACAATATTCCTTACCATCCCCTCTTTCGGTCTTACACCACCCCCCCCCCCTCCGTCCCGCTACAACCCCACCCTTATGGATTCATACCAACCAATAAATTAGGACTCTTAGCATTAACCCTTATTAAAATGGGAGGGGGGCAAATATATAGACCCTGACAAATTTCGTCACTACACCATCGCGTGATTTTTTTTTTACCGCTCCACTCGCGGACGTCTTTAAGTCTTGGGCATCTTTTGAGACCAAATTTCCGACGCCCGGGCACATCTATAAATGAATAATCTGAAAATGTAATTGTACATGTACAGTTGTCATGAGAATGACCTATATATCTCGACAAAGTATACTCTCTTTATCACCGTAACCCATAAGTTATAGAACTCATGTAACTCGTTACTGTGCAAGCCTACTCTTTGAAATTTCAATTTATCTTACTTTGATTAGTAGAGAATTTGATAGACTGCATTACAAAATGGCGCCCAATAATTCATGGTTGCTAGGTCGGAGCGATAGATCATAGAGAAATATTTCTAGTTTTCTTGTGAAATAAAGATACAGCTGTAATGGAGAGCCTGTAATAATCATCTTTGGAGCACCGTTGCGGAAGAGTTACGTTCAATCATACATCTTTTTATCCTTCAAAAATAGATGAAAAAAATCGTGATTTCTTGGAGTAGGGTTTGATTGCATCGCTTTCTGCGATCGGTCCATACTTTCATCTTTGTGATGATCAGATGTGTAATGATTCCTCAACCACATTGATTTACGGTGTGGAACTTCCGGGGGAACTTATTCGATGTCACTTTGAAACATGCGGTTAGTTTTCCTGCTTTAGAATTTAGATTTAAAAATACATTTCTGTGTATTCTTGGTTGCGTTTGAATAATCATGGACATGTTTAGGTGGATGGAATGTTAGTACATCTGAACATCATGCATGGATTGATGATTAACTCAATTTCGGACATGTGAGTAGAAACTGCTTGTGTATAATTTTGATTAAAACTTATGATCTCTTCACAACATAAAATAGCGGTAGAATGTCATAGTTTTCTGCTATGTACACACAGTAAATCGCGTGTTGTATTTTATTTTCCATTGTTTTCTTGTGAACGAAGTTATTATTTGCTTTACTGCTCATGATTTTTAACTTTTAATTAGTGCACTTGTTGTAGAACGCCTAGCCATTAGCCATAGAACTAGATAAATAATCTGAAAATTGTAATTATACAATCATCATGAAAAGGACCTATAATTATATATCAACAAGCTATGCTCTCTTTATGATCATTTTCGTATCCCCTTAGTTTAGTAGACCAAAAGCTTCGGTCTCTGTTTAATTGGTTGTTCCCCTGATCTCCGTTGGCTCCACCTAATAATTAGAGACCGAAGTTTTAACTCGATCTGTACAGGAGCTCAATGGTCATGTTTATGTATTAAGTTCGGATAAACCAGGGAAGTTGGAGTTGCGCGACAGCCGAAGTAAGTCATTGTTTTGTCCTTTTAAGCCCCCCCCCCCCTGTTTTGGTTCATCTTAGGCCAAAACGGAATAACAATCTTTATTTTTGTCGAGTTCTTTTCATATATTTTTATAAAATAAAGACAAATTTCGATGAGCCCCGTCGGGGGGGGGGGGATTTTGCATTATTAACCGCTCTAATGGCGACCCGTCTGTGTACGAGGAGAAATATAAAATGATAATGTTTAAAAACTCATCGAAACATACGTCTAGTTGTCTTATTAAGTTGCTAAAGAAACTCATGAAAATGTGCAAACCTATTATTTAAATTTTTGATTTATCATACTTGTTAAGTATTTGATTAGTAGAGAATTTAATACATTGATAATTTATTTTTTGCCAACATTCCTTTACCATCTTTCGGTCTTTATATACCCCACTACTTCCTGATTCATGCCCACCAATACAAGTCAAGACTCTTGACAATTACTTTGATAAGAAGGTATTTCTTGTAAAATTCAAAAATTGTAATCTCGGGTTAACCCCAAATCACACAATAAAGTTGATGCGATGGGACAGGTTCGATTCCTGTGAGATTCCGATAATATCAATATCGATCAAGAAGAATCTTCATTGGTGTCCATTCATCGTCATTATTGTGTTGAACATAACATAATCATAAAATCATTCTAAATGTACTGGAGTATTAAGTGTCATTTACATGGGAAGGGGGATATATTCTATTTTTACTGATATTTTCACAATAATATTCGTGTAATAAATTATTTGACCGTAGAAGTATAGGTAACTGCAGGGTTTCATGTCTTAATCAGATACCTAACTAATATTTTGTAAATGAAATTCCATTTTGGATGCAATAATAGAGGACGACATGCATGGCATTGCATAATTATCATTGATGTTTTCAGATTTTTGACTTGGTAAGAAATTGAGAATGAAACGTAATTTGCTTTTATCATGCCGTATGTTTAATTGCATTGTTAAAATAAAGATTATAGTATATTATCACAGGGGAAGCTCGGTTCAAACTTCAATCTAGATCCAGAACAATTTTGATTCCTCATACATTTTAAGAGAATAGTTTCATAAAAATTCCACATTTTAGCAAGTCAGTTATGATTTAGCTATTTACATGTATTTCTTCCTAATTTTCTTTAAATTGTGTTATTTTTATTTCATTTTTTTTTCATATAACCCTCAGATTTCTTACTTGTCTTTCTGTAGCTTTCACATGCCACTCCTGATTCCGAGTTTCAGATCATTCCCTTTCACTTCCTCTCCCCTTTTTCTCACCCATCTCTCCCTCTTCCCTTCTCTTATCCTTTTCCGAGTCTAACAGGTAAACCGATAGATTCATCTCCATTTTTATAATTCTATCCTATATGGCACTGTATGAGATTTGTTTGTATATGAGTTTATGTTACTTTGCTTTTAGTTGTAACTAAGATATCAATTATATGAGCTCATCAAATCTTTTAATGCAAGTACATGAGTACACGAATGTCGCTTAAAGGCATGTAGGAAACTATAACAAATCCGTCAATTTGCAAATACCGCCTTCAGAAGAAAGGAAATCATGAGATACATTGAATAAAAGAATAGAGAGAAACGGGAATGAAAAGTTTGAAAGTCGGAATGAGTGGAGAAAGAGACAGGGGGAGCTATATATAGAGAAATACATTTTTATTATTTTGCCATTTCCTGTCCTTCTGCTTGCTGACAAACAGTTGTTAGATTATTACAATTTCAGAAGAAGGAGGAAGAGGAGGGGAAAAGACGCAGAAGACGAAGCAAAAGAAGAAGAAAAGGAGCAGAAGAAGAATTGAAAAAGAGGAAAGAAAACTAGAAGGGGAAGACGAAGTAAACCGTCATGAATATCTATAAGATCCTTTCACTACCACCGTCATTATCTCCAGTTTAATCCCATCATCATCATCATGTCATCACAACATCATTTTCATCACAACCATTCTTATCTCTGTTATCTTTAATGATCTACATTTTTCATCCCAATCATCTTGAGCATCATTATTGTAATCTTCATCACCATCATCACCTCATCATCATCACCACCATCATCATTATCATCTTAGCAATCATCATCACTGTCACCATCATCATCATCATCACCACCCTCATCATCATCCTCTTAACTATCATCATCAACTGTTACATCATCATTATCATCATCACCATCATCATCATCTTCAAAATCATCACCATCACCACCATCATCATCATCACCTTAGCAATCATCATCACTTTCACCATCATCATCACCATCGTCATTACCATGCACCCTCATCATCACCATCACCACCATCATTATCATCACCACCATCATCATCATCATCTTAGCAATCATCATCACTTTCGCCATCTTCATCATCATCGTCATTACCACCCTCATCATCACCATCACCACCATCATTATCATCACCACCATCATCATCATCATCTTAGCAACCATCATCATCATCACCACCATCATCATCATCACCATCGTCATCATCACCACCACCACCATCATCATCATCATCTTAGCAATCATCATCATCATCACCACCATCATCATCATCACCATCATCATCATCACCACCACCATCATCATCATCATCATCATCTTAGCAATCAATCACTGTCACCATCATCACCATCGTCATTACCACCCTCATCATCACCATCATCATTATCATCCTCTTAACTATCATCATCAACATCATCATTATCATCATCACCATCATCATCATCTTCAAAACCATCATCATCACCACCCTCATCATCATCATCTTAGCAATCATCATCACTTTCACCATCATCATCGTCATCATCATCATCATCATGCACATTTCTGGTTGTCAGCCACGATTGCAGCTCGACTATTTTGATATACAAACATTATAAACGACAGCTGTCAGGACATTCAGCATTATAATACAACATAATATTTCTTCAAAATTTAACATTAAATACAAAGAGGATTGAATTAATAACAACTTTATGTTTATTGATTACTAACTGAAAACATTATTTCATTGTTATCATTTCAGTCATTGTAATAAAATATGATTTCATTTCAGGCATTGTTATGCAAAACAATTTCATTTCAGTCGTTTTTATATAATATTAGTCGCGACACACAAATGAGGGATAATAACCATGCTCCAACCAAATTAAGCCTAAATCAATTTCACTTTATTTCATTTAATTTTAATTTTATTTATTTCCACAATAAAAGCACAAATAATTGTAGCATCTATCAAAGTAATTATTTGAAACTCCACATTAAATTGCATATGAAATGTGACAATTCAATACACATATCAGAGTAGTTGAATAATTATGAATAATCATGTTTTTGACAGCTGTATTGGGATGGAATACTGACCCCTCCCCCTCAAAAATCATGTGAATCAGAATCATATCAATTGATATCGCATCAATCGAACACCGGCGAAAATCCGTGGGGGGGGGGTAAATTATAGTTTACCCCATCCCATTGACTCCTTATTTCTTATGGAAAATAATGAATTGGTATCATCTACATCATACCCCTCTTTAGGTAGCGACCCTACCCCTCCCCTTCCCCTGCTTCTCCTTAATCTAAGAATTCTGGCACCACCTTGAATCTTTCCTAACCAAACATAAACATGATAAAAATTAACCAGTGTACACAAAAATCCTTTTAATGTCTAGAGTATATGTAGAAATACGACAAAGATAATTCATAATTTATAAAGAGTATCTTAACTGTCTCCTCGCGAATATGAGAAAGATATATTTACATAAAGAATGATATTGAACAGGTAACCCGAAAAGCACAGATACAAATGAATGAGTTCTACGAAAGACCTATCGATTAACACAGTACTTACAAAGCAAAGATTTAGGTACAACGGTCTCAGATTTTTTTTTTATTTCAGCTGATAATTTATTTTTGCCCTTGTTTTTGCTCTCTTTACCAAGCAGTTCATAAAAACACGTGTTTCTATTCTGGGTCCACATTATCATGCACACTATGCTGTTTTGTGAATTCCCGTATATCATCAGATATTACGTCATGCATTTTGGAAAGTACGGGGTTGTTTTATCCTTCACCCCTATGCTTATTATGATCTGTGGTCACTGCTCTAGCAGTCCCAGAGAACCTAGTCTCCTTTCATCAGATCTATTGTCTTACCATTTGCCCCTACAACCCCTCTCCCAACTAAAGAATGTGATCACGATCACTCCTCTGGTAATCCAAGAGAACCTTGTCTCCCTTCATCGGATCGCAGAGGTCCCTGTGGAAAATGAGAAAAATATTTAGGTAAATAATAAGATTCATACAATACAAATGAAAACGTATTTCCATTACCAATGTGTAAATTTTTGACATGAAATATCAATGAATTGACTAATAGAGGAACAAATATCTACTAATTTTTCCAAAAAAGAAATCTTGAAAATTGAGGTTTATAACATTCTCTGGACATAATGTCACATGCACACATACACATGGATTTGTATTTCTCTACGCTAACGTTTGCTAAAATTGGCTCCCCCATCCCCAAAACACACACACACACCACAGAGAAGAAGACAAGGGGGGGGGGGCAAATAGAAAAATAAGCGCTGTATACTTACAATTTCAGACATTATATCGTCATCCTGTGTGTCAAACCCCGAAGTTTCGGGAGCAGTGTCTAGTCCCGCTCCGGTGTTTCTTTCGTCCTGAGGCTGTACACCCACGTTCAAGACCTCCTTTTCTTCCTTTAAAAGTGTGGGGGAATTACAAAATAAATGATGAGATGGAGAGAAAACTATATTATAGTGAGAAAATGTCAGAATTTACTTTATTTTCCTTTTCCCGTTTTATGGCACGCCTATACGAAAAGGTGAAATGAGAAAAGTGATAGCATTTATGAATAGGGTCTATATTGAGTTGATCACTTCTGACAGCTTTTTTTTTATTTTCATTTTTTTGCTGATAAATGCAAAGCTGGTATATAACCTATTACATAGGGAACATGTTACTTCGAAATTAATCAGGCACAGTGGCTGACCTTAAGCATGTTTAGACGACAGAGGACTCTTGGGTATTTTGTTTTTCGAATTGGTAGAACGGGGTTTCGAACTCACAACTTTATGATCTTCTAACCACTAGACCACACGACCCGTCAATGTCGTGACAAAATTTAGCACCAAGAGGATTTATACTTATTAAGGTTTGCATACGAGGAGTGAATGACTTAAAATGAATATGGAATTGAAAATTCGATAAGTTTATGGTGTGCAGGTACTTGTCTGATTAGTTGAGTTGGTCAAAGTCTTAGAACGGCACATAGAGGGCAGCATTCACATTTATCAATTTTGTACTTCAAGTTTTACTTGCATCCGTAGCTTTATTCATATTGCTTGATTTGCCCAAATTTGCATCATTATACTGTATGAAATCATTTATTTAAACAATATTTTGAAAAATATAACAGTGAATTTTACCGTTTTTATTGATCTACTCACCTTGATTTTCAACACGATTTCTACTTCATTTTCATCAATGGAGCAGGAGAATTTGGTCTGGCGAGTTGAATAAATTTCAAGACGTAAACCTTGGAGATTTATTGATATCTAACAAAATAAAAGCAAAGAAAAGATTTAAAAAAAAAATATTTAAAAATCTGATGAAATACAAACTGTGAATTTATAGTGAATTCCTGCAAACAAGCCTTAGAATACCCCCTCTTCAAGTCTGAATTTCCTAAATTTTCAGCTCGCGCTTCGCGTTTATTTGATTAGTGAGATACCTAACTTGGTTACACTCAACCACGCCATCCATTTTCAACATTGACAATTATACATTTAAACATAGTGATCGTAATCGTGGAACTGGAGGAGGTGTCGCTTTTTATATTCACAATGATCTAAATTTTAAAATAAGACATGATATTCAACTCCAAGGTATAGAATCATTATTCATAGAAATTATTGATGAAAAAAATAAAAACAAGATAGTCGGCGTAATCTACAGACCACCAAATAATATCGCCAACATATTTATGGATGAATTGGAATCTTGTCTCGAATGTATATCACACGAAAACAAGGAAACTTATCTCATGGGCGATTTCAATATAGATATATCTATGCTTCATACTCCACAGGGCCAACAGTTTATTAACTTGTTTTCATCATTTTCATTTAAATCTCTCATTAACAGACCAACACGGATAACAAGTACAACACACACAATCATTGATAATATATTTTCCAATGTAGGTCTATTAAATAATGATAATAACAATGGAATAATTTACTACGACATTTCAGACCATTTACCCATATTCACAATTTGTAAAGATAATAGACATTTACAAAAACAACAAAATATAGAAAATATTACCCGACGAAAAGAGACTAAACGTAACATAGAAACTTTAAAAACTGATTTGAGTGCAGAGAGTTGGGAAGATGTCTATAGAGAAGACAATGTTAATAAATCATATGATGTATTTTTAAATAAACTTATTCATTACTATGAAAAAAATATACCTCTGATAAAAATTAAACTAAGTAAAAAGAAGAATAAAAAAACCATGGATCACTCAAGGCATAGTTAAATCAATACTGACTCGTAATAGATTATATAAAATATCACTAAAATCACCTACTCAAGAACATAAAAACAAATACAAAAAATATCGTAATAAATTAACGTCAATAATCCGTTTGGCACGCAAATCGTACTTTTCTAACAAAATAGAAAACAATAAAGATAATAATCAAACATTATGGCACACAGTAAACGAAATGTTAGGTAAGAAAACGCATGATCTTAATGTTGATTTCCTTCTAAACGGACACACAACGAAAAACCCTTCCGAAATTGCTGAAGCATTTAATTCTTTTTTCGCCAGTGTTGGTCCTAACCTTGCATCTAGCATTGTGACTAATACCAACAACTTTTCTACATATTTACATAACAATGCCGAAGATTCTTTATTTTTTAATCCTACTAATCTTCATGAAATTTTAGAAATCGTCCGATCCTTGAAATCTACTAAATCGTGTGGCCATGATGGTATCAGTGTATATTTACTAAAACAAATAATTCATTTTGTGGCTTCTCCCCTTGTACATATTTTCAATTTATCTCTCTTAAAGGGAATTTTCCCGGATCAACTTAAACTTGCAAAAATAATCCCCATATACAAAAAAGAAGACCCTTGCCAAATTGCTAACTACCGCCCTATTTCATTACTACCAAGTATATCCAAAATACTTGAAAAAATTGTTTATAAACGACTATATTCTTTTCTGGACACAAATCAGTTATTAATTCCCAACCAATACGGCTTTAGGAAAAATCACTCAACTGACTATGCAATCTTACAATTATATGATAAAATAACAGCTTCACTTTCCAAAAAAGAGCACACCATTGGGGTTTTCATGGATCTATCGAAAGCATTCGATACCATGAATCATCATATTTTGTTGTGTAAATTAAAGAAATATGGAATTAGAGGTAGTGTTCATTCTTGGTTTAAAGATTATTTAAGTAATAGACGTCAATTTGTTAATTTTAGATTCAAATCATCCCATACATGCCCCGTTAAATGTGGAGTACCTCAGGGTTCAATTCTAGGCCCCTTATTATTTTTAATCTATATGAATGATATTGTTAATGCATCACCTTTACTTACATACGTTTTATTTGCAGACGACACTAACATATTTTATTCACATCAGAACTTAAACATTCTAGTCGCAACTCTAAATCAAGAATTAAAAAAATTATCATTATGGTTTAAATCAAATAGACTCTCCCTTAACATAAATAAAACAAACTTCATGTACTTTAAACATATTAATTCGAAACAAGTATTTCGCGATATCATTTATATCAATGATATGCCCATTAACGAAAAACAGGAAACAAAATTTTTAGGTGTATTGATCGATTCAAACGTAACATGGAGTAGTCATATTCGTAATATAAGCATGATGATTGCAAGGGCCATAGGCATCTTGTACAAATTGAAATATTATATATCTCAAAGATCATTACTAATGCTTTACAACTCCTTTATTTTGTCACACATTTCTTACTGTAACATAGCATGGGGAAATAGTAACAAAATAAAAATAGACTCAATATAACGTCTTCAAAAGAAAGCTCTTCGTATTTGTTATCACTCTCATTATCTCGCCCATACTGATCCAATATTTCATTATTTTAAGACATTGAAAATTTACGATATACACACTTTTCAAACTGCCATTTTCATGTATAAATTTTCCACCAACACTATTCCAGCATCCTTCCGTAATATTTTTGTTTACAACAGAGACATACATTCATACCCTACACGACATTCATCTGACTTTCACCTAACAAATCCAAAAATAATAATTGCTCACAAAACAATACGTCATAACGGTCCTGAAGTTTGGAACACTCTACCGAATAACATCAAACAAGCTACCTCTCTTTTTTCCTTTAAAGCTTTATTAAAGAAGTTTCTTGTATCAAAGTACGTGTAAAAATCTCACCTGCACGTGCACCCACATCTGCACCACTTCACATGACCCCTTTACCCTCTCCCCCTTTTTTTTCATAAACATTTCAAATAATTATGTGACATCATTATTATAGACCCGTGATTTTTCTTTCTACAATGGTTTCATGTAGCTGCCTTCCTTTGGCTGCTATTCTCTCAAGCATTTTGCTTATGATAGCTGGCCACTGCATTTTATTTTATATAATTATCATTACTTACATGTACATGTATATCTATGTAAATTATTCTATTATGTAATCGTCACAATTTGTAATTATTTCATTTATTTTTGTATTTCTTTATATTCATTATGATTACTGTGTTTGATATATTGAATTTTCAATAAATGCAGAAACACCTGCAATGTTACTCATGATTACAACGACTACAAGTGCTTCATGTGTTTACACCAATTCTAACAAAACCAGCAAGCGCTTGGCAATCACATTAGATGACTATGGTGAGAGATGCATACTTTTAATTGATTCCTAAAATATAGTCCGTAAAATGTCCCTGTTTCTGGTCTATACAAAAATTTCATCTCGCGCTTCGCGCTCGTATTGTTTTTGAAGCGAGACAAGTACGTATCATGATTACAAAACTTTGCTTTTCATGTCCCTTTTAGGTCTGAATATAAAAGGTTTTAAGCTCGCGCTTCGCGCTCGCATTATTTGATCAGTAATATACATATCTGTTTAATGGAACTGTCCTTAAAATTAGGTCAGTATACCTGGCAAGTGAGTGCACTTTGCTAAGTGACTCGATTTTTTGCTGATGCCCCCCCCCATGCCGCGACCCACGGTACGCCAAAGTAGACCATAGTCTCACATGAAAGCAAAAGTTAATGAACATTTTTTTAGTGAATTACTACAAAATTAGATTTAAGTTCTTGAAAACATCTCCAAATTAGTATTCCCAAAAGGGCTTTTGACAACTAAACAATTCTATCGGGTGGAGCAATATCAATATCACGCACTCTCTTATTCTATGTTTTATAAACTTCCTATTTTCTTACCTTATTTTCAGTGTTGTCTCTGTCACTGGGGTATGTTTCACGATAAATATTGAGTTGCCATGTCTTTTGATACTCGTTCTAGAAACCAAATATATATTGCAAAACATACACTTAAAATGACTTGTTATGATAGGGTAAGCTGGGTGCAACTGTTATTCTAGTCGTATTTAACTATTTTCTAATCGTATTTTACTAGAAAAGGGTTATTTCTGACTAGAATATGTGTCAAAATGTGACTATGAGTGATTGACATATCAGTTGCACCCATCTGACTACTGGTTTAGTAAATTTGACTGATTTGTCCTAAGAGTGATGAGTTGACATTTCTATGCATGAAATGGAGAAAAAAAATCACTTTTCCTTCCTTCTTTATTCTAAGGCGCCAAAAAATACATTATTAAACATCAAATAACTCGTAAAAATACTTTTCTGTCGTATAATTATCATCTGTCCTTTATAACAAATTTACTCTCTTTCTTCTCACTTAGCTTAATTTCTAGTAAACGGGTCTTTTTTAGTTATGAGCCCTCTGACCAGTGCAATATTGTTATACCAGTCTGATTTTTTTTCTCGTTGATTTGTCTCTCCTCTAATCTTTCCTAATTTTCATTAAAAAAAGATAAACCTAATCTTAGTTACAAATTCCATCGATATCCCGTGATATGATTTTTCTCTTTTGCCGAATCAGGGGCCGCGATAGCGGGGGGTTTCACCCCCCCCCCCACTTTTTTTCCAAAACTGTGTACAAAAACGTAAAAATGACCATAGGATTGTGATTTTTTGCATGGTCACCCCCCCCCCCCCTTGAAAACCGTTCCGCGGCCCCTGCTACATCGTATGGCATTTGATTTTTCTTTGTTTAGAGGGTTATATGCGATGATCAAAGTCCAAAGCAAAAGCGGAAGAAATTATGATATACATATACAACTGTAAAACACAGCTCTATAATACATACTGTATATACATGTATAATAATCATAACGGGAGCATTTCCACTGCAAGCAAATTGTTGATAAAATATAATGTACAATTTCTTCATTTATTGGAGTCATCATACATTGGAATAAAGTCAATATGAAGGTAATATGATGTGTTTTGTTTTAGTAGACATTTTATAGAATATTATCAAACGATTTCGCCTTCATCTATCTGGTTATGTTGATAATAAAATGGTTACATTCAGTCGTCTTTCCCGTACAATCTCACTGTGATTTGCATGGTGATAATTTTCATTGCACTGTATATATGTCTAAACTGATTACATAGACCAATCGAACAATCATGAATTCATTGGCTTGACTGACTGAATGAAGGGCAGGAAATGGTTTTGTCAATACATCCCCCCTCAAAACAAAAATTACAGTAATAATTATAATCATAATTTATATATTTTAAATGAAATTGCTTATTACGTTATTGAAGAGAATCTCTCTCGTCGCATACACCCAGCAAGTTACAGCAATGGTGTATTGAGTAACACATTTTTTTTTTGGGGGGGGGCAAGACATGACGTATGAGGTAAAATCTCTCTCACCCTGACAAATAAAAACCAACAATTGGGAGAGAGCGAAGCGGGAGAAAAAAGACGCTGTTTAATACAAAAATCAAAATTGTGATAGATTTTGAGATTAAGATAAAAGATGACACCCTTTTTTTTCCTCCTTAGTCGTGTATTTTTTTCGGAGGGGGGGGGAGGGTCCAAGGCCAGACGCCCCTCATAATGAACTCAAGTCGGTTATTCTAAACACTTGTTTAAACTATTAAAAAACTATAAAGAGTGTTGTATAAAACTTAACAAGGTTTTATGTTACTCTGTATACTAAAGGCACTCTATATTGGGACAAACGAAAATATCTTCATGCACGACCAGCAAATTTTATAATTAGCAGACCCTGGTTTGATGATAACTAAAGATATTCTTTTTTTTATTGAGTGGTGGTTTTTATTTTAGAGTGGTGCGTATATAAAAGAAGCAGACCAACGTTCTTCTCAAATCACTATTCCAATGCATAGCACATTTCTCTTCGCAAAAAAAACCCGATCACAATGATCACCGTTCGAAAACTTTTATTTTTTCGTCGCCTCTTCGTTAAAGAGCTTCCCCTTTTCGGCATGTATGTGAATTCGGTTCGCACGCTGCACGCTTGCATGCACGCGCGCATCGAAGTCCGTAGCCTAGCCTATAGATGTGATAAAATCTATGACTATATTGAAAGGTGGGGTGGGCCTTTTTTTGTATTTAGTATATAATCAAGAACAAATTACAATATTTATGATTCACCCCTACCATGCTTTCGCACTACGCGCGCCCGAGCCGGTCGGTCAGCAGTGTACATCGTTACTTTACAGAGCCGCTATCGTTGTCACTAAAATTATAAACAGTTTGCATAGTTCCGAAGACCGTATTTTTTTACGATTTGTCAGTCTCAATGCGCCCCCGGTTAATTTTTTTTAAAATTCACCTTTGCCCGCAACGCATACCTACCTCGCGGCTGAAACTATCTTTTTTCACCGCAATTCCGGAGATCAATATGAATATTCATAACTTTCGTCTTCAAAATAAGACTGCACAAGTCCACGCTCATGCGTACTCTTATTCCGAAGACGAAAGTCATGAATATTCATACTGATGTCTGCAACTGGGAGACTCCGAGGAAGTGTGGGGTTCCAAAGTATTACTGGTCAAGCCATTTTCTGTCAGAAGCGCACAACAGAGGGAGTTCTTTTCTTCTGTCTATCTCTTCTCTTTCTTCCACTCTGCTTTTTAGTTGCCCATATTTTTTTTCTTCTCATGACATTCACTCAGAATTGATAACCATTCTATTTCCACAGGGCTCTTTTGTAAAGCATGCCTATATGCACTGAAAGGACTACCCTGTTTTAAAATAAAACTGAATAAGTAACTCTTTGTAATAACTGAAAGAAAAATTGAAGTTGCTGTGACCTAGAGATTTAATGCGCCGCACAAAACGAAATATTCAGGATTGGAATCCTTGTCATGGCGCCTACATAGCGAGGCACTAATCTGCACTTCTCTTTTATCATACATGAACAAAGATAAACATGTTTTATGAGTAATATATTACATGGTGCACGAAATTATGAATGTTAATAATATGCAACATTATGTGGTGCTTAATGCATTGTTTCTAAGCGCGGCATACTATTAACCCTTAATACAGTCAGTCGGCAAGCCCCTGTGTTAATGAGCAAATTGGCCAGATTTATCCAAGTCCTCTCGTGGCTGAATTCATGTCCCTGCAAAATCTCGTGAATTGTGAGATTTTCTTTCTCGAAGAATTTAACCACTTTCTCCTGGAATAAAATTGATTATTTTTGTACCAATGGGAAGAGTAAATGTTACTCTTTCATACTGGTTATTTCTTTTGGATAAGATATTTTGATAAATAAGTTATTTTTTTACGAGAAAAGATGCATCAAACAGAAATTTCTTCCTCTGTTTTCACTTGCAATTTGTGCAACATTTTGTGTTTTAGGTACCAACATTATTTATATCATCAGAAAGCTCAAACTCTATACTTTCTTACAATGTCACTCTTGATATGTGGCATCTTTTAGATGGGTCAGCAGCCAGCTTTTTCCATCAAGATGCAAGACGAGATTTCTAAAATTTCTGAGTAACATAAAATCCAGAGTTCTGATTGGCTGAATAATGTTTTCACAACAGCAGGCGCGGGTTATTTGAAGAGATTACCACATGGTGAGTGTGACCTTGCAAAGGCCCAGTGTGGGGAACATTGGAATTTGCCTGGGTGTGTGGTCTCGACCAATCAGAGTGCAGTATCCTTGTTTTTGAACTGCTAAATGTACTTGGCCTATGAAAAGCTGGCTGCTGACCCATCTAAGATACATCTTCTTATACAAATTATATCATATTAAAGCGTAGATCTTCAGTTTTATTATGATCTGAAAATCATTTGTACTCAAACAGAATTCAAGTGTGAAAACAACAACATTTGTTGCATGAAAAAAATCATTTTGTTTCATGTTTTATATCGAAAATTTTCCCTATACTACAACATTTTTAAAGAATTCCAAACACATGACCTGAAAGAATGATTCTTCTTCTTTACAAAGATACCAAACACATGAAATTTGGTTAATATTTAGAGCAGCAATGGCAGAATAAAAAGAGGTGTTTTGGTTCGCACCAAGTTCATTAACTATGCAAAAACCCTATAGTCATGAATATCACTTGGATAAAAGAAGCTACTTTTTCAGGGCTTGCCGACTGACTGTAATAGCACAGCTAGTGTTAGCACTTCTACTCTTAAAGGTTACTCGACCATTCAATGAATTTCTTCCCACCTGGTACACATTTACTACACATGGGTGGAGAGTGGCAAATGCAGATAAACGCCTCGCAAAAGGACGCGAGTACCGTGGTTAGATTCGAATCCCGGCCCTTTTGGTCCAAAATCCAGAGATTTATCCACTGATCAACAACACCTTTTCTGTGGGTCTTTAATCGATGTATTGTATGATCGATTATAATCATATGATAATTACCTGTCTTTATAAAGAGTGTTGGTTGATTTAAATTGTAACATGCACCATGGCTCGTAGGACTTCAAAATGAATGAATTTAATGAATGCTATTCCAGACGAAATACTTTTCTGTAATCACTCTCTTGAATCAAAAAAAAAATCGAAGCGGATAAAAAGAGCCCACTTTCTCCATACATAATCAACCCTTGAAAATACCTCATATTTTCATATTCAATATGTAGGGCGCTAATAATTAGTGATGTAAATAAACTATAAATATGAGATGAATTCATTTATAAAGGGGATAATTTTGTGTGAATCTCTCAAACATTTATTGCATACCTATATCTATTTCACACGTATAAATGTTTTTAAACAAATTAAATTTATGATCACGGTTAAGATTTTTATTTTTTTTTGTTGATTCACTGAGATCAGTTCCTCGATATCTTTCTATTTTTTTTATAAGCGAACGGAAACTTGAAATGTTTGCAATTTTCAGCAAACATTTCTTCTACAAACGTGAAATATTTCCTTGGCAACTGATAATCGTGATATCACACTGATAATATATGATACATAAATAGAAAATGAAAAAAAAAATGAATTTAAGACAAGCTTTAACTTGCTTGATTTTCCAACAAATTTCCAAAATACATCACAGAGAGTAACTTAAGAATACCTACATGAAATCAGTGTTTGCTGCAACTACTGGAATTTCTCTTTAAATTTGTGAATTTGCCATCCATCTGTTAGTGGGACTTTGTAACTATTGGTTCTTAATTACTGGGACCCCACTCTGGTAAATGAACCTGTCACAATTTGGATCAAGAAGCGTGTTTTTGCTGCTGTTTCATTCCTTCAGTTTGGAAAAAATAATACAGCCAGTCCCATATATTCAGCTCTGTGTGTTGCAGTGAGTGTGTCTCTACAAGAGAAAGTGAAACTAACTTAGGATCTTTGTGAAGTGACTGACCTTGCTGTTTATTAACCCCAGAAGACCATCATGGGTCGTAAAAGAAGCAGCAAAGGAGTACCTGGGAGATTCCTAAATCAGGCAGGTGCGGAAAAAGGGACTGCCAGTGGAAGCAGTAAAGCTGGAAAAAACACATTTGCAGCATTGAGTGAAAGTGAAGGGAAAAAAGAGGAAGGTGTGTTCATCAGTTTGACTGATGTCATGGAGAACTTTGAAGATGATCAGGACCGTGAAAAACTAGCTCAAATCACTATGAAAGCTGTGCAAGCTGCTGTCCAGGCAGCAATACCAGCAGTGATTAAAGCAGTGAAGGATACCTGCATCTCAAAGGAGGAAATGAATCCTCACATCCTCCGATCTCAATTCAAAGTGGATGCTCTTGAGCAGTATACTCGCCGAGAGAATCTCCGTTTCATGGGAATCCAGGAGTCTGATGATGAGAATGTAGATGACCTTACAAGAAAGATCGTCAAGGTGGCAGATAAAGCAGGTGTTAAGATTTCAGAAAGCGACATCTCTACCTGTCATCGCCTGGGATCCCCAACCAAAAGCAAAGGCAAACCAAGACAAGTCATCATGAGGTTCACAACAATGAAAAAAAGAAACGAATTGTATGACAGCAGATTTAAATTGAAAGGGAAAGATGCCTGCAAAGGTGTCTTTATAAACGAGGACCTTACAACAGTCAGGTACTCCATCCTCATGGCAGCGAAGAAGGCGACCACTGTAAAGGGTGTGTCCACAAAGAATGGCAACATTATATGTAAAATGAACGATGACACTTACAAGACTCTTCGGTCACCAGATGACCTCTTTGACATTGGAGTGGACGATGTCGCATACGACAATTTTGGCCTCCACATTTTGGCTTGACTTTCTTGATTTCTAGAACCATGCAGGCACTGCATCATGTTACTTCCATAAATAATGATTAATAGTAATGTAACTGATGATATAGAGATAATCTCTGCAAATTTATGTCCAAGTTCATTTGATGTTAAGGTAAACAAGATTACTGAAAATGCTTTAAATGTTTCACATGTAAACATAAGATCCTTACAAAAATATTGATAGTTTACGATTACTATATGAATGTTCGTTGCAAACAAAATTTCATGTGATTGGGTTATCTGAAGTTTGGAATGTATCTTTTCCACAGATGTTAGGTTTACAAGGATATTCATTAGAAGTTCAGTGTCGAAAAGCGCCTCAAAGAGGGGGAGGTGTTGGCGCATACATTCATTCATCTGTACCATACAAAGTACTAAGTCCCAGTTTTGAAGTAAAACATACTGAATCCATTTGGATTGAAGCATCATTTGAAAAGCAGACATATCTTATTGGCATACTTTATAGAAAACCAAACACAGATGTATTAGAATTTCAGGAAAGTTTACTTGATGCACTTGAAACCTTAAAAGTGGATAAAACAAAGTGCATTTTAATGGGTGATTTTAACATCAATATGAATAACCCTGGAAATACAGAAGAGGATTTTATTTCAGCTTTACAATGTATGCAATTTCAACAACTTATTAAGGTTCCGACAAGGGTGAATAATTTGTCAAGTTCTTTGATTGATCATGTGTATTCAAACTTCATTTCAAAATGTGTTTATTCAGGTACAATAAATACCGATATTTTTGATCATTTTCCCATTTATGTTATATTTGAAAATGAATTAAGGATGCAAAAGGTCAAACAGAAGATATTTAAGAGGAATTATAGGTATTATAATAAGGTCAGTTTTTGTGAAGAGCTCTCTGCTCAAGACTGGAGTGATATTGAAAATAAGACAAATGTAAATGATGCTTATGATGTATTCTTACAAACTTTTGGAGCCATTTGTAACAAACACGCCCCAATTTTGAAGTGTTCTGTTGTAAAGAAAAGGGCAAGGAACCCATGGATAACAAAAGCTATATTGAAATCAATCAAAACAAAACATAAGCTTTATTCTAAAATGATTTCATCTAACCACCAGCCACAGCATGTTGAAAAATATAAGAAGTTTCGGAACATCTTGACAAATGTTTTAAGAAAAGTGAAAAGGGAATATTACAGCTGCCTATTCATGACTAAAAATAAAAATAAAAAAAAAATGACACAGGTCAGACCTGGAAAGTGATAAATGACCTCCTCCATAGTGGTAACAGTAGATCAAAGGTCACACAGGTTGAAAAGTTGTGCTCAGAATCAGATACCAATGGAGGGAGGACTCACGTTTCTTCTGCAGAGGAAATCGGACAGGTTTTTAATAACTTTTTTGTAAATGTGGGTCCGAAATTAGCAAGTAACATACAGGAAGACACTGCTGGTCGTAGCTTTAGGGATTATCTTTGTGATAAAAGTAAAGGTAAAATGGCTTTTAAACCAGTTACAGAATATGAGGTCCAATGTCAATTATTGTCTCTGAATGTAAATAAAGCATGTGGTCATGATAATATCCCAGCTAGGTTAATAAGGGATGCAGCAGATTTTATTGCTAGACCATTGTCTCATATTTTTAATCACTCACTTCATACAGGAAGAGTTCCAAATTCAATGAAAGTGGCCAAAGTCACACCTATCTACAAAAAGGGTGAAAGGGATAACCCTGGTAATTATCGTCCAATATCTGTCCTTCCATTATTTGCAAAGATTTTAGAAAGAATGGTAAATGATAGATTACTTGTCTTCTTGGAAATGAATGAAACATTGTATAAGCATCAGTATGGTTTTAGGAAAAAGTTTAGTACAAAACTTTCCTTAATTAACCTGATTAATGATGTTATCAAGTCGATAGACAATAGAATGGTTACAATTGGAATTTTCATTGATTTTAAAAAGGCTTTTGATACGATAGATCATACTATCTTGTCCAAGAAATTAGAACACTATGGGTTGGAAGGTATGCCCCTTCAATGGTTTATGGATTACTTATCTGATAGATTTCAGTTTGTAACTTATAATGGGGCACTCTCTGAGTACAGTCCAATAACTTGCGGCGTACCTCAGGGGTCTGTTCTTGGACCAACTCTATTTCTTTTGTATATTAATGATTTACCAAGGTCAAGTAACTATTTCACATTTAGACTGTTTGCTGATGATTCCAATTTGTTTCATACATTTCAAGCTGGAAAATTTGAGATAGATCTGGGAGAAGTGACCCTAGAATTAAAGAAAGTTCTGAATTGGTGTAATGTCAATAGAGTTACTATAAATTTGTCAAAGACAAATTATATGCTAATTAGAGGGAAGAGACAGGCAATTAAGGTAAGAGAGAAAATTCATCTCATGGACACAGAGGTGCATGAAGTAGATGTTACAACATTTATTGGAGTAGACATTGATAAACATTTGACATGGAAAAATCATATTGCAAAAATTAAATTATGCATACGCAAGAAGGTTGGTATTCTTTATCGACTGAGACACTTCGTACCACGAAGTATTTTGATTCTGCTGTACAAGACATTCATACAGCCCCACATCACATATGGTATTGAAGTCTGGGGTGGAGCTAGAAAAAGTTTTCTAGATTCTATATTATTAATTCAAAAAATGGCAGTGCGTGCGATAACATTCAGTACATATATGACAAGATCAGCACCATTATTCAGGGTTCTTAAGATACTTGACATTTACCAACTGTATAGATTATCTATCTGTAGTTTTATGTACGATCTAATTAATACAAATTTGCCACATTCACTGCTGCAATATTGTTCACTGATTAAACATAGATATAATACAAGGCAAAAGGAAGACGATAACCTGTATGTACCAAAGGTTAGGACAAGTTTGGGAAAAGAGTGTTTATCCTATGTAGGCACAACTTCTTGGAATGAGCTACCAACCAAAATTAGAACGAAACCATCAAGATCAAGTTTTCGTAAAGCTATTGTCGAACATCTGTTGGAAAAATGAATTTTGATACCATCTATATTTTTTATCATCTAGATATCTTTCATATGTAAATACTGTTAACTAATTTTGTTAAATTGTTATGTAGTCATTGCTAGCGTGTACTAGTAGACTCACGATTTTCATTCTTAAAAACATGTTTCTATCTATCTAGACTAGAAGGGGCCAGACTTGACTAGCATCCATGCTATTTTCTGGTTCCTATTATCCTTGCTTTTCTATGTATTCATAAATTATTGTCTGTAAACTTGTAAAATTTGTATTATCATTGCATTGGATAATAAATTCATTCATTCATTCAATATTATCTTTAAGTTTCATCAGAATCATTAAATAGAGACCCAGCATATTTCTAGACTAACATGCTTATTGGTAAAAAATTGTCTTGATGAAATTAATGGTAAAAGTAGAAGTAAGGCGTACTTACGTGAAATATTTCCTTGGCAACTGATAATCGTGATATCTCACTGATAATATATGATAAAAAAAGATGAACCTAATCCTGCCAAAGACTTTGTTCAAATGAAATATTGTAGGTCGAGGAAATTTACAACGAAAGGAAAGAAAAAAAAACCCAAAAAACATATCCATCCATGCTCTGTTAAGATTTGAAGTGAAGCGAAGGAAAGAAATTAAAACCCAAACTGGATGCCCTCAAGCTCTGTTAGATTTGAAGTGAAGCGTGAAATAATCTAGAAAATTAGATCAATATGTACTACAATTCGTAGTCTGACTAATGACTATGTTTGTATATATAGTGTACCCATAATAAAATACAGCCTGTACTGGTTAATATTTTTATGTAAAAGTAAATGGAATTTTTCTAAAAGCCATATTTATTTTGACTAATTTTGCTTTAATAACTGAAACAGTTTGATAGAATCAGATTATTTATTTCAAATTGATTTGGTTTACCTAGTATATCCCGTCAACTATGACGATGTAGTTCCAGAAAATTGCGATTTAGTTGCAAAATGATTTATAATCGATCTATGGCACAGCGAATAATGTGGATTAAAAGACTTTTAAATAAAGATGAAGATATGAAATGGAAACGGTACTTTAATTTTGCCACTAAACATTTGGGTGGAGATTTGTTATTTTCATGTGACTATATACCAGGTTTATTGAAAGTAACAGCTTCCAAATTTTACATGGACTTATAAATTAGAAGAGTGGGTAAATATAAGACATACTAGAAGTACAGAGTTTGGGAAAGTGGTGATTTTTAATAATAAGCTTGTTCGATACAAAGGGAGTTGTATATTTGATAAGATTCTATACGATAAAGGGGTTTATAGACTGCATTATATTTTGGACAATAACGGTAAACTAAAATGTGATACACATTTTCTTAATTTGAATTTAGATGCAAATAATGTTGAAAAGATTAAGCATATTTATGCCTGTTTACCTGTTAGTTGGAAGAACAATAGTGAAATGAATGCAAAGCATAACTCTGGAATCGATTTCAATTTGGGTAAGAAAATGACTAATTTGATGTTTTTAAAATCAAAAGAAATATACGAACAGCTGTTATATAAAAATGAAATTAAACCTTCCATTTTTGACAGAATTAGAACGAATTATGATCTTACCAATAAGGAAATAGAAAGTATATTTTTAAGACTAAGATATTGCACACTGAATAGTCGATTAAGGGAGTTCCAGTATAAACTCTTGCATAATATTTTATACACTAACCACCACCTTTTCCGTTTTGGTCTTATTTCGACCAATTTATGCTCATTTTGTGAAAGGGAAGAAGAAACATATGAACATCTATTTTATACTTGTGAATTTTCAAAATCACTTTGGGATCTATGTGCAAGAAGTTTAAATTTTGAAATAGATAAATTTAGTTGGCAGGAAATTCTTTTCGGGAAGCAGGAGAAAAGTAAAGGTAAATATCAATTAATTAATCATGTCTTGATTTTAGTTAAATATCTTATTTACAAAAACCGAGAATTAAAAAAACCTCCTTCATTGATTGAAATAAAAAATAGTATTAGGGGGGATCAAAGAGAAGAAAAGAAATTAGCAACAAAGAGGGGGAATCTTACAATCCATTTATGTAAATGGGAAAACTTAAATTATATTAGACCATATACTGGAGCCCAGAGCCAGTTCTCCATCGGATAGGGGATGGGGTGTTCAAGGGAGGGTTGGGGGGGGGATGACAAGGGCTGAGAAAAAAAGAAAAAAAATCATAATCCTTTTTTTCTTTTATCCTTTTTTCTCTCTGATCATGTCATATTTTGTTAATATTTCATTTTGTAATTGCTGAAACGCATTAGTATATTAATTTCTAGTATTTTTGAAGTTTGATGTATAAGTTGTATAATTATATTGTAATGGATTTATTGTATAATTTATAATTATGTTTTAAATAGTTTGTACAAAGTATGTATGTTGATTTGAGAGAATATAATAAAACATCCTTTAAAAAAAAAGAATCCAAACCGAGGCAGGGAACATTTAATATAAAGATCGGGAGGGGGTCAGGGGTGGATGTGTACCTTATCTTAAACGAGATAAATATTAAGAATGTGTCCTGGTCTAACCTAAACACGGTCTGGAAAAGAGACTACACTAGCACTACGAATGGATGCATAATTACAATGCTAAACACATACTGGAGCCCTGTAACATTACGCTGAGCAATTGATTCTAGAGCTGGTTTCTGCAATAATTTGCATTGCTTGTTGTGTATGATCAATTGTAACATAATGCTCACAATCAAGTGCAGATCCTTTGTGTTACCGGGCCTTGGCCACATTTCTATGATTTTTTTTGTCTATTATAATCTTTTTCATAGTTTATACATACTTTATCTGATGAATTGTGAAAAGTGTGATGACAGATTTAGATTAAGTAAGGATAAAAAAATGTGCGGGCCTAAAACAGAGTAGGCACTTGATTTTCATCCCAGTTTTAATATTTGTTTGTTTGAAAAAATGGAAAAATTACGTAAACATTGTCGATTTTATAGGTCTACACAAATTAAATCGAACTTATGGTGATAGGACTTTAGAACTCAGAAAACGTGTTTGAATTTTGTTAAGCTTTACTATGATTTCCATACATTTCCCTGTTAATTAATCCTTTCTGTGTTTTATCTTCATTTGTATTAACAGTGGATCGTTTTTTGTTATCATAAACAGTACCTGAGTAAAATGGGAATACATTACATACATTCCTGAAAACCGCAAGATGTATCTAAGTTGGAGATAACAATCATAGTGTATGTGAGTATCTGTCTATGACCATTTTTAAAGTAATATTTAGCCTACAAATGTTTATTTAAGATATGGTAAGGCCCTTATCATGCCTATCATTGTGAGACAAATGAGCACAACTTGTATAATGCAATACGGACCTTTAAAAAAACAAGTACACCTAGTTACCAGTAATACATATAGCATTTCCATTTATTTGAAAGCAGGATAAAAGAGCATTGCAGTTTAAATGCCTTGCTCACGGGCATAGGTGCCGCGGCCGGGGATAGAACCCCTGACTTTCCATAGACCACTAGGCCATGGCACCTCCACCTTTTGTTTGTAGCTCGATTTCTTCAGCCTTAAGCCGTTATATCGTTTTTTTTGTCAAATATTATTCCATTCTTATGACAAACGCATGGATTCAATAGCTTATCTCTAGGTTTGGCTTTTTGTAGTGCACTGTAAGCAGATCTACTAGCATGAGAATTCATGCATACCCAAGGTTAAGAAAAAAAATCGAATTATGCTTTTTTCTCGACCAGAAATACCCTTTAGTTTTATCATCTGATATACATGATATATTGAATAAGGAAGTGAATCACAACCGTAGAGATGTCTCTATGATCACAACAGAAATATTATGGCACGATGCGAGTCTGCTGGGTGCGGCCTTGCAGGGTACACGATTGTCTATGATTGGCTGGACATGTCACGTGACGTCTATAACCAATCAAAATGTGTCCATCTGGTCTGGATGGAATTTCCCGTAATATTCTAACACTACCATTTGTAACCTCTCTGAAGGGATATATATATAAGGTATGACGAATCACATTTTCAGCCAATCATCATCGTCTGACAACATAACTGTAATACCGTATTGACACAACCCCCCATGCAGAGCTGCTGCTCTCGCGGTGTGCATTGTAGTGCTTTACCATTTCAACATGTCGCTTTCTCGAGTGAATATTGTATTGCTCTGTCATCATAATCTTTGATTAATATCTTAATCAGATTGATCATCGAGAAATATTTCTAGTTTTCTTGTGAAATAAAGATACAGCTGTAAATGGAGACCTTGTAATAATCATATTCGGAGAACTGCGGCGGGAAAAGTTATGTTCAATCATACATTTTTTTTCAATCTTCAAAATAGACGGAAAACGGCGTTTCATCGATTTGTCGGAGTTTCGTTTAATTGCAACGCTTTCTGCTATCGGTCCCAGAATATGATTTCACGGGGCAGCTTTACATTCCATGTTTTGTGGCACTCTTGAGAAGAACAATTACTATAGTCGTTGTATTGCTCGTATCCCTAACAGTAATATTTTTGGAAATAAAGTTCGTCAAATACGTATAGCAAATTTCAAACTGATTTTGGATCAAGGAGGATGTTACATTGGAGTAGAAGGACCGATTTGAAATACTTTCATCTTTGTGATGATCAGATGGAGTGCAATGATTCCTCAACCAAATTGATATACGGTGTGGGAACTTATTCGTCATTTTGAAACGTGTTTAAAATTAAGAATACTTATATATATATATATATTCTTGGTTGCGTTTGACTAATCATCGACAAAGGTGGATGGAATGTTGGTACATCTGTACATGATGGATTAATGATCAACTCAATTTCGAACATGTAAGTATAGACACTGCTTGTGATTTTTTTTATTATGATCTCTTAGAAACTTATAGAAGAGTGGTAGAATGCCATAGTTTCCTTCTATTTACGCACAGTAAATCGCGTGCTGTATATATGTTTCTTTTCTTGCGAACGAACGTGTGTTCTGTAGTTGTTTGAATTTCCTTTCTCCCCCTTTTTAGCTTTTATTTGCAAGCAAATAATTTTTTTCTTGGTAGATAGTTTTTGATATAACTATAATGCGTTTCATGCTTTTTTTTACTATAAATGGCGTTTAACCTTTTCATTGTTGCACTTGTAGAAGTCTCTACCTAGTCATTGGCCACATGGACATCTACGAATACACAATATGAAAACTGTAATTATACAATCGTCATGCGAAGGAGCTATAATTACATGTATATCTAAACAAGCTTTGCTCTCTTCATGATCATGCTCGTATCCTCTTAAATTGATAAAGAACCAATGCAACTCGGGCTCGATACTGTGCAAGCCTACTACTTGTAATTTATCATACTTATTAACATGATTAATGTATTTGATTGGAAGTGAATCTCAGTCTACCCCCCCCCCCCCCCACACACACACACACAAGTAAGGACACACGCTATAGTGGTAAATATAGATAAAGGCCTTGCCAAAAGGACGCTAGTCATGCGGTGGGGTACGATATATGTAGCTGGTCAAACATGTTTAGGAAATAATAATTTGATGAACCTGTTTTAATGTTGTGCATTCCAATATTCGGCTTAAGCAAAAATAACACAATAAAGTTGATGAGATGGGACAGGTTCGATTCCTGTGAGATTCCGATCATATCAATATCGATTATAAAGAATCTTCATCGGTGTCCATTCATCATCAAAAAAAAAATCAATATTGTGTTCAATATATTAATACAATCATTCTAAATGTCAAGGAATATAAATTGTCCCTATGGAAGTGTGTCCAATTTGTCACTTTGATAAAAAAATCACTTCAATGTTTTCATAATATTTTACCGTAGGAGTGTCAATAATTTTATTTTTTATAAATATACATATACCTAATATTGAGTGTAAATGAAACTTACTTTTAGAAACAAAAGGACAATGCCGGCAAGACATGGCATTAATATAATATATTTTTATTATCGTGTTCAGAGTTTCCTTTGAATGATAAATGTGTTATGCATTTTTCTTAACTGATATAGTATATCTATGGGCTTAAAAGTCTATCTACATCTCAATAATTCCGATTACTCATAGATTAACGTAAAATTATATTATTACGTATTGCTATTATTGATGTTATTTATATGAAATGCCATCATGATTCTACATTTCAGCGAGTAAATTATTTACATCTTCCTTATTTACTTTAGATTACTTAATTTCTAATCAATATTTATCTCTTGCTTTCCAATTCGAATAGCTTAAACCGATGATAGATTCACTTTCATTTTGATGTTTTGGGGTATTACATAATATTACCTACAAGAAATTATATTAACTTATAATACATGTTGATGTAAATAAATGAATACACAAATGTTATCACATGGATGTAGGAGAATCTGACACAACCTCCCGAGTTTGTTTGTGTTTTGCAAATTGGCAAATCCAACCCGCAGAAAAGGGGAAATTGTAAGATTGAATAATAAAGAGAAAAAATGAAAGACTCGAAAGGCGAAATAATAGGTGGATAAAGAGGGAGTGAGAGAATTTATATTATTTTAATGTTATTTCCTGTCCGTTTTCTTGATGACAAACAGTTGCGAGGTTAGATTGCAATTTCAAGAAGGAGAGGAAGATGACGAAAGGGGTAGGGTTATAAGAAGGAGGAGAAGAAGAAGAAAGAGAAGAAGAAGGATGAGGGGAAAACAGGAGATTTTGTCATGATCATTGTTTACATCATTTTCTTCACCACCATCATTATCACTTTTGTTATCACCACCACCATCATGATCTTCAATCTAATCATAAAGATCTTCATTGTTATCATCACCATCAGTGTTATCTCCAACATCATTTTCATCAGGACAATAATTACTATCTCCGTTATCATAATGCTCTTCATCAAATTAATAATCTTCATTGGCATCATCATCAATTCAACATCAATTTCAAAACAATCGTCACCATCGTCATTGTCATCACCGTCATCATAATCACCGTCATCATCATCTTCACCATCATCATCACTGCCATCAACATTATAACCATCATCATCCCCACCATCATCCTCATCATCATCATCACCACCATCGTCATCATCCTCACCATCATCATTACCATCAATATCATCATCACCGTCATCATCATCATGTTTATCGTTGTCAGCCACGATTAAAGGGATGGTCCAGTCTGGAGATATTTATATCTCAATAAATAGAGTAAAATTCACAGAGCAAAATGCTGAAATGTGATCAAAATCTGATAACAAGTAACAAAGTTATTGATTTTTTAAAAAATTGCATTATTCACGACTGGTGAAACAGTTCTAGGCATGTCTTTATAAATATTCATTATGTTGGCTGATGAAGTCATATCCCCACGTGCTCTTTTGTATTTTCTTATATGAAATTCAGTTTATTCCAAATTTTCTATAATAAAACAATTGGATTGACAACCGATTAAGTGCATTAGTTATTTATTGCCGCAAATTATTTCATAATAATGGAACACATCATTTTCACATGTATGAAAAAATGACAAATTTATGATTTCATGTAATAAAATAAGAAAAGGGAAAGTGGGATGTGACATCATCAGCCCACCTAATGAATATTCATGACGATGTGCATATAACTGTTTTTACAAAATATTGCTAAACTACGAAATTTTGAAAACTTTCATTGTTATTCTACTTTGATGAAAATTTCAGCTTTTTGGGTTGTGAACTATACTCTATTTATTTAGATATAGATATTAGACCATCCCTTTAGACTCGACTATCAACATGATCAATAGTTGATATACAAACATACCACAATGCAAACGACACCGGTCAGGGCACTTAACATGACAATTTTGCTTTATAATTTTACATGTAATACACAGGAGGAGTGAATGTATAATCACTCTGTATTTATTGATCACTAAATGAAAATATTATTCTATTGTTTTAATTATGGCAGTCATTGTTATATATATATATATACAATTACCAAACACGACACCACAATCATGACAATAAAAAAATCAGTATTAGGACAATTACCATGGTACCACCGGATTAAACCTAAATCAATTTCATTTTATTTATTACTACTATAACAGCAAAATGAATTTCGCACCTCAAAATTATTATTAAAAATACACTTCGAACTGCATATGAAATATAACAATTCAATACACGTATCAAAGTGGTTGAATAATCGTGATAATTATAAATCTTAACAACAGTACTATGGAAGAAAAATGACCCCCCCATTACAAATCATGTGAATCAGAATTGTATCAACTGGTATCACATCAATCGAACACCGGCGAAAATCCGTGGGGGGGGGTAAATAATAATAATAATTATAATAATGATAACAAATAATAATAACTCTTATAATAAGAGTTATTATTATTTGTTACCCAGGGTAGCCAGTCTCAGCTGTAAGCTGTTCTTCCAGCGGGCCCTGCATAACATAGTATGTTATTACCCTTCTCCATTCTAAATGCTGAGCGCCAAGCAAGAAGGCAGAAGGTTCCATTTTTTATCAGTCTTTGGTATGACTCGGCCGGGGATCGAACCCACGACTTCCCGTCCATGAGGCGGGCGCTCTACCACTGAGCCACCATGTCCCACTGAATCATTATCTCTAATGGAAAATAATGAATTGGACAGTTATTATCTGCATCATACCGTTCTTTAGATACATATCCTGCCCCACCCCCCCCCCCCCCCCCCCGCTTCTCATTAATCTAAGAATTCTGCCATCACCTGGGCCTTTGACTAAACACAAATGATAAAATTAATCAGATATACAGAAAAGCATCTGTCCAGAGTATATACAGAAATACGACAAATATATATTCATAATTAATAAATAGCCTCTTAACTGTCTATACGTGAATATGAACAAGATGTTGTTTTTGTTTATGTACATTACCATGGTTACAGATACCTTATGAGTAATATGGAGCAGAGTATGCTATGTAGGCAAGTTACCTTCTGAAAATCGAAGAAAAAAATAATGTGTTCAATGAAAGACTTTTCGATTACCACATTTAGTACGTTAAGAGCAAAGAGTACATTTAGGTACACCGGTCCCAGATTTTTTTTCAGCTGATATTTTTTTGCCTTTGTTTTTGCTCTCTTTACCAATCAGTTCAATGCATTTGTTTCTTTTCTGAGATCATATTACCATGCACACTATGCTGTTTTGTGCACAGCAAAAATTGTGGTGTTAACTGGTGTACATAGAGGACCACACCAGTTATTTTACACCGGTGTTAAATTGGTGGTGTTAGTTTTAAACCTATAGGTGTTATTACAACACATATGGTTCTTACATTTACACTCTTTGGTGTGATGTTCAATCTCTAGGATGTTATTTTAACACCTCAGGGTGTGATCCTCCATTAACACCAATTGGTGTCAGTTTTAACACCACAGTTTTTACAGTGTTGATTCTAGTATTTCATTAGATATTACATCAAAATATAATTCAATTCTGGTGCCCCTTTCATTAAGATAATGCAGCCCCTGATAAAAAATACACCATCCAAAAATGTTCACATTACCGTACATACTATGCTGTTTTGTGGATCCCCGTATTTCATTAGATATGACATCTAGATATAATTGAAGTTAGGTGCCCCTCCAATTAAGATCATGCAGCCCCTGATAAAAATCACCAAATAAAAAAACACCACCAAAATGCAATGCTTTTAAATTTAGAGGCATGATTATTATTACTATTTTTTTGGGGAAAAAAAACGTGGTAAAACACAGCACAAGGATTAGTAAAGTATTTCAGGCATCTATTTCAGAAAATTCTGATAAGCATTTTGGAAAGTAGAGGAGTGTCTTTCCATTCACCCCACCCCCTCCAAGGTAATTATGATCCGTGATCACTCCTCTGGCAATCCCAGAGAAACTTGCCTCCCTTCATCCGATCGATTGTTCTTACCATTCACTCTACCCCCCCCCCCCCTACTGGCCCCTCCCCTTCCTCTCCAAGCTAATAATGATCCGTGATCACTCCTCTGGCAATCCCAGAGAAACATGGCTTCCGCCATCAGATCGCAGTGGTCCCTATAATAATTGAGAAATTAGACAAATATTTGGGTAAATATATAATAAGATTTATGCAATGCAGTACAAGTGACAGCATATTTTCATTACCAGTGTGTATAATTTGTCATGAAATATCATCGAATTGACTATTATATAGAGGACCAAATATCTATCAATTTTTCCACAAAATAATCTCGAAAATTGAGGTTTATAACATTCTTTGGACAAAGTGTCACATGCATATTTACATGGACTTGTATATGTCCACGCTAACGCTGGCTAAAATTGGCTAACCCCATTCCCAAAACACACACATACACGCCGTGGAGAAGAAGACAGGGATGGGGCGCTAATAGAAGAAATAAGCGTTGTATACTTACAATTTCAGACATTATATCGTCATCGTGTGTCTCCGACCCCGAAGTTTCGGGAGCAGTGTCTAGTCCTACTCCGATGTTTCTTTCGTCCTGAGGCTGTACACCGATTGTCAAGACCTCTTTTTCTTCCTTTAGAAGTGTGGAGGAATTACAAAATAAATGGTGAAGTGGAGAGAAAAGTATTTCATAGTGAGAAAAGGTCGCATTTACTTACTTATTTTCTTTCTCCCTTCATTTAGCCTTGAAAACGGATGAAATGAGAGAAGTGATAAGGCCTATAGTTGATCGCTTCTGACAGTCTTTTTATTTGTTTGTTTGTTTTTGCTTTTTTTTTTGCTGATAAACGCAAAGCTGGTACATAATCAATTACATGGCGATCATTTTACTTCGAAATTCATCAGGCTCAGTGGCTAACCTAGACGAGAGAGGATTCTCGGGTCTTTTAGAAATCAAATTTGATACAACACTCTTAAAAATATTGGGTAAAAATGCTCCATGATGGTAATTATGTATCCAACCAACATTGGGCATTTCTTTTGGGCATTATTATTTATCCAGAGTGATGAAATTTTGCTCATTCTTAAGTAATTTCTGCTTATTTTTTAACCTTACTGGACAATATGCTTCCTGCATTCGGTAAAATACCGCCCAAAATTGGTTTGATACATAACTACCCTCGTGCTGGTTAAAATTTTGCCCAATATTTTTTACAGTGAATGCGAATGGCAGAACGGGGATTCGAACCCACAACTTTATGATGCTCTAACCACTAGACCACACGACCCGTTAATGTCATGACAAAATTTAGCACAAAGAGGATTTATGCTCATTAAGGTTTGCATACGAGGAGTGAATGATTTAAAATGAATATGAAAATTCATTCTGTGCAGCACTTGTCTGACTATGTGAGTTGGTCAAAGTCTTAGAACGGCACATAGAGGGCAGCATTCGCATTTATCAATTTTGTACTTCAAGTTTTGAAGTACAAAGTAAAGCAAAACTTCAAGTTTTACTTACATGTACATATACATATTTAACAAGGATTTACATATAATTTTTACAAGAAAGATATGACGACTTGTATATTATACATATTTTGAACTTCAACAAGAACGATATGATTTGTATATTATATATAGATATATATTTGTTTTTGCATTAATATGTCTTATTTATTGAAGGAAACCTTCGATAACAAGCTTTGCTTTCCAGAAGGTTCCTATTTCATTTCAAAATGTTATATTATCTTTTGCTTTACTTTGTAACTTTGTTAAAATTTTGGAATGAATAAATTCGTTATCAATCAATCAATCAATCAATCAATCATCCATAGCTTTATTCATATTGCTTGATTTGCTCAAATTTGCATCATTATACTGTATGACATTATTTGTTTAAAGAATATTTTGAATAATATCACAGTGAATTTTACAATTTTTATTGATATACTCACTTTGATTTTCAGCACGATTTCTACTTCATTTTTATCAATGGAGCAGGAGAATTTGGTCTGGCGAGTTGAATAAATTTCAAGACGAAAACCTTGGACCTGTATCGATATCTAACAAAATAAAAACGAAGAAAAAACTGAAACTAAAAATAAAAATATAAAGACTGATAAAATACAAACTGATAGAGACCATAATCCCACATGAAAACAAAAGCAAATGAACATCATTTTCAGTGAATTACTACCAGATTAGATTTAAGCTTATGAAAATATCTCCAAACCAGTTTGCCCAAAATGACTTTTAACAACTAAATATATCTGGTATACCAATACTTTATATCACTGCCGTATACTCTCTCATTGCCTGATTAAACAGTACTATTTTCTTACCTTATTTTCGGCGTTGTCTCTGTCACTTGGGTATGTTTCACAATGCTGAGTTGCCATTTCTTTTGATACTCGTTCTAGAAGCAAAAATATATTGCAAAATAGATACGCTTAAAATGACTAGTTAATAGGGTCAGCTGGGTGCAACTGTCATTCTAGTCGTATTCTAACATTTCTCGTCGTATTTTACTTGGATTGTGTTTCTAACTAGAATATAATTATGTCAGAAATGTGACTATCAGTGATTGCCATATGAGTTGCACCCATCTGACTTCTGGGGAGCGTTTTGTTTGTATGTCTGAGTTATATTATATACTTTGTGATATCATGGATATGGAAATAAATGAAATGAAATGAAAGGACTTGTCAGACGTTTTTTCCGACAAGTCCTATTTTACCCGACAGTTACAGTACTATAGTAACAGTGCCTCTCAGCCGAATGAGAATCAAGAAAAGATGTCAGACCTGACAACTTTTCAGACAAAAATTTTGATGAAACGGTCCCCTTGTCTAGCAGGGGCGTCGATCCATTTTTCAGATTGGGGGGGCAAAATCATGAATCAATTTTCCAAAGGCGCTTGATCACACAAACACACACATATGCCTATATATGTGTACATTTATATATATATATACACACACACACACATATTTATATATATATATATACATACATATCTCACCACATGCCAGCAGATTAATGCGAGCGCGAAGCGCGAGCTGAAAATTTTGATATTTCGATCTGAAAAAAAAAATGAGTTTAATGGACGTTTTTAATAAAGAACAAGATATATATATCCAACAAAAGATTATTGCAAATCGAAGTGGGAGTTCTTTTGAGGTTTAGAACTGAAAACGGGACCATATTCACCTATTTAATCATGGAAAGTATGGGTTTTTTGTTACAAAAATGATGCGAGCGCGAAGCGCGAGCTGAAATTTTTTGATATTCCAAACTGAAAAGTGGACATTTTGAGCACGATTTTAGACAAAGAACGAGTTTTGTATCTCAATCTCGCTTGCTGATTTCTGTGTAACATTACAATCTTATTTTATTTTTAGCACATGCGGAATTATTGGGGGGGCAAAATGATATGTTTGCCCCCCCAATATTTTCATTGGTGGGGCGATCGCCCCCCTGCCCCCCCCCCCATAATCGACGCCTCTGTTGTCTAGTCAATTTTACTGAAGAGTGATGAGGTGACATTTCTTTGCATGAAATGGAGAAAAAAATGTTTCCTTCAATGGGGTTCTTTATTCTCGCGCTCCAAAATAAATACATGATAAAATATCAAATGAATCGTAAAAATACTTTTCTGCCATATAATCATGATTTGTCCTGACAAATTTATTATCTTTCTTCTCACCACATCGTAGGTAAATTTCTACTAAACGTTTTTTGTTTTTGTTTTAAAGAGTTATTAATTAGCCATCCAACCAGTTACACCGTGTAATATTGTTATACCAGTTTTATTTTCTTGCCGATTTGTCTCTTCTCCAATCTTTCCTAATTTGCATAAAGAAATAAACAAAAAGTTAGTCTAACAATAATTACAAACTCCATCAATGGATCCCGCGATTTGATTTTTCTCTTTTGCCGAATCAGAGTCGATGGGGCGAATCATTTATAAATTGTATCGCATTTGATTTTTCATTGTTACGAGGGTAAACGATGATCAAAGTCCATTTCAATACACCAGCGGAAGAAATTGTGCTGCATACAACGCAGTTCTGTAATACATACTGTATATACATGTATTATAATCATAACGGGAGCATTTCCGCTGCAAGCAAATTGTTGATAAAATATAATGTACAATTTCCTCATGTATTGGAGTCATCATACATTGGAATAAAATCAATATGAAGGTAATATGATGTGTTTTGTTTTAGTATACATTTTGTAGATTATTATCAAATGATTTCGCCTTAATATATCTGGTTATGTTGATAATAAAATGGTTACATTCAGTCGTCTTCCCCTTACAATCTCACTGTGATTTGCATGGTAATAATTTTCATTGTACTGTAAATAGATTACATAGACCAAGTGAACAATCATGAATTCATGGACTTGACTAACTGAACGAATGCATCTCCATCAAAACAAAAATTACAATCGCAATCATAATACATATATTTCAAAGGAAATTGTTCTTTATTGAAGAAAATTTCATTAATCGCATACACCCTGCATGTTTTAGCAGTGGTGTATTGAGTAGCACATTTTTCTTTTTTGGGGAGGAGGGGCAAGACATGGCGTATGATGCAAAATCTCTCTCTCTAAAAAAACAACAACTGCGAGAGGGCGAAGCGAGAGAGAAAAAAAACGTTAACACTTTTTAATACAAAAATCAAAGTTTGTGATGTTTGTGATAGATTTTATGATAAAAAATTAATACAGAAGATGGCCCCTATTGGTTTCTCTTCCTTTCCATTTCTCCATTTTACCCCTTCGTTGTGTATCTTTTTTTTTGGGGGGCGACGCCCCTCATTATGAATTCAAATCTGTTATTCTAAACACTTATTGAAACTGTTAAAACAACAAAATGTGTTGTATAAACTTAAACAAGGTTTTGTTTGTACTCTGTATACTAAAGGCACTCTATATTGAGACAAAAGAAACTATCTTCATGCACGACTAGCAAGTTTACAATTAGCAGACCATGGTTTGATATTCTTTTTTTATTAAGTGTTGGTTTTTCTTTTAGAGTGGTGCGTATGAGAAGTAGACCACCGTTCTTACGCTCAATTACTATTCCAATACATCAGCACATTTCCTTTCGCGAAAAAAATATCGCAATGATCACCGTTCAAAAACTTTTTTTCGTCGCCTCTTCGTTCTAATTCGTTTCTTCTTTTCTTCATGTATGTGAATTCGGTTGACACGCTGCACGCTCGGACGCACGCATCGAAGTCCGTATTAGCCCCCACATAGATGTACTATAATAATAGAGATCTGATGCAATCTATGATTATAATGGGGGGGGGGGGGCTACATGACTATATGATTCACCCCTACCATGCCTATTCGCACTAAGCGCGCAAGAGTCGGTCGGTCAGCAGTGTACATCATGTACATCGCCAGTTTACAGAGGCCATCGTTGTCACCAAATTCTTAAACAGTTTGCATAGTTCCGAAGACCGTCTTTTTCACGATTAGTCAGTCTCAATGCTGGCTCCCTGTTTAGTTTTTTTTTTGCCCGCAACGTATACCTACCAATTGTGGGGCCAAGCCCCCGGCCTGGCTACCATCTTCATGTATTATGACTAGCGACCCTTCGCTGAATTATGACTAGTTGTTTTTCTTTTTCCTATCATGACTTTTGGACAGGTCAGTATGACTATAGCATCTGGACTCCGAGGATAGAAGGAGATCCAGAGTATTTTTTTTCATCTATTTTCTGTCCGAACCGAGAGAGTGAAGCGAACGAATCCATTTACCTGTTTTCTTTTGAACTCTGTCTCTTTTTCTTCAACCCTTTCTACTCTTTTTTTCCAATCTGCATGCTCTTTCATTATTTGCCATAAAATTTTTCTTCTTTCTACATTGAAATTGAAGAGTTGACAATTCGTTGTAATAACTATGGCAAGAAAATCTACGTAATGTTTGAAAGGAGACGTTAATTTCAACCAGTATTCGTTATAAAAACTGAACAAGAAAGTTCCATTTTCACTGTAGATATTTTGCACCGGCTACCCCTCTCCCCATCCCACGTATGAGAAAACAAAAATCGTGAAGTTGCCGTGACCAAGTGGTTATATCGCCTGACAAAACATAAAACATTCAGGATTCGAATCCTTGTCATTGCACCTACATGCACTTCTTTTCTATTATACAAGAAAAAAGACCCCAAATGTTTAGTGTATATATTATTGACACATAAAATTGGTGCACGAAATTTTTAGATAATAAACATATACAACATTTTATATTTCGCTTAATCTTTTTATTCTAACATGTCTACATGATCTAAGCGGTGAATTTTTTATAACCCCTAGCACAGCTACTATTAGCACGACCGCTCGAGCGTTCAAGGAATTTCTACCTACCTGGCACCCTTTTACTACACTTGGGTGGAGAGAGACAAATGCAGATAAACGCCTTGCCAAAGGACGAGAGTACCGCGGCTTGATTCGAACCCGGACCTTTTGGTTCAAAGTCCAGAGACTTATCCACAACACCCTTTTGCGGGGTTTTTAATATTGTCAAATTTTTAATGATCGATTACAATCATATGAATAATCAATAAACCGTTAGGTTGATTTATATTGTAACATGCACAATGGCTTGCATAATTAAAAATGAACGAATTTAATGAATACTATTATGAAACGAAATACTATTCTTCAAGCACTCTCTTGAATCTATTGGAAAAATACATAAGAGGATTAAAAAAAATCAATTTTTCTATATAAATAATTAACCTTTGAAAATGCCTCATTATATCTACATATTCAATAGTGCGCGGATGTTCAAATCGGTGAAAAAGAAACTATAAATCTGATAATGAATTAAGTTATAAAGAGATAATTTTGTGTGAATCTCTCTAAAATTTACAGGCCTACGTCTTTATTTCGCACGTATAAATATCTTTTAAAGGGGAATCCAACCCAAATAAAAACTTGCTTTTATAAGAAAAAGAAAAATCAGACAAGTTGATAGGTGAAAGTTTGATCAATATTGGAGAAACAACAAAAAAATATGAATTTTTAAATGTTGTAAATATTGGTAATCACTATACCCATGGAGACTTCAAATTTGCGGCATATGGGATGTCAAAGTGATGTAAGGCAAGGACTACTCTTCCATGTACTCCAATACATATTACGGCTAAAATGTCATTTATCCAAAAAGTTTTATTTTAAATTGTATTTTTCGCTCATGAGGACATAAAACAATATACTGCCTGGATTATAATTAGATTACTGCCCCAGGGGAATGGGTACTTAGGAGAAAACCACAAATCCCTGATAATAAAGTACATGGCCTATGGGAAAGTGGTCCTTGCCCCTTGTCATAATTTACTTACCCAGTTGCCAATTTGAAATCTACATTCTATTAGTGATCTCAATTTTAAAGCAGCTATAACTTTCTTATTGCTTGTCCGATTTCTTTCAAACTTTCGCCATTCTATTTAATTTATTTTTCGCCTTCCCAACACAACATTTTATGGCCAAGGCTGGATTCCCCTTTAACAAATAAAATTTCAGGATTATGATTAAGTTTTCTATATAATTTTTTCTGATCTCTCTGAGTTAGATTCTTCAACAACTTTCTTTTTTTTTATTCATAGGCGTACGGCAAAATGAAATTGACCTTGACTTTTCAACAAATATTAATTCGACAAAAGAGCAATATTTCCTTGACAACTGGCAACCATGAAGTATCTATGACATATATTCAAAACCAAAAAATAAAAGGTTTTGAGTGATCGGTGTCATTTGAATGTCAGCACAAATTAATTATGAAGAGAAACGATTATGAAAGAAGCGTTAATTATCGCAATTATTTCGTAATTAGGATCATGATTATACCATAATTAAAATGCAAATTTTCTAAAATATTTCAAAAATGCACCACTGAAAGAAACAGTTTACAATTATTTTCTAGTTTCATATGAAATTTGAAAATCAGAAAATTAGAGCCCTTGCATATTTAGGCTACTAATGCTTATTGCTAAAATTTCTTTGGTGAAATTATATCTCGCATTTGTGATTAAAAAAATAACTGAAGTAAGGCCTACTTACTTTTTTGGAAAGTTGAAGATGAGTCGTTCCGTACCAAGATGGACTGTGAAATAGATGTGAGAAGATAAATTGAAAAAAAGGGTTAAAAAACTACATGAAGCTCTCTCCCAGCGCAAAGCAAAATGAGGTAAACACAATTGTAATTTACCAAAAGAGTGAGAGTAGTAGCCTGTGCGGAGTCGGAAAACATTGCGTGGTCGCCACGACGAGTGGAAAGTATGAAGCGGTGTCGTGAACTTCCAAGGTAAATAGAATCACTGTAGTATATATAGCAGACCCAAAGATATATGCAACTTGTGCTGGTTAATACTGTTATGACAAAGTAAATCGATAAAATAAGGAAAATAATATTAGTTTGGAATAGTTTTTCTTTTCAACTTAATGATTTTATTAACGCACGTTATTGACTAAAATTTGATTTGGATTCCATTATATCCAGCCAAATATAACGATGTAATTCAAGAGACTTGCATTTAATTTCAGTTTATTTTATAATCGATCTATGACATAAAAATCCAACCCCACACATGAAGAATGATGAAAATCGGGGGGGGGGGGGTGCTCGGGAAGATGGCTGCCTTATTTTAAACGAGATAGATATTAAAAATGTTATTGATTACTCCTTATCTAACCTCAACAGGGTCTTCAAATGAGACTAAGGTAGCACGTTTTGTTGTTCTCATAAATGAACGCACAATTATAATGGTATAATCACGTACATGGAGCGCTGTACGCGTAACGATTGATTTTAGAGCTGATTGCATTGCTTATTGCGTATGATCAATCGTAACATGAACCTCACTATCAATTGCAGATCCTTTGTGTTACCGGGCCGTGGTCTACATTTCTTTTCTTTTCCTCAATCTTTTCTCATCCTTTAGAGACTTTATATCTATTGACTTTGTTGGAAGTGTGATGACAGTTTGAGATGAAGTAAGGTTAATCCCGGGGCCTTATACACAGCAAAAAACTGGTGTTAACCGGTGTACATAGAGGACCACACCAGTTATTTTACACCGGTGTTAAATTGGTGGTCTTAGTTTTACACCTTTAGGTGTTATTACAACACCTATGGTTGTTACATTTACACTCTTTGGTGTTATGTTCAATCTCTAGGGTGTAAACACCTCAGGGTGTGGTCCTCTATTAACACCAATTGGGTCAGTTTTAACACCACAGTTTTTACAGTGTAGGCACTTGATTTTCATCCCGGTTGAAATCTTTATTTCTTTGAGAAAAAATGGAAATAAAAACAATCCATTCATTTTCTGGCTAAGGCCAGTTGAGGACTCATATTTCACAATACTGTATAAAGATTCAAGTCCTAAAAAATGGACCAAAAATTTTTAGTAACATTTAAGGCCTTAAAATTCACAGTTAGGAAAATATGTTTTAATTTCCAAGCTTCATTATGATTTATTGTTTCTTAATCTTTTTATTGTTTTACTTTCATTAGTATTCGCAGTGGAAGGGGAGGGGGTGATATTCAGTACATAAGTAAAAACGGGAAAACCACAAAATGTATTGAAGTAAGAGATAAAATCATAATAATTATGTATAAATCCTTCTATGACAATTTTCAAAGTCATATTTACACATGTTTATTTGAGATAAGGTGCTTATCATAGTAAGTTAAATGAGCACAACTTTTTTTTAATAAGGACCTTTGTTTTTATGAAATTTCTTACCTCTTTAGGCGTTTTATTTATCTTTTAACTAATATTTTCATTCTCATGACAAACACATAAATTGAATAGCATATTTTCAGGTTTGACTTCTTGTACTAATTGTAAGCAAATAAACATCACAATTAATGTACCCCGAAGAATGAAAATAGAAATTCATTTAAGCATTTTTCTCTGCCAGAAATTTCCCTGCAGTTTTATCATTTGAACTATTGGATGAGGAAGTGAATCAGACAACACTGCCTATGGTATGGGGTGCATACCTTACAGGTAAACAGTGTCTCTGATTGGCTAGAGAAGTCATAGCCAATCAAAAATGTAGATTCTGCTTCACCGCTCTTGAGGGTATTCCCTGTAATGTATGTCGCAACCATTTAGAACCATCTCTGATTGGATAGAGAGGATATGACGAATCACATTTTCAGCCAATCATCATCTTACGTCACTGTACTAACCATAATGGTACTAACAAACACAACCGAACCTACCAGACGCAGAGCTCGCGGGGCGCATATCGCATGCCATTGCAGTGCTTTGTATCATTTCAACGTGTCGCTTTCTCGAGAGAACATTGTACTGCTCAGTCATTATAATCATTATCTCAATCAGATTGATCATAGAGAAATATTTAGAGTTTTTCTTGTGATATAAAGATACAGTTGTAAATGGAGAGCTTGTAATTCGGAGCACCGGAGTGGGAAAAGTTATGTTCAATCATACATCTTTTCACCCTTCAAAAATAGACGGGAAAAGCGTTTCATCGATTTGTCGGAGTTTCGTTATATTGCAACGCTTTCTGCCATCGGTCCCAGAATATGATTTCACGGGGCAGCTTTACATTTCAGGTTTTGTGGCACGCTTGAGAAAAACAATATAGTCGTTGTATTGCTCTTATGCCTAACAGTTCGTCATGTACGTATAGCAAATTTCAAACTGATTTTGGATCGAGGAGGATGTTACATTGGAGTAGAAGGACCGATTTGAAATACTTTCATCTTTGTGATGATCGGATGGAGTGCAATGATTCCTCAACCAAATTGATATACGGTGTGGGATCTCATTCGATGCCACTTTGAAACATGCGGTTAGTTTTCTTGCTTTAGAATTAAAAAACATATTTCTGTGTATTCTTAATTGGTCGCGTTTGATTAATCCTTGACAAAGGTGGATTGAATGTTAGTTCATCTGTACATGCTGTATTAAAGATCAACTCAGTTTCGAACATGTGAGTAGAAACTGCTTGTGTATAATTTTTGTTAAAAATCAAAGTAAAACATACACTAATAAAATTAGGCCTATGTCATGTGTCGATCCTGTTATGTACGCACAATAAATCACGTGCTGCATATATATTTTTTCTTGCGAACGAACGTGTGATCTGTATCAATACTTCTTTAAATTTCCTGTCTCTCCCTCTAGCTGTTCCTTGCACAAAAATTATTTCATTTTTTAGAAGATAGTATATCCTCCGATAAAACTATAGGGCATATCATGCGAGGTTTTTATTTTTGGACTGTAAATGTTGTCTAACTTTTTTCATTATTGCACTTGTCTTGCACTTGTAGAAGTCTAGTCCTAGTCCGTAGCCGTAGAACATCTACATAAGTAAAAAGAAAGCTATATTTATACAATAGTCATGAGAAGGACCTTTATCTCGACAAGATATGATTTCTTTATGATCGTGCTCGTACCCCCTTAAGTTAAAGAACTCATGAAATTCGATACATCATCGTGCATGCCTACTATTTGAAATCGTAGTTTATCGTACTTGTGAATGTACTTGACTGGTATAGAGAATTTGATATCTAGACTGGATTATCATAATTTTTGACAACATTCCCTTACCAAGACTGTTCCCTCGTTCAGTCTTACATCATCCCCCCCCCCCTTCCGTCCCGCTACACCCCACCCTTATGGATTCATGCCAACCAATACAAGTCAGGACTCTTAGCATTAAGAAGGTATTTATTGTAACATTCCAACCGACCTGCGCACCACTTTTCAAAATGGCGCCCAATAATTCATGGTTGCTAGGTCGAAGCGCCATCGGCACCAATCTTGCTTGAGGCTTGTCAAGAATGGGGGTGTGGGTGGTTAATGCCCTGTTGATTCCAAGTAACAGAGTTAAAATTTTATTTACATCGAAACTCATCAGAAATCATGAATGGGAATTATGGAATATCACGTGATCTCATGTCAGTAGTACATAGTAAATTCTATCACATTATTTTCAATCTGATCCGTTACTTAATGATATGCTACATCCACATAGCGCTTTTAACATGTTTCTAAGTACAGCATATATTGTTACCCCAGATTTAGTACTGCTACCCTGATCGGGTGCTCGAGCATTCATGAAATTTCTTCCTGCCGGATAACCATTTACTACACCTAGGTTGAGAGTAGCCAAATCAATGTACATTAAGGCCTTGCAAAAGGACGCTAGTGGAGTACGTTATATGTAGCTGGTCAAACGTGTTTGAGAAAAAATATTTTTTTGAGCTTGTAATACTGCACATTTCAATCTTCGTCTAATCCCAAATCACACAATAAAGTTGATGAGATGGGACAGGTTCGATTCCTGTGAGATTCCGATCATATTAATATCGATCACAAAGAATCTTCATCGGTGTCCATTCATCATCAATATTGTGTTCAATATATTAATACAATCATTCTAAATGTCATTGAATATAAATTATCCCTATGGAAGGATGTTCAATTTATCACTTTGATAAAGTTCACTACATTTTTTCGTAATATTTTACCTTAATTGAATTCATTTTTTATTCAAATACCTAATATTGAATGTAAATAAAATCTAATTTTAGAAACGAAATGTTAACACCGGCAAGGCTTGGCATTGATATTGTATTTTAGTATTGTTTTCAGAGTTTTCTCTGGGATGAAACCTAATGTACATTCATTATAAAGTTTATAACCAAGCAATATGTACATTCTGCTTCACACCGCTCTTGAGGGTATTCCCTGTAATGTTATGTCGCAACCATTTAGAACCATCTCTGATTGGATAGAGACGAATCACATTTTCAGCCAATCATCATCTTACGTCACCGTACTAACACCAGATTACAGAGCTCGCGATGTGCATTGCTGCGGTTCACCATTTCGACGTTTGGCTTCATCGAGTGAACATTGAATAGGCGTCCAGTCAATAATCATTGACTAACATCATAATCAGATAGATCATAGAGAAATGTTTCTGGTTTTCTTGTGAAATAAAGATACAGCTGTAAATGGAGAGCCTGCATGTAGTAATCATCTTCGGAGCACCGTTGCGGAAGAGTTACGTTCAATCATACATCTTTTCACCCTTCAAAAATAGACGAAAGAGGCGTGATTTGTTAGAGTTTCGTTTGATTGCAACGCTTTCTGCGATCGGTCCATACTTTCATCTTTGTGATGATCAGATGGAGTGCAATGATTCCTCAACCAAATTGATTTACGGTGTGGAGCTTCCGGGGGAATTTATTCGATGTCACTTTGAAACATGCGGTTAGTTTTCCTGCTTTAGAATTTAGATTTAAAAATACATTTCTGTGTATTCTTGGTTGCGTTTGAATAATCATGGACATGTTAAGGTGGATGGAATGTTGGTACATCTGAACATGATGCATGGATTAAAGATCAACTCAATTTCGAACATGTGAGTAGAAACTGCTTGTGTATAATTTTGATTAAAACTTATGATCTCTTCACAACATAAAATAGCGGTAGAATGTCATAGTTTTCTGCTATGTACACACAGTAAATCGCGTGTTGTATTTTATTTTCCATTGTTTTCTTGTGAACGAAGTTATTCATCTTCACCATTTCACCATCATCTTCATCCTTATCATCTCCATCTTCATTGCTCAAATTACATTACTGCCGTTTTTCATGAAATGAACTGTTTATCGATTCTGCTGTATTAATGTATTATATTAATTAATGAGTTCTAACATGGGGTTGTCATTTTTTCAAGCAATCTGCTTATGATGACAATCCTTCTCCTGCAAATTGTAAATGTTAACTAATTTGGTATGAGATCAGTTTTTGTTTGTAATGATAATTTTAGTACATTTAGTTATGATTCATGCCAAAAAAGTTCTCAATATACTATGTTTGTTATGTTATGGAAAATGTATTATATACGAATGATGTAATTGCAGAAGTAAACAATAAAATCAAATCAAATTATTTGCTTTACTGCTCATGTTTTTTACCTTTTAATTAGTGCACTTGTTGTAGAACGCCTAGCCATTAGCCATAGAACTAGATAAATAATCTGAAAATTGTAATTTTACAATCATCATGAAAAGGACCTATAATTATATATCAACAAGCTATGCTCTCTTTATGATCATTTTCGTATCCCCTTAGTTTAGTAGACCAAAAGCTTCGGTCTCTGTTTTATTGGTTGTTCCCCTGATCTCCGTTGGCTCCACTTAATAATTACAGAGACCGAAGTTTTAACTCGATCTGTACAGGAACTCAATGGTTATATATATGTTTATGTATTAAGTTCGGATAAACCAGGGAAGTTGGAGTTGCGCGACAGCCGAAGTAAGTCATTGTTTTGTCCTTTTAAGCCCCCCCCCCCCTGTTTTGGTTCATCTTAGGCCAAAACGTAATAACAATCTTTATTTTTGTCGAGTTCTTTTTATATATTTTTATAAAATAAATACAAATTTTGATGAGCCCCGTCGGGGGGGATTTTGCATTATTAACCGCTCTAATGGCGACTGCACGATCGCGACCCGTCTGTGTACGAGGAGAAATATAAAATGATAATGTTTAAAAACTCCTCGAAACATACGTCTAATTGTCTTCTTAAGTTGCTAAAGAAACTCATGAAAATGTGCAAACCTATTATTTAAATTTTTGATTTATCATACTTGTTAAGTATTTGATTAGTAGAGAATTTTATACATTGATAATTTATTTTTTGCCAACATTCCTTTACCATCGCCTCTTTCGGTCTTATACCCCACTACTTCCTGATTCATGCCCACCAATACAAGTCAAGACTCTTGACAATTACTTTGATAAGAAGGTATTTCTTGTAAAATTCCAAAATTGTAATCTCGGGTTAACCCCCAAATCACACAATAAAGTTGATGCGATGGGACAGGTTCGATTCCTGTGAGATTCCGATCAAATCAATATCGATCACAAAGAATCTTCATTGGTGTCCATTCATCGTCATTATTGTGTTGAACATAACATAATCATAAACATCATTCTACATGTACTGGAGTATTATGTGTCCCTACATGGGAAGAGGGGGGGGGGGGTATATTCTGTTTATTACTGATATGTTCACTATAATATTCGTGTAATAAATTGTTTGACCGTAGAATTAAAGGTAACTGCAGGGTTTCATGTCTTATTCAGAAACCTAACTAATATTATGTAAATATAATAGACTTACCAAATTTCATAACAGAATGGCAAGGATGATCTTGGGGGCCCATCCGCGAACTCACATTTGTGATTTATTTTCCGTTCTAAAATGGAAAGATCTCTTTTCCAGACGGCATTTCCATCGAATGTGTGAAGTATTTAAATGTGTTAATTGTATTTCTCCCCCATATTTAAGTGAACGGTTTATTAAACCTAATTATGATATAGGCACTAGATCAATGTTCACTGCCTCCCTGCAGGTAAACAGTGCTCCTCTACATAATAACAGTGGGAAGAGTACTTTTCAGTACATCGGGACCACAGAATGGAATAATCTAAGAAAAGATCAACGCCAGGCTTTGTCCCTCAATTCATTCCGTGCCTCGTTTAACAAATGAATAAATGATAGGCCTTGCAACGAAGAGGAGTAATATTGCGTTATTCAATCATATTCATATTCTAATTTGGCAAACATTACAATCTCTACTCAAATTATTATCAATCAATGTGAACATAACTCTGTCACCAGTCATCCATCCTTCTCCCGTTAAATCGTATGCAGCAGCTTCCAATAGCCTTTTCGTTTTCCTTTGTTTCTTGAAATTCAATGTTGATCTTTTATTAGATTGTATTTTTAATGTTTTTATTTGCTGTTTTAGTGTATGCCATTTTGATTTATGTATTCATTCTTTGTAAATATTGCACATATTGATTTTTATCCCAGGGCTCTCAAGGACAGCAGTTTTTTAACTGATGAGGCCACCCTGATTAAATAAAACTGAAAATAAATAAAAATAAATAATTCCATTTTGGATGCAATAATAGAGGACGGCATGACATGGCATTGCACAGTTACTGTATCATTGGTGTTTTCAGATTTTTGACTTGGTAAGAAATTAAGGATGAAACGTAATTTGCTTTTATCATGCCGTATATGTAATTATATTGTTAAAATAATGATTGTAGTATGTTATCATAGGGGAAGCTGGGTTCAAACTTCAAATATAGATCCAGAACAATTTTGATTCCTCATACATTTTAAGAGAATATTTTTATAAACATTCCACAATTTAGCAAGTCAGTTATGATTCAGATATTTTGGCTTTTCCTAATTTCTTTAAATTATTTTATTTTTATTTCATTTTTTATTTGATTTGATTTATTGTTGTCTTCTGCATACAAAACATTCGTTTAATACATTTTCATAACATAATAAACATAATTTGTTAGCATTTTCTGGCATGAATCATAAATAAAGAGTACTAAAAAGATAATTCCAGACAAAAATGATTAACTATATTATATTCACAATTTGCAGAAGGATTGCCATCATAAGCAGATTGCTTGAGAAAAATGACAATCCCAACTTATACTAATTGAATTAATTAATACATTTATAAAGCAGAATGGGCATATATTTTCAAATACGAAACATGAATTCATGCAATATTTTAGTATGAAGATGGAGACGGAGATGGAGATGGTTTTCTTTGAATTATTTTATTTTAATTTCATTTTTCACACCATATAACCGTCAGATTTCTTACTTGTCTTTCTGTAGCTTTCACATGCCGCTCCTGATTCCGAGTTTCAGATCATACCCTTTCACTTCCCCCTCCCCCATTCTCACCGCCTCTCCCCCCCCCCCCTCCCTCCCTCTCATCCATCTCTCCGCTCTCTCTCCCCTCTTTTATCCATCTCCGAGTGTAACAGCTAAACCAATAGTTTCATCTCCAATTTTACATTCTATCTTGTATGACACTGTATGAGATTTGTTTGTATTATTATTCATATTACTTTGATTTTAGATGGAAGTAAGATATCAATATGAGCTCATCAAACATGTTAATGCAAGGACACGAGTGTCGCTTAAAGGCATGTAGGAAACTATAACAAATCCGTCAATTCGCAAATACCCCTTCAGATAAAAAGAAATTATGAGATACATTGAATAAGAGAATAGAGAGTAACGGGAATGAAAAGTACGAAAGTCAAAATAGGTGGAGAGAGAGGGAGAGAAAGAGAAATACGATTTTCTTATTTTGCAATTTCCTGCCCCTTTCCTCGCTGACAAATACTTGCTATAGATTATTTCAATTTCAGAAGAGCAGGGGAAAAGACGAAGAGGGGGAAGGAGAAGAAAAAAATGAGGAAGACGAAGTATACTGTTATGAATATCTTTCAGATCATAGCCATCATTATCTTATCATCATCATCGTCATTATCATCATCATCATTAGTGTCATCCCCAACATCACTTTCACAGTGGCGGATCCAGAGGGGGGCGCCCCCCTATTTTCGCCGGATTTTTTTTTTTTTGGATGGTTATATTTACTGGATTGGTACAATGTAGTCAATTTCAAGGACTAGATCTAGTCAAAACTATATTTTAACTTACGCTCATGGCCTTTGTGTTCGCACAAATGCACCTCTGTCATACTGTATTGCAATATGTAAATTCCGGAATTCCAGGGCGCGCAAGTCGATTGGTTGGAAAGTTGCACCACTTGTAATCGGGAGTTGCAGTGCAGTGACCAGTGTGAAGATGTTGGATGGGATATCATTTTTTCCCGAAATTTTGTGTTTTTTGTAACATGCGTTTGTCCGTCTTTATGGCAAATACATGTAAATTGTAAGTAACAGATCGCGAGAGAAAGTGTCACGATGCGAATGATGTCTATCCCCGAGATTATTCTTCACTCAAAGATGAAGCCCTGTATCGGGCGCTACGTGCGCAGCATTATCATTCTGCCTTGGTCATGTACGTTTTCACTGAAATGTATAGGTCAGACATATTTGTATTTAATGTAAACTAACTTTTACACTTTCTGGTAGATTCAGAGGCATATTATCCAGGGCGCCCCAACCATAGGCGGATCCAGGGGGGCCGAGGGGCCCGGCCCCCCCCCCCCCCTATTGGCGGAGCAAAAAAAAGAAAAAAAGGGGAAAAGGAAGGAAAAATGAAAAAAAGGAAAAGAGAGGAGAAAAGAAGGAAGGCAAGCATAAGAGGAGGAAGATGAGTGAATAAAATAAGATAAGGGGAATTAAGACTTGGAAATTATTTTTTTTTAAATCTTTCATGTCGGGATATAAAATTTTCGCTCGCGCTTTGCGCTCGCATTGCCTTTTAGGTAATATCTTGCTCAATATGGACCTTAAAATATCAAATTCTGAAGTCAATATACAAAACATATTTCAGCTGGGAAATTGAACTTTCATTATTTTGTTTTATTTACAAATTGATTTTTTAAAAGTGTAAAAAATTCTGTTTTATGGTCTGAATATTAACAATTTCTGCTTGCGCTGCGCGCTCGCAAAATTTGATTTGTCAGGTACCTATTATTTTCCTGTATTCCATGAAGTTCTCAAAATATCCCTATTTAGGTCAGATTGTCAAAACGTATCAGCTAGCGCTGCACGCTTGCATTTTGATTAGTGAGTTATGTATATCGCAATATTAATTCTAAAACAAACTACTTAAAATCACCATTTGATGACAATTAATCATAAATTTCTGCTCGCGATTTGCGCTCGCATTGATATATTTTAAACTCGTGCATCTTATACATAATTACAAAAGTGCTTAAATGTCCAATTTTCAGGCCATAATATTAATAGATTTAGCGCTCTCATGCTTAGGAAGAGAAATAGGAAGATAGTCATCATTTTCTTATGATGACATAATGTCCTTATAGAATATCCCGGTCCTATGTCAAAACTCAAAGTAACAATAATTGAAAATATCAGCTCTGTTTTTACCATGTTTACTGTGATCCTTCTTCACCTCACAATTTTTCCACAAAGTGCTTGCATTACAGAGCTTAAAGTGACCCCTTTTCTGATCTGAATATCATATATTTTTAGCTCGCGCTTTGCGCTCGCTTTATTGATTGCCTCGCACCACATGTTTGCCTAATTTCGTTAATTGTAATCCAACAAGAAATACTCTTTAATACCTGTACTGAATTTAATCGATCTGTTACCCGCAATTTTACACTGCATGTGTTCCGATTTTTACTATTCTTTTTAATTTATGTTTGGTTCTTTGACTAAGGTTTATCGATAGATTTTTATAGAATTATTTAGACAGGTTTCATTTCTTTATTCACTTTTGTGATTACAACAATTCTGGTTCTACTTTCTGTTAACGTTAAGGTGGCCAGATGCTCGCAGGTTAGGACTTCATTGACCTCCCGTATGATTTGCTATCATTGTCATCATCATCATTACCACCACCATCATCATCATCATCATCATCATCATCATCATCATCACCACCACCATCATCATCATCATCATCATCATCACCACCACCATCATCATCATCATCATACTGTTCCGGCATAGAAAATTTACATACAAATCAGTTATCATATCTTCGATCTTAAAATCTTGGTAATATCGTTTTTTCTTCACGAGTAATGACATAGACATTTTTTCTATTTTCAATACAAACAATGCATCATGTAATAAATATTACTCAACTGAAGATTTTACTTCTAAATTTAGAGACACAGAACACAAATTCAGTTTGCTTCACGTTAATGCCAGAAGTTTGAACAAAAACTTTGAATCATTGGAATCATTACTCTTTACTCTAAATAATTTCAAATTCTCCATTATCGGTGTCACGGAAACATGGCTTCATAATAATTCACCTAACATATTCAACTTGCAAAACTATAATCTTATAAGGCGAGATCGTGAAGATCAAAGAGGAGGTGGTGTAGCATTTTACATCAATGAACATTTGCAGTTTAAAATAAGAAAAGAAATATCATTAAAACAAAGTGAAACTCTATTCTTAGAAATCATGAAGCCGAAAGGCAAAAATATAATTATTGGATTAGTTTACAGACCCCCTCATGGCAATGCAAATTTATTTTGCGAAGAGCTTGAAATATGCCTTCATACCATAACAAAAGAAGATAAACAAATATATCTAATGGGTGATTTTAACATTGACCTGTTATCCCAAAATAATGACAACGATTTATTCCTACATACTATGCATTCATTTGGTTATTATCCCCACATAGATCAACCGACCAGAATTGATAGCCATTCATCAACACTTATCGACAACATATTTTCAAACATACTAAACAGAGATACTTCCAGCGGACTAATAATATCTGATATAGCTGATCATTTACCGGTTTTCTTATTATGTGATAATGATATTTCAAAAGAAAATTCACCTAAATCTACAATGTATAGTAAAGAATCCCCAATAAATATTGAATCGTTTAAAAGTGATCTTGCGATTGAGGAATGGTTAGATGTATTTAATGAGTCAAATTCAGATATTGCTTACACAAATTTTAACCAAAAATTGCAGAAATATTACGATAAAAATTTTCCTCTATCACCTATCAAAAAAAGAAAAGCAAAAATGCCGTGGATTACTAAAGCTATTCTACGATCCATACATACCAGAAATAAACTATACAAGACATTTTTAAAGAACCCTTCTATTCAAAACAAAAATAAATATAAAACTTATAGAAATAGACTAACCAATATAATTCGGGCTTCTCGCAAATTGTTTTATTCCGAGAAACTTAACAAAGTTAAATCAAACATGAAAGCCACATGGGAGATCATCAATGATTTGATTGGCAAGAAACCCAAAGTATTACCTAAAGACAATTTCACAGTTCATGCTGCTGCAATAAATTCAGATGATGTAGCTGATACCTTTAATTCCTTTTTCGTTAACATAGGACCCTCTTTGGCAAACAACCTTGCCAGACCAAACCAAAGTTTTTCAAAATTTCTTCCCACACCCATCAATTCTTCCCTATTCTTTAACCCCACAAATGTTCAGGAAATAATTGAAATAACAAAAAATCTCAAATCCAGCAAATCAAAGGGATATGATAGAATTAGTACTTTCCTTCTTAAGCAGATCATACATTATATTGTCACTCCATTGTGTCATATTTTTAATCTGTCGATCAGCACCGGTAAATGTCCAGATCCCCTTAAAATTGCAAAGGTAAATCCTGTTTTAAAAAAAGACAATCCACATGAAATAACAAATTATAGGCCTATTTCTATTCTCCCCAGCATATCCAAAATATTAGAGAAGATTATTTACAAAAGACTTTATAAGTTCTTAGATACTTTTCAGTTTCTAAATTCAAACCAATATGGATTCAGGAAAGGGCATTCAACTGATCAGGCTTTAATACAAATATACGATAAAATTACAAATGCAATGACAAATAAAGAACACATAATAGGAGTATTCATGGACCTAAGCAAAGCATTCGACACTCTTGACCACCAGATTTTACTTAAAAAACTTGAAAATTATGGAATTCGGGGAATCACACTATCATGGTTTGAGAGTTATTTGACTGGTAGAAAACAATATGTCACTCACAATAATATTTCTTCTAATTTTCAGACAATAAAATGCGGAGTTCCACAAGGATCGATCCTTGGCCCCCTACTTTTCCTTATATATATTAATGATTTGACTACTGTAACGCCTTTATTATCATTTGTATTATTTGCCGATGACACAAACATTTTTTGTTCACACACTAGCTTAGAAACTTTAGTAGATACATTTAATCGTGAATTACCTAAACTATCTTTATGGTTTAAATGTAATAGGCTATCACTTAATATAGACAAAACAAACTTTATGTATTTTAAGCATACAAGTTCACATATTACTGAGTTTCCATACGACATAAGCATAGATAATATTCCACTCAAAAGGAAAAAAGAAACAAAGTTTTTAGGTGTCACAATAGATGAAAATTTAAATTGGAATGAACATATACGTTGTATAACTACTGACATCTCCAGAAACGTAGGTGTACTTTACAAAATGAAAAACATAATTCCTCATACTACACTCGTTTTACTCTACAATTCATTGATATTGCCGTATATATCGTACTGCAATATAGTTTGGGCAACGTGTGCAAAAACTAAAATTAATACAATATATTTATTACAGAAAAAGCAATTCGAATTTGTACTAATTCGCAATATTTATCACACACAAATCCATTATTCCATAAACTAAAGACTCTAACTATTTTTGACATAAATTCATTTCAAAGCTTACTGCTTATGTTCAAATACGTAAATAACATGCTCCCACCTTCATTTCACAATTTTTATACTATGAACACATCTATCCATTCATACCCTACGCGGAACTCTTCTAATTTCCATTTAATCAACCCCAAATTGCTTATTGCGCAGAGATCCATAAGACACCATGGTCCTGATTTGTGGAACTCTCTACCAGAATCTATAAAAAGATCCACGTCCCTTTACTCATTTAAAGCAAACGTTAAATCCATGTTGATATCAGAATATTTGAAGTAAAATTTCTGTGTCGTTGTGTCATTAAAGCATCATCACCATCATCCTCTCCATCACCTTCATCTTCACCATTTCACCGTCATCTTCATCCTTATCATCTCCATCTTCAATGCTCAAATTAGATTACTGCTGTTTTTCATAAAATGTACTGTGTATCGATTCTGCTGTATTAATGTATTATATTAATCAATGAGTTTTAACCTGGGGTTGTCATTTTTTCAAGCAATCTGCTTATGATGACAATCCTTCTCCTGCAAATTGTAAATGTTAACTAATTTGGTATGAGATCAATTTTGTTTGTAATGATAATTTTAGTACATTTAGTTATGATTCATGCCAAAAAAATTATCAATATACTATGTTTGTTATGTTATGGAAAATGTATTCTATACGAATGATGTAATTGCAGAAGTAAACAATAAAATCAAATCAAATCAAATCAAAAATTTTCATGGTAAAAAAAAGGTATTTAGAATACCCAAATTCTAGGTCGATATCTCAAACACACGTTTATTCAGATACGCACCTTGTTCTCCATTTAAATAATTATCCAGTTTCAGATAACAATATAAAAAATTGTCTGCTCGCGCTTTGTGCTCGCATTATTAATGTATGAAAATTTCCAATAGCTTAACCTTTTCATGATTTACAAAACATGAATAGAGTGTCCAGAATTTTTCCGCTCGCGCTTCGCGCTCGCATCAATAATGTTCAGTTTTTGACTTATCCTTTCCACGATTACAAAAAGTGCTTGAAATTTCCATTATTCAGGTAGAAATGTCAAAAATTTCAGCTCGCGCTTCGCGCTCGCAATATTTGAATGTTGAAATATGTAACGTCTTCATGGCTAAGTTCAAGCAGTCCATAACAAATACGTTTTCGATCAGCTCAAAACGTATATAAAAATTTTCCGCTCACGCTCTGCGCTCGCATTATTAATGTAAGGAAGATCCCCACTTCCTCATCCTTTTCATGATTTACAAAACTCGAATAGAGTGTCTCGTTCAGTAGGTCTATATCACGAATTTTTTTACTCACGCTTCGCGCTAGCACTAATCGTTTAGTTATATACCTATTCTGTTAAGTTACAAAAAGTCTGTTAAGTTACAAAAAGTGCTTAGAATTTCCATTCCTTAGGTAAAAATGTAAAAAAAATTCAGCTCGCGCTTCGCGCTCGCATTATGTGATTTTTAAAAATATGTAACGTCTTCATGGATAACTGCAAGCAAGTCCTTAACAGTATCTTTTCCATCAGTTCATTTTTGCTCGCGCTTCACGTTCGTAATAATTATTCACTTGCATACACATCTTTTTTCGGGATTGCCCAGAATGTTCAAAACTTTTAGAAAAAAGTAAATAAGATTCCCCCCAAAAAAATAGCTCGCGCTTCGCGCTCGCATTTTATAAATAATGATTATGGTATTATATATTTATGTTTATTCATAAGAATAAAGCTTAGAAGTCATCAGATCTTAGAATATCAGCAGATATATTGTCTTACCATTCCCTGTACCCCTAACTGTCCCCTCCCCCTCCAAGCTAATTTTGATTCGCGATCACTCCTCTGGCAATCCCACAGAAATTTGCCTACCTTCATCAGATCACAGTGGTCCCTATGAGAAATGAGAAAAGTATTTAGGTTGAGAATAAGATTTTATTCAAGAGACAGCATATTTACACTATCGTTGTGTAGAATTTGATATGGAATATCTTGGAATAATGATATGCCATATTGCCATTATTATTTTTAAAACCATGTTCTCGAAAATTAAGTTTTTAACATTCTCTGGACATAATTCCATATGCACATTTACAGGGATTTGCATTTCTCCACGCTAACGTTTGCTAAAGCTGGCTACTCTCATCCCAAACACGCACACACGCCGCAGAGAAGGGGGGGGGGGCTAATAAGAGAAATAAGCGCTGTATACTTACAATTTCGGACATTATATCGTCATCGTGTGTCTCCGACCCCGAAGTTTCGGGAGCAGTGTCCAGTCCCTCACCGATGTTTCATTCGTCCTGAGGCTGTACACCCACTTTCAAAACCTCTTTTTCTTCCTTTAAATGTGTGGGGGAATTAAGAAATAAATGATGAGGTTGAGGGAAAAGTATTTCATTGTGAGAAAATGTCGAAATTTACTTTATTTTCTTTCTCCTGTCTATGGCAGGCCTATACGAAAAGGTGAAATGAGAGAATTAGTGATAGCACTCATGCATAGGGCCTATATTAAGTTGATCGCTTCTGACAGCCGTTTCTTTTTGGCTGATAAACACAAATCTGGTATTTAACCATTTACATAGGGAGTATTTACCTCGAAATAAATCAGGCATAGTGGCTGACCTTCTAGACGACAGAGAACTCTTGGGTCTTTTTTTTATAAAATCAAATTGGCAGAGCAGGGATTCGAGCTCACAACTTTACAATTTTCTAACCACTGGACCACACGACCCGTAAACGTCTTTACAATATTTAGCAACAAGAGGATTTATACTTATTAAGGTTTGCATACGAGGAGTGATTGACATAAAATGAATATGAAAATGAAAATTCCATAAGTTTATTCTGTGTAGCACTTGTCTGATTATTTCAGTTGGTCAAAGTCTTAGAACGGCATGTAGAGGGCAGCATTCACATTAATCAATTTTGCTCTTCAAGCTTTATTTGCATCCGTAGCTTCATATTGATTGATTTTTTTTCAAATTAGCATTATCATACTGTATGAAATCATTTATTTAAACAATATTTTCAATAATATCACAATGAATTCTACCGTTTTTATTGATCTACTCACCTTGATTTTTAACACGATTTCTACTTCATTTTTATCAATGGAGCAGGAGAATTTGGTTTGGCGAGTTTAATAAATTTCAAAACGTAAACCGTTGAGATTTATTGATATCTAACAAAATAAGGGCAAAGAAAAAAAAAAAAAATAAAAAAATCTGATGAAATACAAACTGTGAATTTATAGTTAATTCCTACAAAAAAGCCTTAGAATACCCCTCTTGACATGCTTGAAGTCTGAATTTCCTAAATTTTCAGCTCGCGCTTCGCGCTCACAATATTTGATTAGTGAGATACCTGTTACTCATAATTACAACGACTACAAGTGCTTCATGTGTTTGTATAACAAAATCAGCAAGCGCTTGGCAATCACATTAGATGACTATGGTGAGAAATGCATATTTTTAATGGATTCCTAAAATATAGTCGGTAATATGTCCCTGTTTCGGATCTATACAAAAATTTCAACTCGCGCTCGTATTGTTTGTTGAAGCGACACAGGTACGTATTATGATTACAAACATTTGCTTATAATGTCCCTTTTTAGGTCTGAATATAAAAGATCTTCAGTATGCGATTCGCGCTCGCATTATTTGATCAGTGAGATACAATGCTGTTTAATGGCACTGTCCATAAAATTAGGTCAGTATACCTGGCACTGTCCATAAAATTAGGTCAGTATACCTGGCAACTGAGCACTCTTTGCGCGCTCGCTAAATGAATGGAATTTTTTGCTGATCCCCCCCCCCCCTTGCCGCGACCCACGGTAACATCCTAAATGTTGGTAATCTTAACACCAGTGGCAGTAACTCCAACACCAAATGGTGTGGTCCTTTATTGATTAGGCTGATGTTCGATTTAACACCCGTGGTGTTAAATATAGCTAACGTTGCATAGTCTCCAATATTATATTTAATGGGATTATCAGTGATTCACCGTATGATTTCTACTTAATGGAAAATGAATTCTAGTTTGTTATTCCTATTTAATAAACCAGCCTTTTTCCTTCTGGATGTACAGCCGAAAGCAGCACACGATCCCGGCATGATTTCCTCAAAATTAACTGAAAGGAGGGGAAACTTCAGACCAAGCCCTGATCGACATCATAGGTAATGCACGTACAGCAACCTATTTTTTGCCCCGAACATGGATTCACCTTGTTCACAGCAATTTGATGAAGTCCGCCCTCTAGTGTCAATAATATACATCTCTATGCCTTAATCTCACATGAAAGCAAAAGTAAATGAACATTATTTTTTTAGTGAATTACTACAAAATTAGATTTAAGCTCTTGAATATATCTCCAGATGAGTATGCCCAAAAGGACTTTTGACAACTAAATCATTCTATCAGGTAGACCAATATCAGTATCACGTACTTATACACTCTCATTCTCCGAATTATAAACTTCCTATTTTCTTACCTTATTTTTTAGCGTTGTCTCTGTCACTGGGGTATGTTTCACGATGCTGAGTTGCCATGTCTTTTGATACTCGTTCTAGAAACCAAATATATATTGCAAAACATACACTTAAAATGACTAGTTTATAGGGTCAGCTGGGTGCAACTGTTATTCTAGTAGTATTTTACTATTTTCTAGTCGTATTTTACTAGAAAAGAGTTATTTCTGACTAGAATATATGTCAAAAATGTGACTGTCAGTGATTGCCATATTAGTTGCACCTATCTGACTACTGGTCTAGTCAAATTGACTGAATTGTTGTGAGAGTGATGAGTTGACATTTCTATGCATGAAATGGAGAAAGAAAATGATTTTTTCTTTCTTTTTTATTATTTTCCATTTTAACCGAAGAACAAAGTAATGTGCTCAAAATAGTTATAACGAACTTATACAGATAAAATAAATTTAGGCATATACAGTATATGACATTTATCTATTAAAAGAAGTAAAACAAAACAGAATATTATATATAAATAAATATCATAACCATTACCTCGGAGTGTTGTGGCCCAGTGGATAAGTCTACGGACTCTGAAACAGAAGGTCGTGGGTTCAAATCCCAGCCATGGCGTAATTTCCTTCAGCAAGAAATTGATCCACAATGTGCTGCACTCAACCCAGGTGAGGTAAATGGGTACCTGGCAGGAATTTATTCCTTGAAACGCAGCGCGCGTACCACCTGCACTGCTAAAGCCATCAGGGTAATTAAGCTGCATATACTGTAGAGCGCTTAGAGACTTCTGACAAAGTGAGTATTAAGCGCTATATAAGCAAGTAAAATTATTATTATTATAAAATAAACTTCTGTGAAAATGGAGAGATCCAATAAAAAGCAGTGCATGCTTGTATTGTGAAAAGCAGTGCTTGTATTGCATTCTCAGGCTCCAAATTAAATACATTATAAAACATCAAATAACTCGTAAAAATACTTTTCTGCCGTATAATTTTGATCTGTCCTTTATAACAAATGTATTCTCTTTCTTCTCACCACATCTCATTTAGCTTAATTTCTACTAAACGTTTTTTTTTAGTTATGAGCCTTCTGACCAGTGTAATATTGTTATACCAGACTGTTTTTTTCTTGTCGATTTGTCTCTTATTTAATCTTTCATTATTTACATTAAAAAAAAGATAAACCAAATGTTAGTTACAAATTCCATCGATATTTGGTAATATGATTTTTCTCTTTTGCCGAATCAGAGTCGATGGGGGCGAATCAATACTACACAGGGGCCGCGGAAAGAGGGGTCATGGGTTGGGAGGGGGTAGGGGGGCTTTAGCCCCCACTTTTTTCCAAAACTGTGTACTAAAACGTAAAAATGACCATAAGATTGTGTTTTTTTGCATGGTCAGCCCCCCCTTTGAAAACCGTTCCGCGGCCCCTGCTACATCGTATGACATTTGATTTTTCTTTGTTAAAGGACAAGTCCACTCCAACAAAGACTTGATTTGAATAAAAAAGATAAAAAATCAGACAAGCACAATTATGAAAATTTCATCAAAATTGGATGTAAAATAAGAAAGTTATGACATTTCAAAGATTTGCTTATTTTTAACATAATAGTTATATGAACGAGCCAGTAACATTCAGATGAGAGAGTCGATGATGTCACTCACTCACTATTTCTTTTGTTTTTTATTGTTTGAATTATTCAATATTTCATTTTTTACGAATTTGACGATTAGGACCTCCTTGCCTGAAGCACAAAATGTTAAAATAATGGTATTCCATGTGTTCAAGGAGGAATGAAACTGCATTTCACATGACAATGACAAGAAAATCAAAATATTTCATATTTCGTATAAAATACAAAAGAAATAGTGAGTGAGTGATGTCATCAAATCCCTCATTTGCATACCGACCGAGATGTGCATATCACTGTTTTGTGAAACGAAACTATAAAATGTCATAACTTTCTTATTTTACATCCGATTTTGATGAAATTTTCAGTGTTATGCTTGTTGATTTTTTCTCTTTTTATTTAAATCAAGTTTTTGTTGGGGTCGACTTGTCCTTTAAGAGCAAAGTTTATTTCCCGAGCCCCCTTTTTATGTTTTGGTGCGGCACAAAGGTATCATCTTATAATTTGAGTACCCCCTCCTCTCCCGGGGCATTTACATGTATGAAGTGGTGATGGATCCTTATCAAATGATTGGCTGAAATCCATCACATGACCAGTCGTACATTTCAGCTGACGGGAAGATGTTCTGACCGATACTGATGACTTGTTCTATTGACCGGTCATGGTTTTGAGACGAGGATGGCGTATCAAACAACAGGATGCACATCACTATCTTTTAAAACATACACATCATTATGGTTGAGCACTGGAATAATAACCGACACTTCATGCGTGTACCCATAATTCTTCCTAATGTCCTCAATTAAGGGGGGGGGGGAATAACTGGCGAATTCTCCCCGAGCCGAGGGTGAAAATGCTTTTTTTGACGATTCCAAATGACCCAAGGTTAAATATTGAAATTAATCAATTGTACTAACTAGTTTGCAAACAGGTCATATTTTTTTGTATAGTAAAATAAGTACAAGAAATGGTGATGGGTGCAATATTGTAGAGTAGCTTTTGTGATATCTTTTCTGCTTCTGAAGTTAATTGTGTTAGACACCTTTGTGGATACTATGTATACCTGCCTCTTGATACAGAAAGTGTTTTAGATTCAGGACTGTTTAAAAAGCTGGTATTAATTCAATGCTTGAATATATATGGTATGGGTTGAACCCTTATTTATAATGTACATGTAATTTTAGAACATGTTAAACTTAAGATCTCAACACGAGAAAAACATTTTTGGAGAGTAACCTCCAAATTTTCAGCCACTGATTGCAGCTTTTGTCAGTGAGATTTCTTCTTGTGTTGAGATGAGATTTAAAAAAATAACAGTAACATTTTCAACCAATTTAGATGAATTTTCATGATTGTATGATGTAATTTATCAGGGAAATCTTGTTCATGGTAAGTATCGTGAGAAATTATGTACAAATCTTAAGGACAAGTCCACCCCAACAAAAGTTTTATTTGAATAAAGAGAGAAAAATCCAACAAGCATAACACTGAAAATTTCACCGAAATCGGATGTAAAAAAAAGTTATGACATTAAAAGTTTCGCTTAATTTCACGAAAAACTTATAGGAACATCCCGGTCGGTATGCAAATGAGGGAACTGATGACATCACTCGCTCACTATTTCTTTTGTATTTTATTATATGAAATATGAAATATTCTAATTTTCTCCACATTGTCCTGTGAAACAAACAAAGTTTTATTTATCTTTGAACATGTTCAATTACCTTTGCTTAACATTTTATGGTTCAGTCAAGTGGGTCCTTATTGTCAAATCTGCAAAAAATGAAATACATGTAATGTGTAATTCGAACAATAAAAAAAAACAAAAGAAATAGTGAGTGAGGGAAATCATTGATTCTCTCGTTTGCATGTGACTTAATTGTGCAAATAACTATTTTGTAAAACATAAGCGAAACTTTAAAATGTCACAACTTTCTTATTTTACATCCTATTTTGATGAAATTTTCAGCATTATACTTGTCGGTTTTTTCTCTATTGATTCAAATCAACATTTTCATGAGGTGGACTTGTCCTTTAAGATTTAGAGATAAGAATTATGGGCCCATTTGTTGAACTCAGGTCTAACTCGGAGCGTGATGTAAAGAATTTTTTCTTCTGACCAGGTAACTAATGGTAGGTCAATCACATTTCACACTGAAATTGGTGATAACTATACTGACAAGTAAGTTTCTTCGCCATCATGGAACAATAGTCTAGTATACACGAAATGAATACAATTTCAGTGAAATTTGACATAATGTTGTTCCATAATTTGAGAAAAGATTTAGACCAAACCTGACTTCAATACAGGCTGTGAAGATTAACTTTTGACAGACTGAGATGAGGCTGAAAGTAGGATGACTTTATTTTGAGGAAAGTACATTTTTCTAGTTCACCAATATCAGATTTCTATATATGACATGGAATGATTGGCACATATATCAAAAAGTTTTTGTATGATCCGACTTTATAATATTATCTAAAATTGAATTGGGAATAATGTAACATGATGCATCTGAATTTGCAAGAAGTATTTAATACATTTCCTTACATACATGTAGAGAATTGAGATGTTTTTCACCGTGATGCTTGATATTATATGTGGTTTTCTACCTTTGTGTTGACTTATACAATATGCCTTACATATGCCTCAATTTTAGGCTTCCACCAACCTTAATGATCGTTTTGGCCGAGCTTTCGTCCACTCCTGTAGACTTTCTCAAGCCGATTGATCAGTCACCAAGTTTGCTGCCTGTGGTTGGTTGAAGCTTGAAATTGTTTAATTTATCATCCCCAACGGATGAAAGTTTCCGTATTATGCCTTACATGTATGTTGATGTCGTAATGTATTCAAATTGTGTGTGTTTCTTATTTGTCATCGATAATGTAAATGTCCTCTAGGATCGTAGGAAGATATATTACTAATATGATTTGCTTAAAGCCTGTATTGAGTTTGTTACATCTTGAGGCCTGTCTAACGCTTTGATATATGGTCTGTTATCGGAAATTTAGTCTAGTATCATCTTGCATTCCAATATTACAAAAGTTTAATGGTGGATGGGTTTTGTGTCATTCATTATGTTGGAAAAATATGAATTTATATTTTTTTAATGTATATCTTGTGCCTTCATATGGGACCATTCTCATTGTTCTTTAGACAGAATCTATGTATGGTCTAGTGGTTTAGAGCATTGGATTATAGTCGCAAGGTTGTGAATTCAAATCCCCGCTCTGCCATTGCACTCCACTTTTTACAAAAGACCAGAGAGTAATATCTGTCATCTGTAAGGTCAGCCAGTGTACCTGCATTCGACCCAGGTGAGGTGAATGGGTACCCGGCAGGATCAATTCCTTGAATGCATGAGCGCTGAAAGGCAGCTCGAGCCAAAGCCGGGGTAATAATAATAAAAAACGCGCCTCGGAATAGAATATTTCTTGAAAGCTGGCGCTATATAAAGGCCTGTTATTATTATTATTGAAAATGCCCATCATAACAAAGAACAACAAGGACAAGTCTTTGTCGTAATTTGGTGAATCTAGACAGCAGTTTATTCCTGGATTCTTTGCATACGACCTATTTGCAGTGTTTCTCCTGCTTCGAAATATAGGACAAAATTGCTGTTCCGGTCCACTGATTTTAGACAAAGTCCTCCCAGCTGTTCTTTGTCATTTGACGGGCGTCTTTAATATGTTTTCTGTGTTCTGGAGTCCTATGTAGGCCACGGAGCAATAATCCCAGATGTGGCATCCGTTTCACTGTAAGTTCAGAGTGTAAGCTAGTTCGTAGTTCCTTTCTGCGCATGATCAGAGGAAGGTCATTGATACTAAAGTGACTTGGTGGTTTAAAATTTAATGAGATAAGCACCAAATTTGATGTCTTGATTATTTATATATATTTCTTTAAATTGTGTTTTTCATTTACATCCACAAAAACAATGCGTCCACGAACGACTGGTATTTCACAGTCTGCCAAGTATATTGTGCAACATGCTATGATATGCATTCTAAGTAGAAATGCAACAAATACCTTCATAAAGTGTTCATTGAAGTGCTATTCTAGTCACCTGGTCTATTCAGTTTCTTCATCCTGCTATGTAAGGCATGCTTATGTAATATCTTGCTTTGAAATCTGCCTATTATAATGAAAGAAATGAAAGGTCATTTGACCAAAATTGTCTACGAAATAACTACAAACAGATCTATTGGCGAATAATTTGTCACCAGTTTGGATAACATGTATTCATTTTCAAGATTTGAATTCATTGTCAGATGAGACGAACAAAAAAATAATGAATGAAACAATTGTGTGAAAATTTTGATCCAGTATCTGATACATACAGATAAAGGAACAAAATAGCAATTAAATGTTTTAGGCAAAAGAATTTGGTTTTCCAAATTTATTTTCTTTGATACCGCTTTATGGAACCTAGATTGTTTGAAAAATGAATGGTTCATACTTTATCTTTATGTTTTTGATGTCCAGCAACTAATGCTAGATATTTTTGTTGTAAGTAGTCACGAGAAGGCATTTAATATAATTGATGGTGAAATTAGTACTATTTTAAAATATTTGATGTTAGTTTATTAATCCCACGGAAACTATCATACAATTTACTGTACATGGGAATAAACGTAAAATATTCATATAACATTACAACATAGTTATTATAAGGATGCAATCAATGATAAAGAATCAGTCACTGCACTTCCATTTGATTTAAATGACACAGGTGAATAATAGTTTGATATAATTTGCAGTAATAAATTTTCAATTTCTGTAGACAGGCTTTATAATGCTTTGTATATAAATTCAAATCATTTGTGTATGCTGCATTTTGATGACTATGTAGCAGTTTCACGAATGAAATTAATTTCATTTCTAAAGATTTCTTGTCATTCTGTAGTGGCATATGGATGTTGACATTGTGCCTTGAAGGAAAGTCTACCCCAGCCTTTTGTTGAACAACAAATTCAAATTGGGTATTGGCTTTAAAAAGATGTCATCGTGATATGTCTATTGCCTGGTGTGTGATTATCAATAGTTGTGGACCAAAATGGCCAATTCCAAACTTGTAGTACCATACAAATGAAATATTCACTCTTTTAAACCTGAAATGATTATAGGTTTACAAACATATTCAATGTGATGGAAGTAAAGTCTAAGATGGGATGTATGATGAAGGTCAAGTCCATCAAAGAAAAATGTTGATTTGAATAAAATGATAAAAAATCAAACAAGCCTAACACTGAAAATGTCATCAAAATCGGATGTAAAATAAGAAAGTTATGGCATTTTAAAGTTTCGCTTCATTTCGCAAAACAGTTATATGCACATCTCGGTCGGTATGCAAATGAGGAACTGATGACATCACTCACTATTTCTTTTGTATTTTATTATATGAAGTATGAAATATTTTTTTTCTCGTCGTTGTCATGTGAAATGAAGTTTCATTCCTCCCAGAACACGTGGAATTCCATTATTTTAACATTTTGCACTTCAGGCAAGGAGGTCATAATCGTCAAATTCGTAAAAATTGAAATATTGTATGATTCAAACAATAAAAACAAAAGAAATAGGGAGTGAGTGACATCATCGAATCTCTCATTTGGATGTAACTGGCTCGTTCATATAACTATTTTGTTAAAATAAGCGAATTACTTCAAATCATTTTTCTGAGGTGGACTTGATCTTTAAGGTCAAGTCCATCCAAGAAAAATATTGATTTGAATCAAAAGAGAAAAATCAAACAAGCCTAACACTGAAAATGTCATAAAAATTGGATGTAAAATAAGAAAGCAAGACCTTTTTACGTTTGGCATATTTTCACAAAATAGTTATATGCAAAGATCAGTGACATGCAAATGAGTGAGTCGATGATGTCCATTACTCAATGATCCTTTTTTTTCTTTTAATTGTACAATATTTCAATTTATACAGGTTTGACAGCAAGGACCGACTGAACTGAAGCATCAAATGTTAAAACAATGGTGATTTCACATGTAGAGGGAGGAATAATACTTTGTTTCAAAGGACAAGGAGGAAAAAGTCAATTTCAAATTTCATACAATAAAATATACAAAAGTAGTAGTGAGTGTGTGATGTCATCAATCCCCTCATATGGTTTTGCTTTCTTTCTAGATCGAAACCAAACAGGAAGGGAAGATAATTGAAAAGGAAACATGTATGTTTGGAGGACGAGGTGAAATAAATTGGCCTCTTTGAATCATGGAAGAGACAAAGAAGGTTCACTTCTAGGTACGTGATTGGAAATACGTGGTGGTGATGATATAGGGATGTCAGTTTTCAGGCAAAAGCCTGAATTTAGGCTCCGGCAATTTATTTTCAGGCCATAGTTACAGCATTTTTGTGTATACCCAGTTGTTGTGTATCCGGACGGGTTGTGTGTCCGGACGATCAATTTTAGAATGTCATTTGGAAAAAAATTACCAGCGAAGTTTCATCAATTTTTAGTACAAAATGCTAGGAAATATTATAAAGAACACAATATAAAATGATTACAAGTAATGGATTCATATTTTTAGTGTAATCCACAGACAAAAAAAGAAGGCTTCAAAAAAGATAAAGTGTCCGGACACCCGACCCCCCATCCTACAAAGTATTGTATTTTAGGTGGTTTTCATACAGGCAACCGCGTAGCCAGGATTTTATTTTGGAGGGGGGGGGGGGTAAATGCACGCGAAGCGTGCCAACACTTACAGAGCGCGCAAAGCGCGCTCTCTAGGGGGTGGGTGTAGGGAGGGGAGTTTCCCCTCCCGCCCAAAGCCCGAAGCTTTTAGTGTTTCATAAATTAAAATGAAAAGGAGCCGTTTCTCTTGTCTCTAGTACCTCCAATTCGACTATATTGCGATTTTGAACCTTGTTTTCAAATGATTGTGAATGCACAAAAGAGGTATACAATGGAGGAAATTAAAATGATAATAAATCCGCGCGAAGCGCGGAAGCTAAAGCGTTTTATCAATTTTTCTTGCCATAAAAAGGGTCCCGAGAAAAGGGTTTTCTCAAAGATATATAGAATACTTTCTTTGGAAAGATCAGATCATTGATTACAAACAATTTAGCAACAGTGCATATTTTTAACTCGCAAAACAGAGAAGATTGGTAGAGGAAGATATTCCTCCCCGCGCAGAGCAATGAAACTCTGAAATTTCAACGGGCGGACGTTTCATCAAATGTAGATGAATACCCAATCGGCTCTAATTCAATTGATTTTCTAAGATTATTGAACTTCATTACAAGGAATATAGTGCGCAAATCGCTTCTGCGATTTATTGAAACTATCTAAATAAAAAAGCATGCCTATTTTTTTTTACTTATCCTGAAGCGCTTCATTTTGAATATAAAGAAACTTAAGTGTCATTCAAAATTTCAAAATGAGGGCGCATAACAGGACAGGAGATGAATCTATACAGGGAAATGACATGAAGTTTAATACAATTTGATAAAAAATATTGTACTTTATTTAATACGACACTAACGAAATTAGGAACCTGTTTGCCCCAAAATTATGGTTGTTTAGTAATGAGCTGAAAAGCGGGAGAAGTTGACTTTATGTAGGTGACGGCAGAAACTGATATAAAGATTTTACCCGCCCGGAGCCGACCAGACCAGAAGTTGCGCGATCAATTGAAAAAAAATGATAACTTCATATATTTACTTCGGTCTAACCTTACTCAAATTCATACCCTAATGTATACAATTTTAACTGGCAAGAAGCACATAGCTGAGGTGGAAAAACAGGGTTAGAGAAAAGGTGGGGAAACAATGGAGAACTTCAATATTGCCATCTAACCGCGCGCAGCGCGGAAGCAAAATTCATATATAGATTTAGAGCAAGAAGAGTGAAGGAGTTTCTCTTTTGAGAAAAAAATAAAGAATAAAAAAAAACAAAGCTACCTTCCTTTCTTCCCTTTCCTCCCCTTTTCCTTTTCTCCTCTCTTTTCCTTCTTTTTTTCTTTTTGGGGACGTTTTTTGGGGGGGGGCGACCCCCCCCCTGCTACGCGCCTCCATACAGGTCCTCTGGGGTCTGTTGCAGAAAGAGTTGCGTTTAAACGCAAGTCAAAAAATCAATCGCAAGTCCCAAATGCGCGCTGTTGATTGGTTGAAAATCAAGTTTCGCATCATTTTTAGAGTTGCGATTGATTGCAACTCTTTCTGCAACGGGCCCCTGATCAATTCCAACTGGCATCCCTAATGATGGTTGGTATGATTGGGTGTACGGGTGGTTGTCTTCAGTGTGTCTTTTTTTTATCCAACTTGGATATTATTTCAGTCCAAAATATATATGTTTGTAAAACCAATAACAAAAAATAAAAATTTCTTGAATTCATTCATTAATCATTTTGTGTTATGTGATTCAATGTGCGCATTGTGCTGAATATTGATAAAGTTAATCGGAAGGGGTTTAAAGAAAAAAAGCCCCACAATTATCACCTGTACACCACAAACTTCATCCTCCTTATCATCGTCATCATCAGGGACATCGTCAACATCACTTTCATTACCAACATCGTCATTATCACTATCGTCATCAACACAACACCATTATCGTCATCATCATCATCAACACGATCATTAACATCAAAATAATCACCATCAATATAATCATAACAATCATCATTTACATCACCATCATGATCATCATCATTACCATCATCAACATATTCATAATTATTATCACTACCACCATCGCAATCATCATTATTATAATTATCATCATCATCATAACCATCATCATTACCATCGTTATCATCATCATCATCATCAACAACACGATCATTACCATCATCATATTCATAATCATCGTAATCACTACCACCATCGCAATTATTATCATCATCATAATCATCAACAAAATCATCACCATCATTATCATCACCATCATATTAAAAATCATTATCACTCCCACCATCGCAATCATCGTCATCATCATCACCATTATCATCACCATCATCATTATCATCGCCATCATCATCAACATGATCATCATTGTCACCATCATCATATTCATAATCATTATCATCGTCATCATCACCAATATCATTATCACTATCAACATCACAATCATCGTCATCATCATCACAATCATCACCGTCATCATTGTCATGATAATGATCATCATCACTTTTCTGTTTTTAAGCTACTATTAAGCTCGACTACCAATAATTACACAAAAATAGTCCAATATAAACGACAGCGCGATTAGAGGGCATTAATCATGATTTTATTCGCCTGGATTATATCCATCATTTCAGTAACTGTTACACAACATCAAAAGTGGGCACACTAGTATAAGAACGGAATATTTACTATGGCTCTCAAAGGTGGGGGGGGGGCACGGATGGGATGTGCCTCCTCCCCTACCATGTTTTGAATTCAGGCACCCCTCCCATTAAAATCCCCTGGCGAATCCCCTGGCAAAAAAACAAACAAAACGCGTTGCCTTTAGCATTATGATAAGCAGATATAATTGTTCCCTTTTGCCAAAAAAATCGTGGTCATATACAGAACAATGGGATTACCCAGTAAAATATTTCCGGCGTTTAATACTAAAAAAAGTGAATATATGCAATTTGTAAAGTAAATGATTGTCTAGCCCAGGGCAAAAACCACTGGCGTAAATCCCGGGGGGGGGGGGATAGGGGGATATATCCCTCCCATTTTTTGAGAAGGGGGGGATGGCCTGTACAACATCCCCCTACTTTTTACGAAAGAAATGAACAAAAAAAAAAGCGCAAGAGATAGTTGCTTTCTTGGTAAAAATTCTTCCTAATATACCGCTTAACAAATAAAACAATATTATTGAAACATGAAATGCAAATAAAGAGCCAGTTCCCCATTTCCAAACGAAATACTTATGTCCTTATTATAAAATTGAAGAGAAACCCTCGTTTCTTCTAATTCATCAATGTTGGGGTCTTTGGGGAAGGGATTAAGATGGAAAGTCATTTTTTAATGTAATCTCTAATAAAACCATTGAACCATCATGGGGTAAGAAAAATAATATATTTGAGGGGTATTTGGCATATGGATATAGAGTGGCGTAACTACGGGAGCACATCCCCCCCCCCCCTCTCCATCGGCTGACCCCTAAAGGGGGGGGGGGAGAAAAGAGGGAGAAAGGAAGTGAGACGTAGTGGGAAAGAAGAAAATATTATTCATTACGATGTTATATTATAATTATGTTACATTACATACATAAGAAACAGTTTTATCATAACTTTATGAAACATAATTTGCCCAGGGCCTACGTCTTCATTGTTCCTGGTGCTCGCATTGTCTGTTTAACGAGATATCTAATCCTGAAGTACTAAACCATACCGTTTTCAAGTCAATATAAACCAAATATATTTCCTAGCACTTGAGTTATCATTGTTTTATGTAGTGACGTATGCTTATTTTACATGACTCAAAAAGTGATTGCCCCATGTTAAGGTCTTCATATATATAAAATATTTCCTGTCCGTGATTGCGTTCGCATTAGTGGATTGGTGAGATATGTCTGCTCTTCATGAATTCCTAAAATCAGTCCTTAAAATGTCCATTCTTCTGATCTGAATATCAAAAATTTTCAGCTCGCGCTTCGCGCTCGCATCATTTGACTACGTATGGTCCCAGTTACTTCCTACAAGGAAACCTTAGAATGCCCCACTTCAGGTCTAAATTGTCTAAATTTTCAGCTCGCACTTCGCGCTCGCAATATTTGATTAGTGAGATGCGTATCATTTTCATGATTGCAATGACTACAAAAAGTGTTTCATGTGTTCAGATGTAATTATAATAAAATCAGCAAGCGCTTGGCACTCGCATTCTATGACTATGGTGAGATATGCATACTCTTAATGGATTCCTAAAATAATTTCCTTAAAATCTCGCTGTTTGGGGCCAAAATATGCGAAAATTTCAGCTCGCGCTTCGCGATCGCTTTATTTAGCAAGACAGGTACCTATCGTGATTACACAAATTTGATTATAATGTCCCTTTTTAGGTGTGAATATGAAAAAAATTCAGCTCGCGCTTAGCGCTCGCATTATTTGATCAGTGAGATACATATCCGTTTAATTATATTGTCCTTAAAATTTCTCAATTAGGTCAGTATAACTGTCAAATGAGCGCCCTTCGCGCGCTCACTCAGTGATTCAAAAATTTTGCTAGGTCCCCACAATGCCGTGACCCACGGTACACCACAGTGGACATATCAATGACAATTCCTTGCATATCTAAATACATGATTGCAAAAAAAAAATGCCAAAATATTTCAGTCATCCCCCACCCATCAACACGGATTTACGCCAGTGGCAAAAACAAACAAACAAAAACGGGTTGCTGTTAGCATTATGATACAGGCAAGATAATTTTCCGCTTATGGTGGAAATCGTCATATACAAAACACGCCGGCAGATTACAGTAACATAATTCAGTTTATTTCAGAAAATTGTGGATATATGCTATTTGTAAAGTAAATGAATGTCTTTCCATCAACCTCTACCCCCCCCCCTCCCAACTGTAATGGCGAGAATTCCTCGGGTAATCCGAATGAAACTTGACGTCCCTCTTCAGACAGATCGGAGAGGACCCTATGATAATATAAAACAAAATTGAAAATAAAATGAACAATAAATGTGAAAATTATCAGTAGCATAATGAATCGACAATTCTAAGGGTGCTGGACATAAGCTTGGGGAAAATTACTAAAAGGCTGCACACGAGCTAAGCGAGCGAACAAAAATCACCCTTTTGATAAAAAAAATCTGCGATTGATGTTAACATAAAATTCAGGAAATACTATCATGTCACGTACTTTCCTTTTTCTCTACCTTTGTTTCGGTGTCGTGAATTGTTTTGTGTGGCTCGTGGCCTCGAAAATCGAGTGTTAGATCCAGTGCGTTACACTTAAACAAGAACTTGGTTTTTGCTATTGTAACACTGACGAAAATTAACAATCACCCCCTCCCCGCCTCCTCTAGCAAAGATGAACTCAAAATAAAAGTAAAAAAAAGAAAGAAAGACTGAAGCTCCGATCACTTACAATCTCAGATGTGTCCTGAGGCTGTACTCCCCCCTGCAAGACCCGTTCTCCTTCCTTAAAAAAAGAAAAGAGAATTACATGTAGAAATGAGTGATGAGTTGGAGAGAAGACTATTTTCATACGTGAGAAAAAAAAGACGAAATTTACTTTATTTTCTTCTCCCTTATTGTCTTCACAAAGCAGTGAAATTGGTATGAATAGGGATTATGTATTGACTTGATAACCATAGGTTTGTATAAGTGGAACGGTTAATTTAATATGAAATTTCGATAAGCCCATAGTTTAGTAACACTTGTCTGATTTTGAGAAGGTACGGTCTAAGTATTAAAATAGCACATAGAGGGCAGCATTCACATTTATCAACTTTGTTCTTCAAGCAGGTGTCAAGTATTAACTCCATTCGAAGCTTTATTTTGTTCAAATTTGCATGACTATGCTGTATGAAATTATCTGTTTTAATAATTTTGAATAATATCACAGTGAAGTTTCACTGATATACTCACCTTCATCTTAAGGGTGAATTCTATTTCATTTTTATGAACAGAAAATGAAAACTTGGTCGTGCTGGATTGATCGAATTCAAAATGGAAACCATCTCCCTTCACTAACATCTAACAAAATAAAAAAACAAAATAAAAAGATTTTTGAAAATACAAACTGATAGACACCATAATCTCACATGAAAAAAAAAGTAAATGAACGTCATTTTTAGTGAATTACTGCGAAATTATAATTAAGCTTATGAAAATATCTCTAAACCAGTTTGCCCAAATGACTTTTGACAACTAACTAATTCTATCACATCCTATTTTCTTACCCTTTTTTTGGCGTTGTCTCTGTCACTGGGGTATGTTTCACGATGCTGAGTTGCCATGTCTTTTGATACTCGTTCTAGAAACCAAATATATATTGCAAAACATACAGTTAAAATGACAAGTTAATAGGGTCAGCTGGGTGCAACTGTTATTCTAGTCATATTAAACTATTTTCTAGTCATATTTTACTTGAATTTATGTATTTTTGACTGGAATATATGTCAGAAATCTGACTATCAGTGATTGCCATATCAGTTGCACCTATCTGACTACTGGTCTAGTCAAATTGACTGATTTGTTCTAAGAGTGATGAGTTGACATTTCTATGCATGAAATGGAGAAAGAAAGAATTTTTTCCTTCAATGAGGATCTTTGTCTCAGGCTCCAAAATAAATACATCATAATAACTCGTAAAATACGTTTCTGCCATATAATTATGATCTGTCCGCCTTTATAACAATTTTTTTCCTCTTTTTTCTCATCACATCATAAATTAGTTTCTACTAAATGTTTGTTTGTTTCTTTTCTAGTTATGAGCCTTCTAATCAGTGCAACATTTCTATACCAGTCATATTTATTTGTTGCCGATTGTCTCTGCTCTAATCTTTCCTAATTTACATTAAAAATGTTCGTGTAACAATTACCCGGGAACAATTATTCACTACAAACTCTATCAATCTATCCCATGATATGATTTTTCTGTTTTGCCGAATCAGAGTCGATGGGGCAAATAAATACTACATAGTGTATGGCATTTGATTTTTCCTCGTTACGAGGGTGTACAATGATCAAAGTCCATTTCAATATCATATACTATAGCGGAAGAAATTATGCTGTACGTACCCTGCAGCTCTGTAATACATACTTTATAATAATCATAACGGGATCATTTTCACTGCAAGCAAATAGTTGATAAAATATAATGTACGATATCCTCATTTATTGGAGTCATCATACATTGGAATAAAGTCAATGTGAAGGTAATATGATGTGTTTTGTTTTAGTAGACATTTTATAGAATATTATCAAATGATTTTGCCTTAATCTATCTGGTTATGTTGTTAATAAAATGGTTGCATTCAGTCGTCTTCCCCGTGCAATCTCACTGTGATTTGAATGATAATAATTTTCATTACACTGTACATAAACCAAACGAACAATCAAAATTCATGGGCTTGACTGACTGAAGAAAGGGCAGGAAATTGTTTTGTCAATGCACCCCCCACCCTGAAAACAAAAATTACAATAATAATTATAATCAAATGTATATATTTTAAATGAAATTGTTTATTACGTAATTGAAGAGAATCTCACTAGTTGCATACACCCAGCAGGCTATAGCAGTGGTGTATTGAGTAACACATTTTTTTTTGGGGGGGGGGGGGCAAAACATGAAGTATGAGGCAAAATCTCTCTCATCCTAAAAAATAAAACCAACGTTGTGGGAGAGCGAAGCGGAGAAAAAAAACCGTTGACACTTTTTGATACAAAAATCAAAGTTTGTGATGTTTGTGATAGAGTTTGAGATAAAATTGCAGAAGATGGCCCCCTTTGGTTCCCTTCCTTTCCATTTCTCCCTTTTTCCCCTTCGTCGTGTATTTGTTTTTTGTTTTTTTTTTTTTGGGGGGGGGAGTCCAAGGCCCGACGCCCCTCATAATGAACTCAAATCTGTTATTCTAAACACTTATTTAAACTTTTAAAACTACAGTGTGTTGTATAAACTTAAACAAGGTTTTGTTTTTACTCTGTATACTAAAGGCACTCTAATTGAGACAAAAGAAAATATCTTCATGCACGACTAGCAAGTTTACAATTAGCAGACCATTGTTTGATATTCTTTTTTTTATTGAGTGTTGGTTTTTATTTTAGAGTGGTGCGTATACAAGAAGTAGACCACCGTTCTTACGCTCAAATTACTATTCCAATACATAGCACATTTCCTTTCGCGAAAAAATATCGCAATGATCACCGTTCGAAAACTTTTTTCGTCGCCTCTTCGTTCTAATTCGTTTCTTTTCTTCATGTATGTGAATTCGGTTCGCACGCTGCACGCTCGGACGCACTCACGCACGCATCGAAGTCCGTATTCGCCCCCACATAGATGTACTATAATCATAAGGATGTGATGCAATTTATGATTATAATGTGGGGGGGGGAGACTACATCTTTATGATTCACCCCTACCATGCCTATTGGCACTAAGCGCGCCAGAGTCGGTCGGTCAGCAGTGTAC